>NC_081423.1:36612778-36912778 GCF_949786415.1 Peromyscus eremicus | reverse complement strand
AATCATGAGTCATTTCAGTATTTCCCTGTTTTCTACAAGGCATACTTTTACAATGATGGCATACTTTTTTAATATATGTGTTTTTTAATGTATATATATTAATGCAGCCATTGAAGAGTTAAAAAGAGGGAGCAAGGGTGGCGAGATGGCTGGGTGGGTAAAGGTGCCTACCATCTGATGATGTAGGCCTAGAAACCTGAGTTCAATCCCCCGGACCTGCAGAAAGGTGGAAGGCACAAACCAGCTCTACACAACAGTGGTTCTCTGACCTCCACGTGTGATACCTTCATCGGTGCACACACAATACTCAACATTCAATAAAAATTTAAAAACTTACTTTTGGAGCTGTAGTGAATTTGACTTGGGCAGGCGAGCCCCCTGAATAGCCCCTTGGGCCCACACCTAGACTCTGAGCGCCAGGCAGGGAGGAGAGGTACTGGAAGACTTACGGTGAGGAAAAGACACACCCTTCCGGACCGCTCCAGCCCCAGCTAGCCTGTTCCTCTCCACACCCCACCACTGGCTCCGGGTAGAAGAGCTGTTGCCCTAAGACTAGTGTGTCACCGCTTCAGATGGTAAGTGTCTGCCTTCTACAACTGCTGAGACAGCCCAGCTTGGTCCCTCGGAGAGAAGTCACATGGCTCCAGGTCCAGGCTCCTTGCCCATCTTTAGCATCATTTTGTTCACATCCAGAGCAGGAAAGGCAGGAGTCCTAAGGAATCCCCAGAAGTCGTTCTGTAAGAGTAGCCACCTCTCAGCCAGGCAGTCAATGGCACACGCCTTTAATCCCAGCATTTGGGAGGCAGAAGCAGTTGGATCTCTGTGAGTTCGAGGCCAGCCTGGTCTACAGAGTGAGTTCCAGGACAGTCAGGGCTACCCAGAGAAACCCTGTCTCAAAAAACAAAAACAAAAACAAAAAAAAGAGTAGCCAGCTCTCTATTGTCACCCAGGTCTCCCCATTCTGGCCATCTATTGCTCCATAGCAAACCACTCCACACTCAGAACTGCCGCCACCTGCTTACGCTGCTGGTCATTCTCCGCTCTACAGAGTCTGGACCCCAGCTGGGGTGACTGAATGTCTACTGTGGATGGCTGGCATCTTGACTGGGAGTTGGAACAGCTGGGGCCAAAGGATCCATTTTCAGGATGGCTGGACAGCTGTTCAGTGGTGTGCCTGCTGACCAGAGACAGGCCACATGGCCTATCAGGCACAGGGGACTGCAGGGTGCTACTTTTGCCTGGTAGCTCAGCATGAGTGTTCTGCCCAGCAACATGGAAGTCATATGACTAGCCTGGGAAGTCACGTAAGCCTCACTGCTGCTGCTCAAGTCACAAATCTACCTGGACTCAGGGACGAAGACACAGACTCAACTCTCAGTGGGCAGAGCACCAGTCATGAACTCTGAGCAGTTCAGATCAGGTGGTGGTTAGGAAGTTAAGTGCCTCCCCAACTTTATCGCAGGCACATGATATGTGGGGGTGAGGTATCCGAGGTTGCTGTTAAGAGTCATCCTCAGTCATTACTCCACAGTCATCACTGATCCAGAGTCTCTTGATCAAGCCGAGAGCTCACGTATGTGGATTTTTAACAACCCAGACTCTGGTCCTCACATTTGCACCGCAAGGGCTTTAACCACTGAACCATCTCCCCAGCCGGGAAGTTGAGTCTTGCTGTTGTGCATTCAGTTCAGACTGAGCCTTCCCCGTTTTCATCCTATGTTCTTCTGCCCTCCCTGCACCCCTTTTCTCTCTCGCCGTCTGGGCAGGGTAGAGGGTGGGAGTTCCCAGCTTCCGTCCGTCCATCCTCTCACCGTCCACAAGTCCCAGCTCCTCTGACGCTCTGGGGCGCAGAGGCTTCCCCTCCGCAAGTGTACCCCTCTGCTTCTCGCTTAGCAGCCACCACTCCCCTTTCTTCTTCCTTCCGGGATTTGTGGAAATCACTGTCATTCATGTTTTCTTCATGGTTCTGTGCTTTTGAGGGTTTTATACCATTTGTTTTTTGTTTTGTTTCGTTTGACTCTTTTGAGACAGGGTTTCTCTGTGTAGCCCTAGCTGTCCCAGAACTCACTCTGTAGACCAGGCTGACCTCAAACTCAGAGATCTGCCCGCCTCTGCCTCCTAAGGGCTGGGATTAAAGGCGTGTGGTACCACCACCACCCAGCATCATTTGATTTCTTGACTGGCATTTTTGTGGCCCTTTCGGAGAGAAAGGGGTTCATCTGTGTAACTGGAAGCCCTGCTGCATCTGCTTAGACGGATGCCTCTTAACTGTGTGCCAGGCTCCCAGCCCTTTGGTACAGCGGCCACCCTGAGCCTTTTGTCGATAATTCAGCTACTTTCATGAGTATGCCTGCTTACCTTTGAAGCACGAAGCTAGGTAGAGGTGGATGTCTCTCCATGACAGGGACCCCAACCCTGGGCTAGAATCCTTTTTCTTACTATTGTGTGTGAGCGAGTGAGTACATGCTGTGTGTATGTGGGCACTCATGCCACGGCACGTGTGTGGAAATCAAAGGGGAACTGTGTGGGGTTGCCTTTCCTCTTCCACGTTGATGAGTTCCAGGGACTGAACTCAGGTTCTCCAGTCTTGGGGTAACAAACGTTTTACCCGCAGAACCGTGTTTCCGGTCCTGTGCTGAATTCTTGACACCTTTGCTGTGGCTTCCTGTCTCTTGGTCCTGTGGACCTGTGGTGATGATGCTGAAGGGAAGAAAGGAGCAGACCGGGCAACTGGCAACTTGGGTTATTAAGATGACTCAGCTGGGTGCCGGTGCTGGGTGTCTCTGCTGCTGCCCCACCCAGCCCTGCTCCCGTTGGTCCTCTGCGCTCCTCCACACTGCCCAAGATCGGAAGACTTCAACTTTCCTCTGCATCCGCATGTTTCCCGTTGTGTTTGCCTCAGCTGAGTCTGGAGAGGAGTAGAATAGAGTGACATGGGGTGCTCTGTCCCCCAGCTCCCTCCCTTGCTGGCTCTGCCTTTCCAGAGTTCCTTCCAGCAGTCCCAGGGGAATGCAGGGGTCCTGGCCAGGGCTTCCTACTGGGTTGGTGCTGGGGCTTCACCTTCCCTTTGGATTTCTCTCAACGCTGCCTGCCTGCCCTCCCCTCTTTATAAACAAGCCCTTCCTTAAACTCTGCTGTCCCTTTGGGTGGAGGGGAGGGGTCTGTCTGCTTCCTGCTGAGACTCTGACCTATACAAAACATTTTCTGATTTGCATCTAACATAAGAATAAACAGTTCTCCAGCTGAGCCCCGCCGAGCTCCTCACAGGAGCCCTACCTAGCTCTGAGCTTTATATCCAGGCCACACAGCTGAGGCTGCTGCTCTTCACACCCTAGCTTTTAACTCTACTACAGACATTGGAGGAGACCTGGTTAGTGACTTCTCACTAGAGAATTTGGAGGAGAATATAAGCAGGTAGATGAAGAGAAACCAGGAGAGGGACTGGACAGTGACTTTCAGAATTGATGTGGCAGATTGGAAAATACTGAGAGAGCCGGGGTGGGGGGTGGGGGTGATGTAACTTCCTGGAGAGCAGATCCTTGCTAGGTTTGCAAGGTGAAGTTGGATGTCTTGGGGGACATCCAGGCAGTGTCCAGTAGGATTTCCCCCGGGCTTCCTATGAGAAGTCCCTCAGGGGGACCCACCCAGCCTGTGTGATGCTGGGATCAGTTATGCTCTGAAGAGGGTCACGTGCTTGTCTGTCACTGGCACGCCGACATGCTAGAGGCCAGGGAGGCATGTGCCTTGCCCACCATCACAGCTGACTCCGGAGGAGTAACCCAGCTCCCCTGGTCCCACCTTTGAGTCCAGACTGCCATTTCTCTCCATACACTGACACTCCCCGCCCGGGAGTCTCTCACCACCTTGTCACAGCCACTGGTCAGCCCTCGTTATTTTCTTTAATTGGCGGAACCCTCTGAATCACACGTATCTCTAGAGAAAGAAAAAGAACACCTTCTTGCCACTCAGTTCCTAAAAGCACAAAAAGGAAACACCATAAATGGTGCTTTTTAAAATTTTTATTACATTATGTTTTAGTTGAGGTGTGCTCCCGTGCCATGCAGTGCCTTTGGGGGTCAGAGGACAACCTATGGGACTGCGCTCTCTCCCTCTACCATGGAGGTCACTGCAGTCAAGCCTGGTGAGCTGGTGACAGGAGCTTTGCCACAGAGCCATCTCTCCAGCCCTCAGAAATGCTTCTTAGAGCACAGCAGGAGGGTCTGGTGCCAGGCTAAGATCCATGTTGCTTTCTGGTACAGGTGTGTGCTAGTGGCCGTGACTTTGGGATGGAATGACCCATGCCCCGTGAGAACAAAATGGAATTGAACCATGATCAGTACTGTGGTGGGAGTCACACTGACCACTGCTGCCATGGGCTTTGCAACCTATTATTATGCTTTTGAAGATGTGTGTGTGTGTGTGTGTGTGTGTGTGTGTGTGTGTGTGTGTGTGTCTTGACCACTGAACCATCTCTCCAGCCCCCACTTACATTTCACAAGCCATAAAGCATACAGAACCTCAAGTCAAACAAGGTTTTCAAAGTCTACTGAAGTCTGGCTTTGGTGGTAGCTGCTACAGAGGTGGGTTTCCTCTCCAAATGTCAAAACAAGAAGCAACGGGAGATTGAGAGGGACACTGTACTGTCAAAAGAGAGAAGCTGGAGATGCCATTTGACCAATTATGCTCCTACCTCACCTGCACAAAGGAGGAGCTCTCTAGGTAGCAGCTGAGTCGGGAAGCCCGGACTGCTGAGATGACCCAGTAGAAAGCACTAGCTGCCGAGCCTCGTGGCCTGAGCTCCATCCCTGGGATCCACATGGCAGGAGGAGAGAACCAATCCCCAGAAGTTGTCCTCTGACTTCCAACCACATGTAAGCCATGGGGTATACACATACATAAACACACACACAAATAAGTGTAATTTAAAAAATGAGACCTTTAAAAACCATCAGTGAGCCAGGTGGTGGTGGTGGTGGTGGTGGTGGTGGTGGTGGTGGTGGTGGTGGTGGTATATGCCTTTAATCCCAGCACTCAGGAGGCAGAGGCAGGTGGATCTCTGTGAGTTGGAAGCCAGCCTGGTCTACAAGGCAAGTTCCAGGACAGCCAGGACTACACAGAGAAACGCTGTCCCCAAAACAAAACAAAAACAACTATCAGTGAAGGTAAAGATTTACTAGATGGTCAAGCTTAAAAACAAAGTCATTGTATTGTTAGTTTAAATAAGTCTATGTACATGGGCACCAGTGTTTGTAATAAAACGCCCCAGAACTACGAGGAAGGAGGAGATTAGCAGCCACAGGAAGGTAGTGTCACACTGTCTGGCAAGAGTTGCCCCTGCGGTATCACAGACAGGAGATGAGATGGCACATGGGTGAATGAGGTTCCAGCCAGGGGCATTGAAGGCAGAGCCTCAGGACTCAGGCCTTTTTCTGTGCCACCTCCACAGAGCTATGAACCTTCACCCCTCCTAAGCAGAGGAAAAGGCTTGGACCGTCATTCCTATCTCACAGGGAGGGGACCAGAATCAGGGAAGTGGGATGGTGCAGTCTAGTGGAGAGATCTAGTCCGCCACTCCTGCTCTAGCCACATGTCTCTCCTTTCAACCCTTGAGTGACATAGCTTCTATCATATTAATTTATGACCTTGCATCCCACGCCACTCTGAGTCCTTTGGTCAAGTGCATCCATCCGAGGACTTCCCCCGACCCCCAGCATCCCTGTCTAGCAGAAGCAAAGAAGCCTTAGGCCCCTTCCAGTTCACTCTGTGAACTCAACCCTGCAAGGCAGATCAGAGGCACTGCTTGCTCCAAGGTCTAGCTTTTGGTTCAGCCCTCTCACTGTGGATGGCACAGACCCCAAGGTTTGGAACCCTAGCCCAGCCTGTCTGTATAGTCCCCTCCCACAGCAGGAGGTTCATGGTCCATGTTTCTGGAAGGACAGATGGGGCCCAGGTAGGCAGAATACCTGTGTGTGAGCCTGTGTCCTGTTTCATCCTGTCTAAGCTGCTTGTAGTTTGACCAGAATATACTGGAAGTCAGCCATCTCTAGGGAGACTGCCACCAACCTCATGGAATGTTCAGGAAGTTCTCAGCTATGCTCTTAAAACCGAGCCCAATGTGGTCCTCAGCAAGATGTTGTAAGTTCCTAATCTGGACACAGAGGCCAAGAGGCGTGGTCTGGAAGTCAGAGCTGGCTGTTCCCCATAAACACAGACACCCTGAGTCAGCCTTCCTCTTCCCTCTGCTAAGGTTGCCATGGCCTCAGGAATGCTCTTGCACTATGGAAGTCCAGCTGCCATCTCTCTGAGTGACTTAGCAATAGCTGTGCGGAGTGAGTGAGCCGTTTCCCTGGGCAGAGTGGGCAGGACCTCGCGTGTTCCCATTACACGCCATTTCACCTGATGCAACTGCTTTCAGCAGACACTGCCACAGAAGAAACACATTGCAACAGCGTGCTGCAACACCTCTTCCGCCTGGATGAGAGATCTCACACCAGCAAAGATGGTATCTCCACTTTTCTGACCCACCGTGCTCTGCAGGAAGTGTCTTTCATCAGGACCACTTGAGGCCTTTAAAAACTTTTGTATCTGTGAGGGCCAATGGGATGGCTCAGCAGATGAAGGCATGTGCCACTAAGCCTGACTACTTGAGTTCAGTCCCCAGGACCTGCATGGTGGGAGGGGAAAACCATTCCCTCAAATTATTCCGTAACTTCCATACATGTGCCCTAGCGTGCATCCCCCTTGCAAAACTAAATGTAAAACAAAGGAATTTTTGTTATGCATGTGTCTGTGTGTGTTTATGTGAGCTATGTGTGTGCAGGTGCCCACAGAATCTAACAGAGTGCTTTGGGTCCCTTGGAACTGGAGTTGTAAACGGTCAAACCTGGGCCCTCTGCCAGAGCAGGAAGTGCTCTTACCTGCTCAGCCATCTTTCCAACACCAGCTTGAGGCATCTCGGTGGATCCGCTTTTCCAGTGTATTTGAAACTGCGGGTGCTTGGATCTCTCCCGACCCCAAAGATTCCAAAGAAATTGATGTGAATTAAATGAATATTAAGTTTTTATTAAAGGATGACATAAACAGAAAAGCACAAAGCATAAATAACAAATCGATCTTATTTCCTAAGTGAACTTAGCCTAAGTAACCAGCATTGAGATGAGGAACATCACCAGTATCCCTTGTTACCAGTCATAACTCTATGGGGGCTGCATGGAAACCTTAGGCATGTTTCCGGAGTCACAGCTGGAGACAGTGGGCATGTTAATAGTCACAGCTGGCTACAGCAGCTCCCCTCACCCCAATCTCAGCACTTGGGAGCTAGGAGCAGGAAGATCAGGAGTGCAAGGTCTTTGTGAGGTTAGTGTTAATTGTCCAGGATCCAGAATCACCTAAAATAGAAACCTTCAGGAATGCCTCTGGGCATGCCTGTGAGAATTACCTTGATTAGGTTCGCTGAGGTGGAAAGACCCACTCTAAAGGAGGGTGGTACCTGGACTACAAGAGAAGGAGGAAGCCATGAGAGCACAGCCTGCATCACTCTTCCTGTGGATGCAGTGTGACTCTGCCTGACTGTGGATGCAGTGTGACTCTGCCTGACTGTGGATGCAGTGTGACTCTGTCTGACTGTGGATGCAGTGTGACTCTGCCTGACTGTGGATGCAGTGTGACCTCTGCCTGTCTGTGGATGCAGTGTGACTCTGCCTGACTGTGGATGCAGTGTGACTCTGCCTGACTGTGGATGCAGTGTGACTCTGCCTGACTGTGGATGCAGTCTGACCTCTGGTCTCCTGCTCCCACCACCACACCCACCTGGAGCCACAACTTCCCTACTATGATGGATGGACTGTACCCCAGAATCAGACAGAGTTTCTCTGTGTAGCCCTGGCTGTCCTGGAACTCACTCTGTAGACCAGGCTTGCCTCGAACTCGGAGATCCACCTGCCTCTGCCTTCCAAGTGCTGGGATTAAAGGCGTGCGCCACCCAGCTTGTCAGGATATTTTATAACAGGAAAAAGTAGCTACTGCATAGAGAGTCTGAGGTCAGCCTAGGCTACATTAGACCCACCTCAAAAAAACATCTTAGATAAGTCACTGACTCAAACAGTGTATATAACTTTGTCTCTGACTCCTTCTACTCAGTCACAAGTTTGTGAGATGACTCATCCAAGTTGTTGCCTTTAATTGCTGATGTTCATTCAAAAAAGTTATTATTTTTTAAATATTTGGACAGGGTCTCACTGTGCAGCCCTGGCTGGCTACAAGCGCACTGTGTAGCCAGCCCAGTCTGGATATGAACTCACAGAGATCCACTTGCCTCTGCCTCCTGAGTGCTGGGATTGAAGGCGTGTGCCACCACACCCGGCTACTTTGCTCAATCTTAAACCACAATGAGTTGCACCAAATGGATATCCCTGGGTTTATCTGATCCTTCCACAGCTGGGAGGTGTTGCTGGGTGAACATTCTGGTGTGGTCTTCAGGAGCACGAATGTTTCTGTTGGGTGTATACTTGAAGGTGGAATTATAGTCCCTCCAGCTGTGTGTAGGGAGAGTCATCACATCTTTGCCAACAGTTGGTATTTTCTGATTTTTTTTTTTCACATTTCCTGGTCTAGTGGGTGTGCAGTGGTATCATAATCACAATGTGGTTTTAATTTGCATTTCCCTGGTGACTAATGTCGTTGAATACCTTTTTATATGTTCAGTAGCCATTTAGAACTCTCTGGAAGTATCTGGATAGGAGCACATCTCTCTTTCTTGAGACAGGGTCTTATGTAAGTAGCCCAGGCTAGCCTTCAAACTTACTATGGCGCCGAGACTGACCTAGAACTCCTGATCTCCTGTCTTCACTCCCTAAGCGCTGGTGTCACAGGTGGAAGCCACCACACCCAGTTTCCTGCGGTGCTGAGGCACCGACGCCCAGGGCTTTGTGTTTGCCCAGCAGTCCTTCCAGCAGCTGAGCTACAGCCCTCACCCTGATCTGAGCATGATTCTAAAAGCCCTGGGATAACGCTAGTGTGCAGCCAAGGTTGAAAACCACCGAACTAAACCAGGGGTGCTTGTCTTCTCCCCTGTGTGCGTCCTACCCTGCCCCTGGAGTAGAGAGGACCTTGTGGACTTGAGAATGGGGACTACTCACTTTCCTCTAGATGCACCTCCCAGAAAGAAGCAAGAGATTGAGGATTTTAGGAATGTGACCTCCACTTCAGAAGGGCCCTGGGGTTGGGGCTTGAGGCATCCACCGCTACCACAGGCATTTCCTGACCACAAAAATGGCCCCTTGCTGGTCCTCATGGAGCCTCAGGCAATCATGGAGAGGAAGTACAGGGCGTCATGCCAGGTACTTCCCAGTTTTTAGGCGAGCATGAGTGGGTCCCAGCTCATGCCTGAGGTTATGGTCAGGCTAGGGACAGCAGAGCATGTGTTCCCGAGACTGAGGGAGGCCTGCTGTCTGTGGCTTTTGTGCTGGGTGCCAGGTCAGCTGGTGGGGCTCTTCCATGTGGGTCCCAGTCACTTCCCTCATCTGGAATGGCCTCCTCCATTCCCTGGTTCCAGGGCCTTCTCAACCTCTCCTTAACCTAACCCAGGCCTCTCTGACTTCTGCAGCACTTCAGGTGAGGACACACAGTGTGGCTTCTGGTGACATGCTGCCTTGGTTGGGTCACCTCCCATGGCCTGTGAACTGTAACCTCATCCCAGGGACTGCAGGACACTCCCCTGCTCCCCATGGTAACGTGGTGAGAGCATCTTCAACGTGAGAAGGAGACTTGGTCCATACATAGACAAGAGCTAGGCAAGGTCAAACTGACTGCCCTGTGTGGGATCCATGGTAGCACCATGCCACACTGGTTAGTGATGAGCTCTTCCACTGAGTCAGAAGATGGTCCCCAGGACCAACTTCTGGGATGCTGCCGCCTGGATGAGGTGTGCACAAAGGTCCCTCAGACACAGAGCAGTGGGCTCCAAACACCCCACTGGAGTTCACCACAGTGCCTAGAACTCAGGGTCTGTGCCATGTGCTCTAGGGAAGACCAGAGGCTGCCTTCTCTTCCTTGCAGCCCTGCCAGCTACACACTATTGTGTAGGCACACATTGACATGTTACGGGCTGGGGCACAGAACTGCTCTGGCCTCTGCTTGGTGCCATGTCTCACAGATACAGACCCATCTCAGAAACTGTGCTGAAAATAGAGTACCATATCTGATCATCCAAATGCAGATGTTAAGGTTCTCCTGATTGGCCCAAATGGTCTGCAGTAGCCAGTGACTGGAGTGCTTCCTGAACCCAGGAAGGCAGGAACCCTCCTCCGGCGCGGGTGAAGGAAGCTCCCGGGTGGAGGACGCTCGCTCGCTCGTGGGTGGAGGAAGCTTGCGGGTGGAGAAAGCTCCCGGGTGGAGGAAGCTCGCGAGTGGAGGAAGCTCACAAATGTAGCTGCTTCACCTCCTCACCAGCAACCAGCATGTTCTGTCTTCATATTCACCACCTGAGCATTATAAATGAGTGCCTGTCCACTGAGCATGCTCCCTTTCACTCCAGGGGTCCACACATCCCTAGCAGTCATGCCCTTCCACCCTCTCAGACCATGCCCACACAGGCTCCTACCCCACTGGCTCCTGACATGCAGCCTTGATGCGCTGTCTCCACCGTCTGCAAAGGTGCGTCCTGCACCCCACCTTCCCCATCAAGTAGACAGTGTGAGTCACTACAGGGAGTAAAGAGTCTTGTTCTGATAGGTTTGCATTAGTGAGAAAGCAATCTGGATGAGGGACATGCAAATCAAACCCATAAGAAGATGCTACTTCACCGTTTTCAGAAAGGTTGTTATCGACAAACAAAACAGAAAAGAAGCACTGGCAAGAAACTGGAAGTATTGTGTGCGGCTAATGAGAACGTTGAATGTGTGGCCACTATGGAAAACACAGTCTTAAGGAGACCAAGAGAGGGGGACAGTGGGTGACAAAGAGGAACGGGAAGTGGCAAAAAGACACGTGGAACACGGAAAAGAAAAAGAGACCCAGTCACAACTTATAAAAGAAAGCATTTAATTGGGAGCTATCTTACAGTGTTGAAGGGTGAGTCCTTGGCCATCATGGCAAAGAGCAAGGCAGGAAGCATGCAGGCATGGCACTGGAGCAGCAGCTCACGGCTTATGTCATATCCACGAGTTGGAAGAAGGGAGAGAGAGAGAGACAGACAGACAGACAGACAGACAGACAGAGACTGGGCCCTTTTGAAACCTAAGCCCAAGCCCAGTGGCAAGGCCACACTCTTATGTTGTAGAATGTTAGTTAAAGATATGTTACATTTGTTTATTCTGTGGAACATTTGTTTTAATGATGCAAAGATGTGTTGCATTCTTTCATGTTGCATTTGTTTAACTCTGTGAAGCTGTGTTACTGTGCCTGTCTAAAACACCTGATTGGTCTAATAAAGAGCTGAACGGCCAATAGAAAGGCAGGAGAAGGGATAGGCGGGGCTCCCAGGTAGAGAGAATAAATAGAAGGAGAAATCTGGGAGGAGATCTAGGAGTGAAAGAAGGAGAAGGAGAGGAGGACTGAGGGGCCAGCCACCCAGCTATACAGCAAGACATGGAATAAGAAGTAAAGAAAGAGCCGGGTGGTGGTGGCGCACGCCTTTAATCCCAGCACTCGGGAGGCAGAGCCAGGCGGATCTTTGTGAGTTCAAGGCCAGCCTGGGCTACCAAGTGAGTCCCAGGAAAGGCGCAAAGCTACACAGAGAAACCCTGTCTCGAAAAAACCAAAAAAAAAAAAAAAAAAAAAAAAAAAGTAAAGAAAGGCCGGGCGGTGGTGGCGCACGCCTTTAATCCCAGCACTCGGGAGGCTGAGCCAGGTGGATCTTTGTGAGTTCAAGGCCAGCCTGGGCTACCAAGTGAGTTCCAGGAAAGGCGCAAAGCTACACAGAGAAACCCTGTCTCGGAAAAAAAAAAAAAAAAAAGAAGAAGAAGAAGAAGAAGTAAAGAAAGGTATACAGAAAGAGAGAAAGATAAAAGCCCAGAGGCAAAAGATAGACAGGATAATTTAAGAAAAGCTGGCTAGAAACAAGCCAAGCTAAGGCCGGGCATTCATTAGAAAGAATTAAGTCTCTGTGTAATTTATTTTGGAGCTGGGTAGCAGGTCCCCAAAGAATAAAGAGCCAAGAGTCAAAGAGTAAAAAAGAAACAACTACACTCCTAGTCCTTCTTAAACAAACCACCAACTTGGAACCAAACATTCAAATTTATGAGCCTATTGGGGTCACCTCGTTCAAACCGCCACGGTCTCTAGAACCTTATATATTCATTAAAACAAACAAAAAAACAAAACAAACACAAACAAACAAACAAACCTACCATAGAGTCCAGCCCCGCTGCTTGTCAGTGTAGCCAAAAGAAATGAAAGCAGGGGCTGACGAGATTTTTGTTGCATTTGTCAGCTTGCCATCACTATAACAAAACACCTGAGGTAATCAACCTAAAGAAGAAAACCATTCGGCTCAGCATTTTAGAGGCTTCAACCCATGGTCATCCAGCACCGTTGCCTTTGGGCTTGTGATGAAGTAGAACAGAAGGTGCATGGCGGAGCGAGCTGCTTGTGTCCTTGGGGAAGCAGACATAAGAGAAAGAAGAGCGGCCAGAGTCCCAGCATCTCCTTCATGGGCTCATCTCCAGTGAGCTTTCTTCCACTAGTCCCCACTTTAATGTCTCACCACCTCTCAGTGGTGCCTTAGGCCAGTGATCAAGCGTTCAGCACCTGGACCTTTGGAGAACCATCAAGATCCAAGTGCACCTACTCACCAGTGCTTGTAGCGGCATTGTTTACCCCAGCCAAAGGGTAGAGACAACACATGCCCATTGACAGGAGTGGACAGACCATAGAATTCTGATGTCTGCTGCAACAGGAAGAGGAAGAACCTTTGTGATGAAGTACAGAGGTTCCCTCTGAAGGTTCAGTACTTAAATCTAGTAAAACTGACATTTAATGAAACAAAAGGCATACAAAGTCAACACCCTGCATAAATACGAGGGACTTACAAAAGAGTGGGTCACCCAGTGGCCCAGTGACAGTCAGGAACTTATACACCCAACCCCGTGCGTGCGTGCGTGCGTGTGTGTGTGTGTGTGTGTGTGTGTGTGTGTGTGCACACGTGTGCGTGTTAGGGCATCAGAAAGACTATGTGTTCTACCCCGGAGCCCCAGGAATTTACTCTTTTGCAGGGGCGATGGAAAGTGATTACAAGCATTTTAGTGGGATAGACCAAGTTGTTTTGTTTTTTGGTTTTTTGTTTGTTTGTTTGTTGTTGTGTGGGGTATTTTGTTGTTGTTAGTGGTGGTTTGTTGGTTTTGGGTTTTCAATTTTTTTTGTTTGTTGTTGTTGTTGTTGTTGTTTTTGCTTTTCAAGACAGGGTAACCATGTTGTTTATAAGAGGGAGAATGAAGCCGGGCGGTGGTGGCGCACGCCTTTAATCCCAGCACTCGGGAAGCAGAGCCAGGCGAATCTCTGTGAGTTCAAGGCCAGCCTGGGCTACCAAGTGAGTTCCAGGAGAGGCGCAAAGCTACACAGAGAAACCCTGTCTCGGAAAAAAAAAAAAGAGGGAGAATGAGCCCTGAAAACAGATGTGGGCTGCATCGAAGTCCCTCTGGGTTCTCAGTGCTGCATTTGATTTTCAGTCAAGTATGAGTTTAATCTTTTTCAAGTTAATGAAAAGTCAGTCAAAAGATTTGAAGGCATTGTGTTCTTTGCTGGATCAGATCTACAGATGGTAGGAAGGATAGGCCTTCCCCTCCCTGTAGTTGCTGCCCTCCGCCCTCCCCCCGTGTCCCCCCACCCCCCACCCCCAATGCTCTGGGTTGGAAATCTGAATCAGCATATTTTAGGTTATTGTTTTCTGAGCATGAACATCTTGAAGACCATACACCAAGTAAAACAAGCCAGACGCTCAAGGACATATTTTGTATCATGCCACTAATATGAGCTACTTAGGAGAGTCCCCTTCAAAGAGACAGAAAGTAGAAGGGTGCTTGCCAGGACTAGAAGGAGGGAAAAGTGGGGAGCTCATGATCCATGGGGATAGGGATTCCAGTTGGGATGGTGCAAACATTCTAAAGATGGTTATATGTAACACCTCAGAAACCATACTCTTGAAATGGTTATAATGACCAAGCAGATGCCAGCACTTGGGAGGTGGAGGCAGGATAATTCTGAGCTACCTAGGGAGTTCTAGACCAGCCTGAGCTAGTTAGACCTGTCTCAAACAAAACAAAGCATGGTCACAGCTACTGTGATGGTTATCGTGGTTGTCAACTTGATGGGATTTAGAGTAATGAGGAAAACAACCCTCTAGGCTCGTCTGTGAGGCACTTTCTAGATTAGGTTAATTAAGGCAGGAAGACCCATCCTAAATGCCAGTGGCATTATCCCATGGGTGGGGTCCTAGACCGGATAATAGAAAGAGAGCTGAGCATCGGGATGCATGGCTCTCTGCTTCCTGAGTGTGGGTGCAAAGTGACCAGCTGCCTAAAGTTCCCATTGCTGTGCCTTCCCATCATGATGTGTACCCTCAAACTGTGAACCACAGTTAGCCTTTCTCCCTTTTTTTAAAAAAATAATTCATTTAAATTTATGTGCATTGGCGTGAAGGTGCCAGATTCCCTGGAACTGGAGTTACAGACAGTTGTGAGCTGCCATGTGGGTGCTGGGAATTGAACCTTGGTCCTCTGGAAGAGCAGCCAGTGCTCTTAACCACTGAGCCATCCCTCCAGCCCCAGCCTCTCTCCCTTAAGTTGCTTTTGTCTGATATTCTGTCATGGCAAGTGAGTAAATGTAGTGATACCTATTATTATATTTTACCACAAAAAGGAATGTGTATATGTTAGAGATTTTAGACATGGGGAGGGGGGACTTAAAATCATTCTCAAGCACTAAACAGAGCCACTTTTAAAATTTCAGTATATTTCTATTCTCTCAGAGAGAGAGAGAGAGAGAGAGAGATCAGAAGCCATATTGAACCTAAAGGAAGAATCTCCTCATCCTGTCCCCCAGCTGTCCCCCAGTTCTGCCTCCTCCCTTGGAGCCACCCAGAACTGGATCTATTAATCTGGATGTCATCGATCTCTTGAGAGATTTCTCCCACTGATTCTGCTCTACTCATATCCTGGGTCATGCTTCTCTGAAAATGCTCATTTCTTTGATGTGCCTAAAACTGTGCTGCAGAGTGGGCCAGTAACACCTGGGAAGGGATGGAAAGAGTTGTGCCTCTTGTGCCCTTACAGATGTTGAATGACAGCTCTCTGGAGCCCCTATGTCCGTTGGTCAGGCCGAGCTTACTCAGATTCCTCCAGCCCCTGCCTCGGAGCACCTGCTTCTAGGACATGATGCTGAGCTTTGCACTATCCCTGACAAGATCCGGCTTCTTCAGCCTGTCAGGAAACAGGACCTCCCTTCTCAAGCGGCAGGCCAGCCTCTGCCTCCGAAATGTGTTGCAGGGTCTCTGACCCCTTTTGCAGCTACTTCCTCTGTGCCTCCTCTCCTGAGGCCCTCTCCTGCACTTGGGTGAGGCGAATGCCGTGCTCCTCCACCATGGGGCTCTGGAGAGGCTGGGGACTGGGGGTAGGACCCCAAGGTCACATTTGAGTCCAACTATAGCCCCCTTCCTCTGCTTGGTCACCTGGTCTTGGATTCAAGACATCTCTAACTTCATCAGCAAAGAAAAGATAAAACAAGAGGTCACGGCCAATGAGAGAGCTGACCTGTATGCCCACCCAGCAGAGACAGCCCGCAGCCCGCAGACATGTGGCCCTTCTGACTGGGAGGCTTCCAAAGAAGTCCTTATTTAACCTTGCAGTCAGGAGCTTTACAGCCCAGCCCTGAGAGGATTATCTTTTTATTGCAACTTTGACTAATGATTGATCAAAGTCTGATACTAGAAGCACCGAAGAACAAATTTGCCCTAGAGATTAGGGGCGCTTACATCTGCCAGGCTGCCTGGGGACCTGTCCACCTGCTCTCTCCAAGATCAAACCAGGGCAAGGGTGCATGGGAGACCCACCCCACATGTTCTCAAACAGGGTGGGGAGCGGAGATGAAGTGTCCTCAAGCCAGGTTAGAATTAGGCTAAGAATGTCACGTAAGTGACAGTGACAGGGAGAGAGCCTTGACAGCCTTTAGCAGGATCTTTTGGACTTGTTTTTGTTCCCAGTGCTCCCCATTCTGTTTTAGCAGCTGAAAGGGAAACTGAGGCAGGAGGAAGAAGCTTCCTGGAGACTCTAAAAACCATGGAGTTTTATCTCAGCCATTTTCTAAAGGACTGCCTTGTCGCCCACGGCCTACCTGGACTCCCCCATGAGGAGGCGCTTCCTCACACAATTTAACTGAGGGTCAAAGGTCAGGCAGGGAAGGATGGGGTGCTGAACAGATACCCCCCCTTTCATGAACATTTGTACTAGAAAGTGCCATGGAGCTGTTTCAGGCCATGTTGGTGTGCTCCAGCTGTCTTGGATGCTCTCAGACTGCCTTCGGGTAGCCCGTAGTCCAAGTGAGAATCGCCGAAGGATCCCAACTCAGAGACCAGGAATCTGCAGCTTCCCAGCACCCCCACACAGAATTCTGGCCCTGCCTTCCCTCAAGGACCGGTGGGAGCAGGGTGCTGGCGACACTGCTTCCTGCTCTACAGCTTCTCTGAAGCCCTGGGGACCAGGGCAAGTAGGAAGCTGGCGGAGCTGCTTCTAAATTGAAACTGGAAAATAAAACTGGAAATCACAACCTCTCGTCCCTCGGAGGCGCCAGGGTTTCTTTTCCACACGGAGAGTCCCTGAGGGAGAAAAAGGCCTATTCACTGAGGGCAGGAGGTGTCAGTACGTAACATGTCTTCACGTGCAGACTCTTTCCAACAGTACTTGAGGGGGACTCCCCCATGAGGAAGGAGGTGCTTGCTCACACAATTTAACTGAGGGTCAAAGATCAGAAATCCTGGGCTCTCTTCTCCTCTCGCCCCACCCCTCCAGATACACACGGGCTCCAGTGTACACACACTGGATGGTTCCAGGAGGTCAGTGTTCCTGCAGGCAGCAGATTACCCTGAAGACATTAGAATACAGGAGCGAATTCAGTGAGGGGGAGCTACAAACTGACCCCACTGCTGTCTCCACCCTGCCCCTCGCCTCACCTGAAATGTCTCCTCCTCAGGGAAAAGCAGCCCAAATCCCCCCAACCCTACACACCCCTTGGGTTAAGACTCCTGGAACTTGACCCTCTGCTAACCCTGTATTTGCTATCCTTATGGTAATATGCCTAACATCTGCCTCTTCCACTGGACGTCTTTGAGGCTCAGACTTGGTCTGTGTGGCTTACATTGTGTCCCCAAGGTGTAGAATAATAGTACCTTGCATGCAGCAAGTACATACTCGGATATGTACAGAACTGATGATGCTCTCTCACGACTGCGGCCTCAGGGACTCCAGTGTCCACACCCCTTCTCAGGCCCTCCGAGCACCTTCCTCTGAAGCTGGTGGTGGCAGATACCCCAGATCGGCTGTCCCCAGTTCCCAGGCCCCGCTCATGGAATACTTGGACTATCTCCAGTATATGTACAGGATTCTAGGTTTAGTAGCAGGAGGTGGCCACAAGGGTAGACCACCCGTGGCACATCCAACATAGCCCTGTCTTTGCCCCCTATACAGCTGGGCTTCACACAGCCCGTCCCATATACACGAGGACACCTAGCTCCAGAAGGACCAGAAAAGAAAAGCCACTTTCATCCTGAGGATTAGGAGCTGAAGGCTGGGAACATGACTGATTTTTTTTTAAATAATTTTTTTATTACATTGTGTGTGTGTGTATGTGTGTGTAAAGCACAGCTCCCAAACACACAAGGCAGTACAAAAAGGTGAGGGGCCTGTAGACGTCACCCATCTTCTCTGTCTCCTTTGTCTGGGGTAGGACCACAGCTTCATTTAATGTTAAGCTACAAGTTGTACCAGCGGAAAGGGATAAACCGTAAGTGCCAGCCGTTTGAACTGTGGGCTTGCCCGGGCTGCAGTGAAGCGATGTGGCCAGAGCAGATGGTGAGGGCCCTGCAGGCCAGGCCCACTTCCTCCCTCCCTGCCTGCATCCTCCTCATCCTCCTCACACCAGTAGGCTTCCCTAGGCTGCAGGAAGTGGGGCTGGGGCAAGGAGCCGGCCCTTCGGGTGTGTTTGTGGTGGAGGGGCGGAGAGAGGGCACAGAGGCGCAGCTGCCATGGTGGTGACAGAAGCTCCGTCCTTGCTGGGGCTGGGCTTGAGAGCAGCCATGTGGTGGTCTCTGCGTTCTTGTCGTTAAGTCTGCTCACTCTGAGGCTGCAGCAGGCAGCAGCAGGCTTTTCTGTCTTGAGATTCACAGGTCTCCATGGCATCCAAGGAGAGAAGGGAAGGAAAAGGGGGAGAGCCGAATCTTTTCTCAGAGGAAATGCAGCTGTGGTTTTGAGATGTTCATATTTCACAGCTGTGGTTGGTGTTTCTCAGGGTTCTCGGAGGTAAACGCGGGGTCAGCCCCATGTCACCAAATAAGGTTCACAGTGACCCTAGCAACAGTCTTCACTGCCCATTGGCTGCCACGGCCACCGCCGTCCACCAGTGCAGCCTCCTGGAGGCAACTCAGGGGCGGGCTGATGTTTCCACATGCACAGAGGTTCCTCTGTCTGCCCTGCAGAGTCCCGTGGAGAGGGGCAGTGTTCCCAACAAAGGTGGACAAGCGGGGGTGGGGCAGAACTGCCTGGCTGTGTGAGTTTCAGAGTCCTCCAGAGTCCTCACACAGCCCCTGACCAGCACCATCTGTGTAGTGGCCGGGCCCCAACTTGCCAGGGCAAGCCCTCCGCCCGAGGTCCCACCACGATCTCCACCATAGTTTCCGTTTTGGCTCTGCTCAGTCTTCCTCTGTGCCAGGCACTCGGCTAGGCTCCTTCTACATGTTATAGCCGTGGATTCTCTCAGTAACCCTGTTAGCCCTCTTTTATACAGAAACCGAGGCTGCAGAGAGTCAGGACTAACCCAGAGCTATGCCACTAATAAGTCACACTTTAATCTCGGTTTCGACAGGTCCAGATCCCAGGCTGTTAGCCACTGCACTGTACTGAAGGCACCCAAGGTCTCTGGCTCAGACCCAGTGTTGTGACACAGGGGACTGAGGTGAGGACTGCCCGTGTGACAGATGCCTGGGGAACCTGGTGCCAAGCAGTGGATTATCTGGCTCCATATCTCAGCAAGGTGGCCTGGGCACTCCCCCAACAGGCTCCCCAAGAGTCTCGCAGGGTCCTCCAGAGAGTATGCAGTTCAAACACTGGGGTTTGAGGACCAGACTTCGTTGTGGCTCTGGTGTTGGTTTCCACTTCCTCTTCTGAATTTCTTCCCACCCCACCCAACCGCACCGCCAGTGTGAGGAGCAGAGAGAAGGTTGCTGTAGAGGGTGCTAGCCTGTGGGGGCCAGAGGGAACAGGACTGGCCAGGCCAAAGGGTCCAGACGGTAGAAAGTCAAATTATAAGAGGGGGCACATGCTTCTCCTCTACCCAGATGACACTTCGGAGTTACAGCACCACCTCCCTGAGGAATATTTCCTAGGTTAAAAGTAAAGTAAAGAGGGGGGAGGGGGGCTGAGCAGGTGGCTCAGTAGTTAAGGAGTGGAGTTCGTTCTCCGCACCCACAGAGGGTAACTGCCTGTAACTCAAGCTCCAAGGCATCTGGCACTCTCTTCTGGACTCTGTGGATACATGCACACACATGCGTGTATACACACATGTACACACATACACACACAAACACAATTTTTTTTTTGTCTTTTTTTTTTTAAAGAAGTTGGGGCCTGGTGAGATGGCTCACTGGGTGAAGGCACCTGCCACCAAGCCTGATGGTAAGTTCTATTCCTGGTACCTACATGGTAGGAGAAAACCGATTCCCACAACTTGTCCTCTGACCTCCATGTATCTGCTGTGGCATGTTCCCTTACACCCTACCAACAAATAAATAAATGCAAAGCAAAAAATTTAAGATGAAAATACAAATACCTTATTATCTCAAAGTCTCACTCAGAGTCTTTTCTTGCTGTGGTCCGACTGCTGTACCCCAGCACATCCACTGCTGTGTGACAGAACTTTTCCTGGGGAGAAGCAACACACACACACACACACACACACACACACACACACGTCTCCCTGGATAGAGAGCCCGCGACAGACCAAAATATGGATAACACCAACATCTAACTTGGTGAACCATGAGCTTCTGGGGTTACTTACAGGAATATGGGTGCAGGTTACTTACAGGAGCAGAAATGACTCACAGACAGCTGCATTGCCAACTCCCACCCCAGCATGGGTGACAGCTCACAAAGCTGGGAACCTGCAGGCAACTCAGCAGGCTGGAGAGTGTCCTTTCCAGGCATCTCATTGTTGATGCTGGTGGATATATCGGTCGATGGCTGCTGCTCAGCTTTCTTCCCTCTGAGAGAGACTCTCAGTGTTTATTGTCAACTCTGGCAGGGAGGGGCCTAGTGAACCTGATCAGTTTCAGGGACTTCCTGAACCTGTTTTGAATTGTTTACCTTCCTGCCCAAGGAGCTTCCCTGCAGGATGGAATGTTTCAATCTAGGGGAAGCTGTTACACAACATCTACAAAGCAGAGAAAGGATCCGAAATGTCACCAAGCATGGTGACACATGCCTGTAATCTCATAGATGGAGGCAAGGAAGATCAAGAGTTAAAGGCCAGGCTGGAGTGCATGCTAAGTTTCAAGTCCGCTTAGGCTACATGAGACCCTGTCTCAAAGACAAGTAAACAAACAAACAATAATCCAAAAGCCTGTGGACCGCAAAAGAGCCCAGAAAAACCGAGCATCATTCTTGCAGTGACAGCAGGAGCCACAGAGACAAGTAGTAGCATACCATCGCGTAATACTGTAATGATCACTGACTCTTACCCAGGGAATGATCAACAAAATATATACAATATATTTTTCTCCAAAAGTTTATCCGTGGCGACACTGGGCTGTGGGAAGCAAACACACAAAGGACGGAAATGAACATCTGTGTCACAGAGGAGAGCCAAGGCTGTGATGAATGGGTGCACGTGGGGGATTTTGGAGGTCGGTGATTGGGTTATCATCTCTTGCTCCTGGTGGTGTTAATGTAGAGATTTGCCTTATGGTTATCTGTTAAACAGGACATACATTTTATATGTTTTTATGCATGTAATTTTTCACCATAGGAAATAAAAAGCAGGGCTGATGATAGAGCTCAGCAAGTAAAAGGGCTTGCCTCCATGCCTGATGATCTGGGTTCAATGCCCAGTTAACACACATGATAGCCAGAGAGAACCAATTCCCACAATTGTCCTCTGACATCCACATGCACTCCATAGCAGAAGTATGACCCCCTATGCATGCATATGCACAACAGGTAGACAGATAAATAAATAAATTAGCACGTGAGCTGAGGATGTAGGTCAGTTTGTAGAACGCTTACCTATCATTCATAAAGGCCTGGGTTCAAACTCCAGCTCTACACCTACAGGTGTCCCGTGCCTGTAATCCTAGCACTTGGGAAGTAGAGACAGGAAGTTTGGTAGTTCAAGGCCATTCTTGGATACATAGCAAGTTGGAGGCCAGCATGGGCTACATGAGACCCTGTAGAAGGAGGAGAGGGAGGAAAGGGGGTGGGGCACAGAAGGAAGGAGCAGGTGTGTATGAATCTTTTGTTGCCCTCAACAGCACCCACTGTGGTGGACAGCGCAGCCACAGGCCTATCCCACACTGCACTGTTGTGGGAATTCATTCCATTCAGCCAATGGCTTTGGGGTACAAGCCGTAGGGCGTGGCTTTGTCTGTGTATATGACCCCTTAAGAACCGAAAGAGAGGAGTCCAGCGCTCTTGGGTGGTGAGGGCCACGTCAGGCAGCGGTGGCATGGAGAGCTTGCTGTTGGTCCCCATCTCCACTGGGCAGAACAGCGTCAGTGAGTGTATTATCCCCCTTTTATACTTGAGATCCTTTAACAGACCCTCATGGTTTCACATAACACTGCACCTCTTGGGAGACATTGTTGGTGCCACACCGATTGCTGTACCACCGCTGTGACTGACAGCGGAAGGATAAAGACCACTACGGAAAGTGAAGGGCTCTGGCAGGTCTAAGCATGGCAAACTCGACTCTGACGGGCCTTGCCCTTCCCCCACTCCCTCTGCCTTGCTAAACTGTTAGATGACATTCCAAAACCTAGCCACCAAGGTCTACTCCCTTATTTGGCCACTTCCTCCTCCTGAGGCTGACTACCAAGGTCCAGCTATCAAAGCCCAGAAATTAAAAGGCCCCTTTTGGCCGGGCGGTGGTGGTGCACACCTTTAATCCCAGCATTCGGGAGGCAGAGCCAGGCGGGTCTCTGTGAGTTCAAGGCCAGCCTGGTCTACAGAGTGAGTTCCAGGACAGGCTCCAAAGCTACACAGAGAAAACCTGTTTCGAAAAACCAAAAAACAAAACAAAACAAACAAACAAACAAACAAACAAACCCTTTTGGCTGCCCTAATTAACATGCCCAGTCAAAACAAACCACTTCATCCTAACATGAGACTTCCCCTTTTCCCTTTATAATCTGCCATTTTCCTATGTCCCACATCTGTCTCCTCTCTATCCAGAGGCAGTCCTTGTCCCTCCAGGACAAATATCCCCTTCCCTCTCCCCTGTTCTCTTCCTCTTCTCCCTCGTCCTCTGTCTCCTGTCTTTGTCTCTTATCCCTGCCCTCTGTCCCTCTGGGGCAAATCTCCTTTGTGCTGAGAGCCTGGTCTTGGTGTATGTATCCTGTGCCTTTCCAGCCCTTTCAGTGCCTGGCCCCTCAGAAAGTAAGGAGGGAAGATGCCTTTAACGTGTTACATAGCCGGGAGCCATCTGTGGTGTGGGAATGGGGGCTGGAAGAAACCATAGCTCTGTGAATTGCTTTGGCCACCCTGTGACCTAAATAGCTGAAGGGAACAACTTCAGGCCGGTAAGACTTATTTTGGCTCACAGTTTCAAAGGGATTTCAGTCCACCATGGTGGGGGAGGTGGAACTGTGACAGGGGTGTATGGTTGGGGCAGAGCAGGAAGCAAAGAATGGCCAGCACTAGGGGCTGGGCCCTAACCTTCAAAAGCCTGTTCCTATTGACTTACCTCCCAGGGTCCACCCTCCAGCCCTGTCTAATAGTACGACCAGCTGGGGAACAAATGCCCAAAACCACTGTCTTCTTGACCAAGGCCTGCCTGTACTTCAGGGGACTTGAAGAAACAGAGGAATTCATGTAAATGACCCAACCAGGGGTGCTGTCCCCACCGTGCCCCCCCCCCAGTCATCTCGGCCAAGTATCCCTAAGGAGTCCCCCTTCACAGATGCCTCATTCACTCTGCCAGACACTTGATCTCAAGGAAGAAGTAAGTAGCCAGGAGCAGTGACTGATGCTGGAGCTTAAGGGATACTTATCCAGGAAGCCAAGGCCTTCCCAGCTCAGCCCTAGTGTCCTGATAGTCCCTAAGGGTACAGACCTTGTTTACTGCATCCTCATCTCCCGACTTGGCACGAGCCTGTGTCACACTTAACAAACTCAGTTGAGTGAGTGCGGAGGTAGTAGAGGCTGCAGAGCACAGCGTCATTAGAGCCCTGCTTCACAGGCTGCCCACTGGGCCCCCTGGTTCTCTGGAGGGCCTTGTCTATGGTAAGATATCCCTACCAGTTGGAGCCAACTTCCTTGGCGATACCCAGGGCTTTTTCCCAAGGGCCCTTCTTACACAGGAAGTCCTGGCTAATGTTCATAAAGTCCGTGTTCCTTTGGTTTCTGCAATTTCAGTGTGCATGACTCTTCACACTCTAGCCCTGTGCACACTGGTTATTCAGTCTAAAGAAGCAACAGGCATGTTCAATAGATTCTGAACATGCAGAACTAGAGATGTGGGTGGGGAAGTGTTGATTCCCATTCTTTCATTGGCTGCTGGTATATTTGGATTGTCATCACTGGCTGCTGCTGGCTTGGTCTCCAGCCCCGCAGAAAGTTTCAAGGTTGTTTCTCACCTTTTTTCTCTTTTTTTTTAAGAGATTTTGTTTTTATTTTTAACTCTGTGTATGTGCCTGTGCGTGGATATGTGCATGTGAGTGCAGTGACTGCAGAGGCCAGAAGAGGGCATTGGATCTCGTGGAGCTGGAGTTAGAGGTAGTTAGGAGCTGCCTGATAGGTGTGTTGAGAACCAAATCTTGGTCCTCAAGAGCAGCAAGTTCTCTTAATCATTATGCCATCTCTCTAGCCTCTTTATTTTTCTTTGTAGTATGGGTGCAGATATTTGGATGTGTGTGTGTACATATGGGTACACATGAGTGCACATATATGTGGAAACCAGGGGTCAATGTTGGGTCATCATCTGCCTTGTTTTTTGAGACAGTCTCTCACTGAACCTGGAGCACACCTGTTCAGTTAGGCTGGCTGTGCAGCAAGCCCCCGAATCTGCCTGTCTCTGCCTCACTGCTAGGGTTGCAAGGGTACACCTGAATTTTTTCATGTATGTTGTAGGAATCAAACTCAAGACCTCATGCTTGGGCTACAAGCACTTTACCAACTGAGCCATCTCTCCAGCCTTCTGAGGAACACTGGCTGCTCTTCCAGAGGACCCAGGTTCAATCCCCAGCACCCACATGGCAGCTCACAACTGTCTGTAACTCCAGTTCCAGGGAATCTGGCATGCTCATACAGATATATATGCAGTCAAAACACCAATGCACGTAAAATAAATAAATAAATCTTAAAAAAAAAAAGAATGTCTTTTAATGTTCTTATGGCCTTTGTCTAGGTATTATTTAGTTGTAAAACTCCATGTTGTAACCCTCTCCACAGATCCTGGAGCCCTGAGGCAGCTGGCTAGTGGAATACGTTTCATCAACATTAATATTATTCACTTTGTTATTTTGTTATTTGAACAGATGATAGATCACTTCGACCATTTAATGAGCATGTATTGTGTGCCAGGAACTACTTGGTGCAGGAATACAGCTGTGAACGAATGGACTTGTCCCTGCCTGCCAGAGCACCCAGACCTCTGAACAGACTTGCTGATTGCATGGTAGTCCCTGATATCCCCTGCCAGCTGTCAATGGGTGTCCTCTAGGTGTTCGCCTTTGAACACACCCTTCATGCCTGGGGGCGGGGCTAGAAGGCAAGCAGTGGAAGGAGAATCAAAACAATTCTCTGGAGACTTCCTTCCGTGGCTGAGTTATTTAACCTCTGGGAGCTTCACTTATCCGTGAAATCAAATTAACAATCTATACCTCAGAGGCATCCGAAAATGCATAGGATCACCACATTGCAGAACTGGGTGGCAGTAGTGGGGGGCTGCTGTTCAGTCTGTGAAGTCTCAGGTGTCCTGAGGTTGAAGGAAAGCACTTTGGTGGTGTGACCTGAAGCTAACAGTCCGCCAGAGGCAGCTATTGTTACACACATGTTAGGGGGAAGCAGAGGTCAGTCAGGCCAGCAGGCTGGACCAGCTTCGGCCACGCCAGGCTTTGTTCTTCAAGGAAGGGTAGGGCTGGGAGAAGTACAGGCTGCAGTGTGGGCCAAGGCCAAGAGGCAGAGACTCCCAGACCATGTCTGGGAGATGCAGGCCAAGGAGCAGACGTCAACAGCATCAAGGCCTGGGGGAGGAGCTCGCCATTTTCTGGATTCTCAGATGAGCCCCTGGAAGCCGAGGTGGGAGCAGCTTGGATGAAAGCAAGGCAAACCTGCAAAGAGCTGGGAAGGATCCACATCTCACCCAGCATCTTATCTCCCCAGCAACAGAGCGTCATGTTCAGGACCAATGCCGAGCCTAGGGCTGGGGCCCATTCCAGGCCAGAACCCAGCTCACAGAACTCCCCAAGTCTGGTTATGACCTCCCAGTAGGAAATTCCTGTCCTGGCTGTGACCCCAAGGTTGGGAACAGGCTGAATAGGCGTTTGTTTTCATCACCCCAGGAAAAGTTAATGCAACAAACACTAAGAACAAAATCACCTTTAACCCCTGGCCCTGAGGTAATTGCCACAAGTATGATGCTGCATTTCCGTATCCGTCATCCTAGGCCATCAGAAATCCCTTAGGCTACAGCTGACTGCAGCTTCAAGTCCCAGCTCTTCCCTGTAAAATGTTGTGTGTTTTCTCGGCTGTGGGCTGCTGTTAATGCAGAAGAAGGCTAGAAAGCCTTGTTTTCTTTTTTATTTGAGACTCCCATATGCAAGTTGCCATATTTTCACCCTCTGCTCCCCTCACCAGTTCCTCTCATGCCCTCGGTCCCCCATCCTCCTCTCCAATACATGACCTACATGCATTTAGGTCATGACCACCTAGGACTGGGGACTTGGTCGTCCCTAAAGGAGACCGGTTCTCCCTTCCACTCACTGCATGTGGCTCTCCATCTAGGGGTGGTGCCTTGTGGAAATAACTGGTGTGGTCTTTGCAGGCCTTTCTTGCTGAGGCATCCATGTTGTGGAGAGTTCATGAGTGCACAGAAAATATTCTTTAGGAGGGAGAAAAGAGCCGGGCATTGTAGCACACACTTGCAATCCCATCATTCAGGAGGCTGAGGCAGGAGGATTACTGTGAGTTAAAAACCAGTTCTGAGATACATAGTGAGACCCCGTTAGCAGGGTGGTAAATAACAAACACGCATGGTGCAAAGCTCCAGCCAGCAGGACATCCTGTGGGGACGAGGGTGGCTCTCGCATCCGCATCCTGTGTGAGCTGCAGAGGCGGTGGCGCGCTGCTCGGCCCCTGCTCTCACAGACCCCTGCTCTCACAGACCCGGCTACAGTCTCCTGCCTAAGGGTGAGAAATGCTTTTGATGAGTTTGCACTCGCCCTTCCTTCCCCTCAGGATGCACTGCACATTACACACACACACACACACACACACACCCCAAAAGGCTGGTGGACTTGCAGCAGCCCGGTCGGTCGGTCGGTCAGTCTGCCCGGATCTCTGTGCTGCTCACCAGAGCCTCACAGCTCTGAGCAGCTGATGCGGACGCTGCTCTCCGCACTGTTCTAGTTGGCTCTCAGTTGTGATAAACACTGACCACAAACAACTTAGGGAGGGAAGGTTTTATTTGGCTTACAGGTTACAACTGTCAACCAAGGGAAGCCAGGTCAGGAGCTAAAGTAGAGATCACAGAAGAACACAGCTTATCGACTTCCTTTCCGAGGTTTGCTCAGCCTGCTTGCTTCCTGATCCAACCCAGGACCACCTGTCCATGCGTGGTTCTGACAAACAGGCCAATTTGATAGTGACAGTTTCTCAATTAAGATTTCCTCTTCCCAGGTGTGTCCAATGAACAACCAAAGTTAGCCGTAGGTTCCCCTTTAAGAACGAAGATGCTGAGGCTGCCAGCCGGCGAGTAGCCTGGTGAGGCCACACAACTAGCTAAGTGACTTTATGCAGATCTGGTTGGTATCTAACTCAGTGACTTCCTCTAAGTGCTTTCCTTGAGCCACACTGGACCCCCGCAGGGAGGACAGCTAAACCCTGAGACTCTTCATTGCCAGTGGGTGTGGTCACAGGCTCTACCCGTGGGTTCTGATTGGCTATCTGGAGTGCCTCAGCTTATAGATACTCATCCAGAGACAATGCAGAACCAGCTTCTGGAGTCACTGAGGGCTCGGGCAGGGAGTCCAGGAAGCAGTCCCGGAGGCGGAGGCGGCTGTTTTCTGTAGGTGTGGCCTGCAGAGGCAGTGGTGATATCCTCTGCCTGTCCCAGGCTTGGATTCTCCCAAATGGGACAGAATCTGTCACTAAGTCTCTGCATCTGCAGGGCACCCTAGTCCCCAGCCAGGCTAGAGTACATTTGAGTGGTATCATGCGTGTCCTCTGATACTGACTCTGGGACCTGGTACAGCTGCAATGACCCTTTTAGAAGCTTCTGAAGAGTGTCAGTTTCCTGTTATTGCTGTAAGAAATGTCCATGCACTTGATGGCTTAGAAGAGCATACACTATTACCTTATGTTTCTGAGGGTCCAATGTACAAAATAGGTCTTGCAGGGTTATGAGCAGGGAGGTGCTAGTAGACAGTCAATGGGCAAGGCGACACACACCTGTAATCCTAACACTCAAAAGATTGAGACAGGATTTTCAAGAGTTGAAAGCCAGCCTGGGCTTCATATGGAACAGTGAGTGAGTCCTCACCTCAAAAAAAAAAGTCATGTTTTTTTGTTTTTTTTTTTTTTAATCCCCTTCATCCAGTTTGTGGAGGCTTCCTGAATTCCTTGGTTCCATGGTGCCTTCCTCCATCTTCACAACCAGCAGTGCATGGTCCTGTCTTCCACTTAATGTCATGTCTCTGGTTCTATCTCTCTTGCCTTCCTCTTTCCCCTTAAACACCCTTGTAGCTGAGTATAGTGGCATACGCCTTTAATTTAATTTAATTCCTGTACTCGGGAATCAGATCTCTGTGAATTTGAAGCCAGCCTGGTCTACAGAGTGAGTTCTAGGACAGCCAGGGCTATGTAGTAAGACCCTGTCTCAATAAACAAACAAACAGATAAACAAACAAATAAAACACACACACACACACACACACGCACAAAAAAAAACAAACCTTTGTGGAAACTGAGACTATAACTAATGGTCGTTTAGCAGACTTAGAATGTTCAAGACCCGGGTTCAATCCCTGGAACCTCTCCTCTCAGTGAAGAACTCTGACACCACTGGACCTCTCCAGATAATCCAGGTAGTCTCTCTTGTACTCATCCATCCATTCATTCATGTATTGGTTTTCAGAACTAGGGATCAAACCCAGGATTTCCCTCACCTCAGTACAGATGTCCACACATGTGCACGTGTGCATGCACACACACCAGTACAAACACACACACACACACACACACACACACACACACACACCATTAAATAAATAAATAAATGGAACTTATAACCTTTAAAGTTTGAGATAGGGTCATGCTATATCCGCTCAGACTGCCTTGAACTCACCGTGTAGCCCAAGCACATCTTGACCTTGAGATAGCCCTGAGCAGGATGAATTGAATGCAGAGGTTCACTGGGTAGAGGCCCTTAACCCTGAGCCTGACACCCTGACTTTTAGCCCCAGGACCCACATGGTGGAAGGAGAGAACCAACTCTTACAAGTTGTCCCTTGATTTCTATACACATGCCGTGGCACGGCCACCCTCCCGACAAATAAATGTAATTTAAATGTTTTCTAAGATTCTCTTGAGCCTTAGTCTCTTGAGTAATTGAGTAATCTATAGGCCCATGCTACCAGACCCAGATGCCTCTCTATTTCAAATTAAACTGATTAGCAAACTCAGTCCTTCATTGCCACAAAACATAGCGTAGTCATGGGTTCCGTGCGTTAGAATGTGGACATCTTTATCCCGCCATGGACTGTTACTCTGCCTCCTGCATTCCGTCACTCCCTGGGTTTTCTAAGCACCTCATCTTCAGGCATAGGCCAGACCACAGGTGGGATATGCCTGCCATTGCCCAGTCCCCTCCCACCCTCCACCTCCTCATTAGCTCAGCCTGTCCTGGACCCTTCCCCGTCCTTCTGCTTCCAATCTTTGGAAGGGGGTGCTGAGCAATGCTGACGACACAGGGAGAGATGTCCATGTGGAGAAGAGGAAGGCAGGGTCAGCCTCCCAGCTGTGGAAGCCCAGAAAGCTGGGCCTTTCCTACCAAATGCCTGCACTTTTCAGATTTGGAGGCCAGGGACTTGCCTGAGTCTTGCAGAATCTGAGGGCAACTCTGGCTTTGTAGAGCAGCAGGCAGGTATTAGAGGCTCCACTGTGTATCTCTGACTTATAACCAGAATTCCCTGAGCCCTTTCTCAGGGGATGACAGCCTGTCTGCCTTCATTCCTTCCTCTCCTGTCCTCTGAGCCTTAGGCTGAGAGCTGGAGGGGAAGTCTTAGTCAGCCCTCTGTCCCCTAGCAGGAGAGCCTGTCCATGCAGCAAAGCAAGAAAGTCTAGACAAGGCCTTTATCCCTCAAGTAGGGTCAGTAGTAACTGGCCCTGGCTTTCCTGAGACCTTTCCTTAACACCACAAGTCTCCAATCCTGGGAACGCCCTCTTCGTTTCTGAGCAAACTGAGGCCCATCTCCTTTGCAGTAGCCAGCCTGCCTCAGTCACCTCTCCTTCCTGCCCACCAGCCCTTTGGATCCACGGATGCTAGAAAGATGGAGAGATGGGGTGAGGTATCTTCCAAGTGTGCCTGCATGGCACAGCATTCTCAGCTGTATGCATCAGTGAGTGACACACTGTGTTTGCAAGAGATCAGCTAAAAATGTAACACTCCGGTCACTTCCGGGTGGTGTTCTGCAGATGTCTTTAATAAGTGTTTTTATTTCCTCATACTTCTTCCTCCTTGTACAATTAAACCATGTTCTTTTTGTGTATTGAAAATAGGGTTTTTTTTTCATGCATTATTTTCTGTTCACTGTTTTCCCTTCCTCAACACCTCACAGATCCTCCCCACTTCCCCATTCACCCAAACCCACACCCTTTCTTTCTCTCGCTCATTAGAAAATCAGTGTGTGTTAATTCTTGTTTATTTACTGCACATGCCACGGCACGTGTGTGGAGGTCAGAGGACAACCCATGGGAGGGAGTCAGTTCTCTCTTTCCACACTGTGAGTTCTGGGGACCAGATTTAGATCATTAGGCTTGGCAGCAAAGGGCCCTTACCCACTGGGCCATCCTACCAGGTGCTTGTGTATGCTTTTAATAAAATTCACATCACGAATGACTCAGCTTTCCAACTTCAGTCCCACTGGGTACACGGGCAGATTGTGTCATACACACAGTGGCCATTGTCCCAGGGATTTTGCCTTGACTGCTGGTTGGGCAGGATTCTATTGCAGAGGCAGGCCTAGTCACCCGCAGGCTCCCCCAAGCCATAGCCTACTCTCCTGAACCTCAGGGTCCAGGCGAGCTCAGCAGAGCAGGTGCCATGGACAAATGTCCCAGGCCACCAGAGCATATGCACTTAAGTTTAAGTTGGAACAGAGCACTGTGAGAATGCAGACAGCCGCTTGTTCCTGGGGAGCTTCCAGTCCAACAGGAGAAATTAGCTACTCATGGATCACTTAGGCACACAGGAAGGGACGAGCACCTGGAAGGTGACACTTTCGACTGTGAGGGCCCACACTCCACCTTAGAATGGACAAAGACTGAAAATGGGGTCCTCCCAAGTGACCTAAGGCTGACTCTGCAAGCTGGGAGCACAGGGTCTACTGGGCTCAGCATCTGTGTCCGGCTGTTCGCTGCTTTGCAACAGAAGAGTGCTGATGAATGGCCATGGAAAGCTGGACACTCCTAGCCTTCCTTCCTGCCCTCCTCACACTGCACAGGACTGCTAGACTCCAGCCTTTGCTCTGTCACGCAGACATGTGGCTCCCCTTTGCATTCCAGCAAGCTAGCAAGAGCACTTGGAGGGGAACCCTGGGTCCCCAGCTGTGACAGTGACCCTCCGCCTCCCATAGGCAGCACCTGCAGCCCCAGCCCCAGCCTGGGGCTGTTCTGATATGGCCAACGAGACAGAACTTCTTGCCTCGTTCATAGTGGGGGTTTGCTGCGGTTTTATTTGGTTTGTTTGAGACAGGGTCTCTCTATGTAACCCTGGCAGGCTGGCATGCTGGCAGGCCTGGAACTCACTCTGTAGACCAGGCTGGCCTCAAACTCACAAAGATCCGCCTGTCTCTGCCTCCCAGGTGCTGGGATAAAAGGCGTGCGCTACCATGCCTGAACTTGCTCATAGTTTTGAATAAGGAATCATGGTTCTGACCTAATGATTGCCTTCTCTATGGAACCCACCTCCACATCTACATAACTCCCTCAGTCCACGAAGTCAGCTTCCTCAGAGAGGTCTTTCCATGTCCTCACACCCACCCTGGGGCCTTCTCCTGATGTATGTCCTGGTACATTCCTTCTCCATGAGCAGAGGTATAGCTCAGAGTTTGTAACTATGCTGTGGAATTTGGGCTCCTGCCAGAACCAGGCTTGATAGCACTAGGGGAACATGGTAGCAGAGTCAGTCAGCCCATTCATATTCAAGGGACTTTTCAGGAAAGGAAAGCAGAAAGAGACAGGGGGCCCAGCCAGGAAAAGAAAAGTTACCAGAGCTGCAGGTCTAGCCCCAGGTACATAACCGGGAGGGAGGCTGTACTGGACTCAGTAGTGGGTTTGTTTAGAGCAGAATTGGTCACCTTGCTCAGATAGACACATGGCTGACAAGCGCACTTTGAACCCCGGGGAGCTAAGCCCTGGCAGGCCAGAGTCCTCTGGAGCAAATGTGTAATGGCCAAGCTGCCTGCAGCTCTGAGGTCGAGTTACAAGCCTTGTCTGAATCTCAACCCTGGGGCCCTCCCTCGCCCTTGAAACGGCAGGTGGCCTCCTGGGCATAGGTAGAGCATTGCTTCTCTTGAAGGCCAAGCCAAACCCCACCCCACTGGGGCCCCAGGGAAGCACACTCACATACTCCAGGCCCCAGACTCTAGGGCATCAGGATGGGGCAGTGACAGCCCAACAGTCCCAAATGCCTTCTCAGCATAGGGTCCTAGCACCCTACTCCTTCCCGGCTAGTCTCAGTTTCGTTCAGGAACCTTGACGGTGTGGAACCAGTCTGGGTTCTGGACATGGACAGATGTGGGTTGGAAGCCAGCCTCTGTAGCTGAGTCATCTCGGGCAAGCCCCTTGGGCCTGCTGAACATTGATTTCTGGTCTGTGAACAAGGGGATGGTGTTGGGAGGAGGTGGGTGCGAGTGTGTTGTCATATCCGGCTAGACATGGTAGTCCAGCTGAGTCCATGCTGCTGATATCTCTTCCTGGTAGGCAGTTGGCAGGTGGATGCCCGCCTCTCTAATTGTCACGTTGTCTTCATGCATGTGCTCCAGTGGTCCAGGCACTCCCCTGTTGAAAGGAAACTGAGCACAGGTACGCAGACCTCACCACCTAGCCACCAGAAGCAGGGGCTTCTGCAGTCTCCTTGGGAACAGCAGCAATGAGTCTCTTGGGAGCTGCTTGGAGCCGAGGAAACTACAAGGCCAGCCAGTGAGGCCTCAGACTTGGCCCCGCCAGGGAGCTCTTGGAAAAGGCATGTACCAGTTCATTCCTACCCAAGCCTCCGTCGTGCCTCTAGGACAGGGGTCTGACCAACTGTACACATCCTCTACATGGAGGGCGAGTTATGTCAGAGTTAAGAAAGTAGCATCTGACAGAAGCAAAAACTTCTTGCTGGGTGTTCTAACAGGATTGTCTGGAAGAAACACACACACACACACACACACACACACATACACACACACACACACACACACACACACACGCACGCACGCACGCACGCACACATGCACGCACACACGCACGCTGCCCTCTCCTGTACAAGAGTAGGTTTTTGGCAGGACTGGGCCCCACCAACAGGAGTGCTCTGCTTCCAGAGGAAAGGACTCCACCTCCTACCAAGCTCTCCCCAGAATCTCACCTCTCCTCCGATGGCTTTGAGAGGGGTCTGAGAAATCTCTCATCCTTTGAGCCAGTGTTGTCTCAGCACTTTGCAAACTGTATACCGGGAGATGTTAGTGGCTGATACAGCATAGTCTCTGGCTTTCTTCTTTCTTCAAAGAAGCAAATGAACACCTGGACCTTTGGGTCCACCTTTGGGACATGGCAAGGAGACCCCTGTGACTGACCAGAAATGCCCTCAACTATGTGAACTTGGACTGCCATGGCGAGGTGGGCAGGACTCAGCCATACCGTCTAAAAGCCAACCTAGACTCCAGACCTGCCTCACCTCTGTGCTGACAGAAGTGGGGCTTCTCCTGTGAACACCACCCCCTTGACAGTGAACCCCACCCACAGGTCCTTGATAGCTATGATGTCATTCATCACAACCCGGAAGAAATCCATCTTTCAATGACCTCCCAGTTGCTCAGCCAGGAGCATCCATTAGTGGTTAGACAGAAACTCTTAGGTGCGGCCCTTAGAAGCACTGTAAAGTCCTTAGAATTATCTTAGGTCTAAATTTAGCTCAATTTATACTCATATTGCTCCATTCCAGGCACCAGCGGCCACCTTCAGTTGAACAGTCATATTTTACAGGGTTTGTCTTCCAGGCAAGGACTGAAATCCATGGTAGGACAATTCTTCATCTTGGAGGTGCTCCAGGACCCAGGACCTAGCTGCTCTGTGATGGAGAAGTAGAGTTGTGGACATTCCAAGGGGTTGGTCCTATCTGTAAGAGGAGATCTGGACTCCATCATCTGGAGGCTGGGAGCTGATAGCATAATGCCTTTGATTTTCTGATGATGTACTGATGATGAACTTTGCTTATTAGAGCTTGAGAGAGTCCCTCTGTTGCTTGGGACTTCTTTTATCACTACTGCCTACTCTCCATCAGGGATCCAGATGAAGGACAGAACAGAAAAGTCACAAGTGGGTCTTTCTTGCTGGCTGGGGTAGATGGAATTCTTCCCCGCTACCCCTCCACAGTCCATTCTAGCTGGCTTCACACCATTCCTACCCACCATTACTTAGAAAGCCACCTACTAGAAAACTCTGTAGATGCCACATGAGGCTAACCACCTCAAATCTAGAAGCACTAAGAAGGCTATCCATCCCCATCCTTGTGCCCAGTAAGGCTATCCCGGAAAAATCCAAGTGGATCTTTAGATGGGCAGGGCCAGCAATCCAGGATCCCACCCCCACCCCCAGACAAGGATAGCCACCCAGTAAGAGCCCACCCGCCACTCACACTGCATGTTCATGCTTCAGGGTGATCAGACTGAGCTTTGTCCAGTTTCCAGTTTTGTCCTGACCGTCCCTTCCCACCAAGGGTACACACTCAAGTCCAGGACCCAGTGCGGGGCTCACCGGTCCCAGGGGGTTCTGGGACTGAGAATATGGACGCTGTGTCCAGAGCTTTCCTAAAGTGATGCTGTTATTGCCATGACTCCATTCCCCAGGCATTGCCCGTGCACCTACGATAGGAGACCTGAAAGCTGTGTCCAGGAAGCCAGACCTTCCACCATCAGGCATTCCTGGGAATTGGGCTTTGTCTTAAGGAAGAACTGCCACATATGGCACCTTAACTATGATTTTCAGACACTTCCAATTGAGCACCTACACACAGAGCTTGTGTGCATCTGCCCAGGCACAACTCCGGGAAGACGGGAACAAAGATACATCTACTTCAGCCTGGGCAGGGGTGGGGGTGGGGTGGGGGTTGGAGTGGGGGTGGGGGTTGGTTCAGTCTGGAAAGTGCTTGCTTTCCAAGTGTGAAGACCCGAGTTCCATCTCCAGGACCTTATAAGTCAGGTGTGGTGGTGCACATTGGTAATGCCACTGATAGCAACGTGGGAGACAGAGGGAAGTGGACCTCTGGAAGCTCAGAACCCAGTTAGGATAAGCTGCCCAGTGAAGGTCCGGACCAGAGACCCTGTCTCAAACACTGGAAAGCTCCTGAGGAATGGACACCTAAGGAAGCTATCCTCTGACCTTCGTGTGTACATGTGCATGCCTACACACTTGCTGTCTGTAAAGTTGAATAAGGTTTTTCTAATGCGTCAGTCTGCTGTAGGGTTGGTATTCAGCACTGTTAAAATGATCAGGTGGGCTTGGACTGCAGTCGGTGCCCCTGTCCGTCCGTCCGACCGTCATTCAGATCTGCCTCCGAGCTATACCTGTTGTTTAGTACAGGTGGGTCCAAACCATGGTCGCTGGTCACAGGGAGCTATTGAGATTTTCACCACAATTAAAAACCAAGTTCTTGAAGGTACCACTGGACACACTTCAGGTACTTAGTTCCCAGGCATGACTAGCATCAGTACAGCAAAGACATCATTTCCATCAAGTGAGACCTGGTACGGCAGGCCTCGGGGACATTGTCCGCACTGGTGTCGATTGTCAGGATCGTATCAACTGTTCATTGTTTGGAACAGCACCTGTTCGTTCAGCACAACAGAGGCCGTGCCAGAGCCTAACAGATAACCGGGGCCCGGAGTTCAAAACCAACTCCCAAGCCTAATGACCCGAGCTTTGACCCCAGGACCCACAAAGTTAAAGAACCAATTCCTGTGAGTTGGCCTCTGACCTCCATGCGTACACACCAAACAAACAAATACAATGTGATTAAAACAAACCAAACTCAGCAGGCAGAGGCAAGCAGACCTCTGTGGGTTTGGTCTGCATCGTGAGTTCCAGGACAGCCAGGGCTACTTAGTGAGACCCTGTCTCAAAAATCCAAAAATTAAAAAAAATAAATAAATAAAAACTTAACTCCATCCTGTGGCAAATGAGTATAAATGAGCATGTCCCTGTGACATGGCATGACTCCCCTCCTCCTGCCATCTTCTTGACCATAAGTGGAAAGATTCATGACAGATGCATGTCAGTGCTCAGCCAGAGCTCAGGCAGAATGCCAAAGATTCCCATCAGAATGTTTCCATAAAAAGTAAAACAGATTACAATTTCTAAGTAAAAAGCCACACGCCTTGTAAACAATTAACTTTTTATAAAAAGACAAATATACATATTTACACAGATCCATAGGTGATCAAACACAATTTAGTAGTTAGGTGGCGTTTCCAACAGTCAAAATCACGCCAAGGCGCTCACAACCCCCTCCCTGGGCCTGCCGAGCACTGCCAAGGCCTGAGAAGACAGTGGGCACCAGGCAAGGCACTGTATAAATAAACGGGAAGGCCTAGACTTGGGGAGAAATGTTAGTGTACACCTCTGATCAGAAATGTGGCAAGGTCCACAGAGAAAGTGCCATGTTTTTTCCTGAACCCCACAGCCGGAGCAGGCAGCGAGGCAGAGCTCCTCTGAGGCTAACGGAGCCCGGCCTCACAGGACTCCATTTTCTTCCTTCACATTTCACTGGCTCTGGAACCATCCCAGGGCTCGGCTGGGAAGGGCAGCAATTCTTTGGGAACAGGACTCACTTAGTGCAATTGTCTCCTAGTGCAGAGCCAGCCCTGGGGTCAGCGCTGTGCTCTTTCTGAGGTCACTGGCCTGTTTCCCTCAGGGCCAGCCCAGTGACAAGACCCTCTCCAGGCAACAAGGCTTTAATGTCCTCTACCTTACACCAATCTCATAACTCCAACTCCATCTTCCCGGGAGTTAGGGCCAGCTTTACCTCACAAGAAAAACTCAGACCCTGGTCTTCCAAGCCCTGAGCGCCCACTGACCCAAGGAAGGTCATAGTCTTTTCCCTGCTTGGCAGTGGGGCTATGCTTTGCCATGGTGTCCACAGTAGTCTAGCTTTCCTGTATCACAGCCACCATGATGCCAGGCCTTGCTCATCCAGAAGGGCAAGAATGGGTCAGGGACCCAAGCTACGGCGCACAAGGAATGGCTGGAATGGGCAGCCTGGCAGAGTGGGTCAGCAGGTTGTCCATCCAGATGGAGTCCATATTCTTCAGATCTGTGAAGACACGCTGTATGCCCATCCCAATGTCCCCTAGAAAATGACCAAAAAAAAAAAAAAGCTTCATAAGGAAGAGTATGAGAGTCCCACACACGTTGTCCACAGCAAGCAGCAGGCACAGCTCGTCCTTCCTTAGACCAGCCTCAGCATGGGAACCAGCTCACTGCTGTACCTGCTGGCCCAGTTTAAAAAGGATCTTTTATCTGCTTCTGCCTCCCTCCAAGCGTTTTCCAGTCTCCATAATTATGGTTTCTTCCTTCTCCCAGAACCCGTAAGGACCTGGAGACCTCTTACCTCCGGGGCTGTCAATCTCCGGTTCCTCCTTGCAGCTAAAGTCTGCATAGACAGAAGAGGGCTGGGCTCCTGGCTCATTGAGCAAGTAGCCTTTGCCGTCTACGCTTGTGGGCTGCCAATCGGACTGCTCCAAGAGCTGAGGAGAGAACGTGAAGCCGTCAGCTGTCTGCGGTGCAGCCCCACCCTGTGGCCCTCCCCTCACTGAGCTAACCCTTCCCCCAAGCAGAATCAGGCCCTTGAACATTACTGGATTCTCCAACGGGTGACCATACGCAGAACGGTTCAGACAAGGCCCAAGTGTCGGGGAGCACAACGCTCCCTGGGCCCTGCTGGCCTCTGCACTGTCACTGCCCCTCTCTTCCCATCCCCACCCTCTGGCACGGAATCTGCCCGACTTCCCTCAACTCCGGGAGGACGCAGCTAGTGGCAGGGCAGCTTAAAGCAAAGGTTAGCATAACAAGCCAGGAAGGCTGAAGACAAGGAACTAGATCCACATCTCAGTGTTCTGTGCTCCCGGGCCAGAGTCAGGATTAAACTACCTCAAAAACTTTTAGTCACTTTGAAAACGGCAAAAGGAAGGGAAATGCAAAAGAACTTGCTAAGGGAAAAAAAAAAAAGTTTTAAATTTTTTTAAAAAGTCATCTTAGTACAGATCCCAAAAGCTGATTATTGGAACCTGATGTGCCTTTCCCAAACTCGAAGGGTTGGGCATGCTGGGGCGGAGGACACAGTTGCTGATGGGGATTGACTCACAGCTGTCTGGGACCCTGAGGCTTGCTTGAGGATGGCCTGCTGGAGACTAGGCTTCCCACCTGCCGAGGCAGCAGCCCCCCACACACACATGGGGCGGGGGTACTCGTGGGGCTATGCAGCCAAGCGACAACAGCACCTGCCCACACTGATTTGGAAGCCCCCACCCCCACCCCCACCCCCGGCTTGCTCTCTCTTCCCAGATGCGGTATGGAAAGGGATTTACCTTCATGATGTCCTCAGTTAACTTTCCTTCCTCGTCCTCATCTGTTGTAGCTGTGAAGAAGGGCAGAGGTTGGCCATGCATGTTTGCCCTGCAATTCCACCCCCCCCCCCCAGCTGCAGCGCCCCTCACCCTGAGCCTCCCAACCAGCATCTTGCCTGCCCCGGAGATTCCAGAACAGGACACTGGCCTGATGACTCACCCTCCCCAACTATGCAGCAAGGCCGAATCCCACCCCTTCACTTCCTTCCTCACCCTCAGACAACTGAGGGCAGAGAAGCCAGGAGCTCTAGCCACCTTTGACCAAGATCTGGCCTGATTCCCTCCCTCCTGGCCTGGAACACACCAAAGCTCTGAACTGCCTTCTTGGGTCCCAGGGGCTTGTTTCGTGATCTGAGGGCTGGGTTTAGCAGTGCCCAGTTCCAGCTCCATGAGCTCAATGGCATGCATGTTTCTAAGCATCCATTTACCCCTCAAGACCCAAGAGTACACACCTTCAGAGGTGGAGGGCATGGGCGACACCTGCAAGTTATACAGATCGCTGGTGCTGTCTGGCATAATTTCCATCGGCATGTGCCAGTCGGGGAGACTGCTACTGACGACACACGGTGACAGGGCTGGAGGAGGGTGCAGCAGAAAGCGCAGGTCAGGATGGCATGCTTTCTTAGTCTGCAATACATCCACCCTGCAACCTGCCCTAAACAGGCTACTCTCTGCTACCATGATGCCTCCCAGACCCAACCCACGCGCTTCCCTCGCTCGTCAGATTGGCGGGCGACCTCACCTGGAGTCAGGTCTTGCTCCACATCCAAGTCCTGACCCAGGTAGCCCTGAGTTGTGTAGCTACTGTGGTCATCAGGCAGAGTGGAGCTGCTGAGTCCGTCGGAGAAGGTGTCAGGGCTGGAGTCCCCACACAGCTGCAGAGAGGGAACAGCTCAGGCCTGTTGTGGCACTCTTCACTGCCCACCCTACCTGACTGACCAAACCAAGGCTGGGCTGCTCAGAGCCACACTCACCTTCCTCTTGGCCTTGCTCTTAGTGTCTCGGCTGGCCTTGGATTTTCTCTCTGCAGGACAAACAGGCTGTGAGCCCCAGCCGATCTTCCTCCCACCCTCTTCCCTTCCTTCTGGGGACCCTGTGCCCTTGGTCACCTTTCCTCTGGTTCTTGGTGAGGGGTGGCAGCATCCGGTACACTCGGACAGCCGAGCTGCCCTTGTTCCTGCTCTGGTCCTTCACTTCCTCGATGTCTGGCAGGGAGTTCATGGCACAACGGAAGTTTGCCTTCCACGTCTTGGGATCTGGCTCTTTTTCCCCTGCTTTGTATCGGCCTACAGAACAGGAAAGGGAATGCATCCACCAGCTGCTCCCTGGGCTGGGATGGACCCCAGACATCCATACTGGTGAAAACAAGCAAAACCCACTGGTGACAGGCCCTAGGGGTTCTCCTATGTCCAGGGTTGGCTCAGATATCCAGCAAGCATGTGAAGGGATCACTTGAGTGCCTCTATCCCAAAATGAGCTCAATGTCTTGGGCCACCGACAGTCTCCCTGCCAGAGACTGCTAAGGCTGAGGCTTATCTGATGTTTCCAGAGTATAGTGGGCACAGAGTGGGCAACATGGACCGTTACTAATAGGTCTGAATTGGACTGAGAGACTATTTCCTTGTTTTTTGTTTGTTTATTTGTTTGTGATCCTATTTCCTAAAAGCTGCAAGGAGGCCCCCAACCTGATGAGGCTTGGGCCAGGGACCTTAGTGTGCACCCTGAGAAAGGAATAGGAAAGTCTCCTTTGGTACCCTGACTCACAACTGTCTCTTCCAGGAACAGCTGTATTCTAGCTGAAGGCATGCTTTCTAAGATTTTTGCCTTTATAAATCCTCCGGGCACTTGTTAAAAACAATAGAGTCTGTCCTAGAGAAACACAGGTGCACCTCATCCCCTGCTCCAATAATTCTGCATGCTGTGTTGGGGAGCTGGAGCCACCCAGAGCCTCCATAGTGATGGCCTCCCCTTGTCTCTCCTCTGCCCCGCCACCCTGCACACCTGTGTGAATGGCCCAGCTCCGGAACAGACAGGCATCCTTGTTGATGTCCCAGCCGTGCTTGGCAGCATGCTTCCATGGGATCTGGAAGATCATCTCTTCCTGAATAGTGTACACATTAACACTGTGTCAGCTCAGAGACCACAGGTTTTGTGGCTGAGTATGCCCAGCCCCCAAGTATGGGAAAAGACTGACTTCCCCTTTTCACCCCAACATCTGGCCTGGATTGACCCATCCTGACTGCCTTAAACAGGCCATTCTGCATCTGGCAGGAAGGGTCTGGGTTCTGACGAGCCACAGCACCAGAGGCTCAGCAAAGACATCCCTGCCCTACACACCTGCTGCAGATGTGCTAAGAGCCCTAAGAAGCCCCCCTGCCCTTCAGCCCTGGCCTGGCAGGTCTCTGATGCTTTTCTCTGGCTCACAACACTGCAACACAGGAACTTCCTGCATTAGTGTCTACTCAGGACACCTGGAACCGCTGACTCCTTCATAGGGTTCTGGTCATACCCCCAACGGAGCCCTAGACCAGACATGGATGCTGACTGCCTGTGTAGTGCTGGCCTATGTACCTCAAGGAGAGAGAAAAGGTTTTTGGGGTGTGTCAGGAGGCTGTTTAATTTTAATAAAAAGACTATGTATGGGGACAACAGCCACAATGATGAAGGTTTTGTGGTTTGGGTTTTTTTTTTTAATTTTTATTATTTATTTATTTATTTATTTATTTATTTTGGTTTTTTCGAGACAGGGTTTCTCTGTGTAGCTTTGCGCCTTTCCTAGAACTCACTTTGTAGACCAGGCTGGCCTCGAACTCACAGCGATCCACCTGGCTCTGCCTCCCGAGTCCTGGGATTAAAGGCGGGCGCCACCACCGCCCGGCTTATTTTTATTTTTAAATTTGTGTGTGTGTCAGGGGTGTTTGCAAGCCAGGGTGCTTTTGTGGAGGTCAGAGGGCAACCTGCAGGAGTTGTCTCTCCTTCTGTCAGAGACGTGGGGATCAAAGTCAAGCTGTCAGGCTTGGCAACAGGTGCCTTTCCCTGCTGAGCTGTCACCAACTACACACACTTTCTGTCAAGTCTGTCTGAGTTCAGTCGTGGCTTTCACACTTTTCGTGTGATCTTGTAAGCTGCCATAAAGTGCCTCAGTTTCCTCATCTGAGACCCATCTCACAGGACGACCATGAAGATTAACATGCACAATATTGGTAACCTATTTAGACGGGGACCAAGCACATATGGGTAATTATTACTACCCATGCTAGTACTGTTGCTAAGTCTACGTGGTCTACGCTGCCGTGTGTACCAGCTGTGGCTTCTTGGGCCACAGTAAGTGGGGTCCCCTACTGAGCCAGCCCAGCATCGCCTGTCCGTCTAGCTGGAGCCGTGTATCATATTATGTGCACAGCAAGTTTCTCTCACTCTGCAGATGCTGAGTCTTGGTGCTGAGAACTGTGCCTCTAGGAGGGTGGACTGGCCACAGCTTCAGGAAGGAAAACACAGGAGGACAAGTCCGACCTTGCACGTCCTGGCATGCAGCACCCACTGGGAAATACATCTTCCTGTTCTCCTATCCACTAGGGAAACTCTGGTCCCCAAGAGGACATGGTTTAAAACTGGCAGAAAGACCCAGCGTAACACTCACTTTATTAATCCAGATCAGCCCCGGAATTTGGTTGGAATTAATCTGCATCTCTAGCCAGGGTCTCATTCGCATCCGAGTGATAGGCATGGCGGCTGGAGGGAGAAGACGGGAAGGTCTGTGTTTGGAAGTCTGTTAAACAATCCTGGGCACTGCCCCGATCCACCCAAGGCCACTCAATTACCTTCCCCTGCCCTCACACCCTGGTCATTACCCTCCCCCTGCCATCAGCCAGGTACCAGGTCCTACAGCCATAGAGAAGGGACCCTGTAACAGAATGGAACTGCTCTCCAAATCTCCCCACCATTGTGGGCAAAACCACCTGTCCCTTCTCTCACCCTCTCCCAGCCAGTCTCAGGAGGTGACAAGCACGCAAAGACTGGATGGCTTCAGGACTTATGTGCAAAAAGAGCCCAAATACACAGACATTTCAATGCCAGAACTTTTCTCTCAAAGTGCAATCTTTGAGGGAAGGAAGGGACTACTTTTGTTTGTTGTCACCTGCAGCTCTCCACCTTCCAGGCTGGGCAAGAAAGTCACTCTCCATCCTGGAGCACTTCCCCCAACATCCCCCAATCCAGTCTATGGCCCCTCTGACAGCCCGTGCCCACAACGCATAGGCTGAGGCGCAACCCCTTCCGGCCTGGTTTCCCCTGCTGCAAAGAGAAGTGGCGCAAGCGACACCTGTGGCACCTCCTCCCGAAACCCCTGTCGTTCACGACGGGGTCCAGCCACTGAGAGCAGCGAGCCAACCTCTGCCACCGAGCACCGTGGGTCCGAAACCTGGGGCCCAGGCGCCAAGCTTCGGCCGCCAAAAGTGTGCGCGGGCGCACGTCCGAGACCCCCCAGCACTGCTCGCCGATGCGCGCGACGGACGCTCTGGGCCACCAAGAGGCCCCGCAGCGGCTCCGCGCACGCAGACCGCCGAGCGCAGCCAGGGGGCGGTGCACGCCGCGGCCCGCCTCCCGCCCGCTCGCTCGCAGCGCCCTTCCGAGCCCGCGCGCCACCCCGGCCCAGGGTGTCCATGGCCCCCACTTCCTGGTGTCCCGCGCGCCTTTTGTTCCACGCCGCCCGTCGGTACCCGCGCAGCCCCGACGGGCTCACCTTTGCAGCAGGAGGATCCACGCAGGGTACCCGAGAGAGTGAGGCACCGGTTGCGGCGTAGGTACGCGATGCGCGCAGAGAGCGAGCGATGCCAGGGATGCTGGGGTCCGCTGACCTTGGTTTAGCAGCAGCCCGGTTCCGTTCGGCTTAGTCTCAGAGCACGTCCTACCTCGACGAAGGAGTAGCGCGCACTGGCGAGTCCGTGGCGCCGCCGCCGAGAAAACTAAACACTTAGCGGGATTCCCCGGCCCGGGCTCGACCACGCCCCCGCCGGGACGCTTGCGCTCGCCCATTGGCCGGTGCCGCCTCATCATTTCGGGGAAATCAGGCTGTTGTAGAGCTAAGCAGCAAAGGGGAAGTACAAGGAGGCTGTGCTCCCCACCCCCTCGGGCCCGCGCCGCCGCCCCGGGGCTCCGGCGGGCCCGCCCCGCACTCCACTCCACCCCCGGCCCCTTCGCCTGTCTTGGAAAGCGAGGCTTTTCTCGTTCTGCACGCTCCTAGCCCGCTGGCTCCAGTGACAGTCTTCCCCCTCTCTTCCACCCGGGACCTCTAACTCCTGGGTTTCCAGGACACCTGCTTCCCTCTCCAGAAGGGACCCCCGGGACTGAATCACCCTGAAAATCAGTCTGGTAATGAAGTGTCAAGAAGGGAGGGATTCGGTCCCTATACTGTACCGGTCCCTATACTGTGCCGTAGGTGACATCTCTCAACGGTCCGTCGCTCGGCCGCTCTGGGAAATTGAGGCAGACGGCTTAGCCTGCTGCAGGTGCTATGTGGAGTTGTTTCTCAGTAGGATCTCCCAGCCTGGACTCTGCAGGCACAGCTGTCGAAGGACGCAGGGAATCTTAATTTCCTTAACCACAAAGTGGCAATAGCCCCTTTGCTAGTCTGCGGTGATGGGAGAGATCCTGCTGGGGAGAGATGATGTGTGTGCCCTACCTGGGCACAAGATGCTGGTGTGCTTTCCTGTACCCCACGAGGTTTTTTTAGCAGTGACCAAGGTGACCCTCCTCCCTTGTATCCTTGGGACTACCGAGACCAAAGGAGTGGAGGGAATGCAGAAGTGGCTAAGACTTGCTTCAGCTCTACAACCTCACCGTAGCCTTTGGGAGAGAGTTACTATCCTCCCTGATAGTATTGAAGTCATTTCTGAGTCCCCAAAGCCTGGCTCTGGAGGCGTTCTGGGCAGCATAGAGAAACTGGCCAAGGCGTTGAATCTAAGAAACAAGAAGCCAAGTCCCAAGGGGTTGGCACAGGCTGTGTGGGTTAACGGGTGCTCACACGTAAACCTTGCCAGTTGGCTCTCCTAGTGGCCGGGTTGGTGTGTTCCATCCAGAACTCTGGTGCGGGGGCCCACAGAGATTCCATAGTGCAGCCTTATTCCACCGAGCTTGTTTTATCCTGTAAGGCATAGGATTTTTGGCCAGAGGCTAGGTTACCAGGTGCTTTATACTTACAGGATGCTTTGCTGCAAGGCGTGATTACCAGATGTCTTGAGAACTAAGGAGGTGTTGACACTTGGCTGTACTTTGTACCTTAAACCATGATGTCCTTGAAAGGGGGAGATCTTTTTACCCCCTTGCTTTGGGTATATAAAGGCTGTGAGCAATAAACTCAGTCATCGTCGTCGTCGGTGGTGGTGTTGACCCAGATCCCTCCCAAAGCTATCCTGTATCTCCTTTTCTTTTGCGTCTACCTCTCTCTCTGTTTCACAGCTATCATTTCTCAATTCCACACTCCCCCCTTTCAGAACCATTCGACAGATCAAGCTGAGCGGGGACTCGGCACTCTGGTCCCTCAGGCTTCTTCCTTCCCTTCCTCACAGCTTCTGACTCACAAGTAAATCAATCTTCTGTGGTGTCATTCTCCTGTGTCACTTTCCTTGCCCTAGCTGCCCCTCTAGGACAGCACCCAGTTGGAGGGTCACAAGCTGTAATACATCCATTGATGAATGATTGTACCTGTCAATCATTTCTCTGGCTCCTACAAGAGGTTGAGGAGCTAGGAGAGTCAAGATGGCAGTAGGACCTTGAAGGAAGGTACTGAGACTCTGGAGTGAATAGGGAGGTGAGATCTGGGATATTTGAAGTGGCAAATAAGGGTGAGAATTGCTGCAGGGACCAAGACCTTCTGAACAAGTGACTCAGAGTTGTGACACCTGCTTGCTGGGCAGCAGATAGATGCTTGCTGTATTGAGACAGCCTGACGCCACCATTGGAAAATTCAAAGTGAGATTAGGGAGGGGAACTTTGTAACTCTTGCAGCCCACAGAGACCCTTTGAAAGCATCAGGAGACTACAAAATACATTAAAATACCTGTGTGGGTATGCATAATGAAAGTCAGCTCATGTCCTGGAATGTCCATCTGCAGCATTGTTAGTAATGGGTACCTGTTTTCTGTCATAAGGATAAATAAAAATTTACCCAATGAACACCCTGTTGTAGGACATTTAGGTTATTTCCATTTTTCCCCCAATAGAGACAACACTGAGCAAAATCTACATACAAACGCTAACAATTTTCCACTTAGGAGACACCCCCCACCCCCCACTGCTAGGATTTACCTGTGAAACTGACATTTACATCTTTTAAATGTTCTGTGAGGTTTTTTTTTTTTTTTTTCCACTTTGACTTTAGGGATCCTTATTTATTATTTTTGCTTCTTTTTTTTTTTTTTTGAAAGAGGGCTTCTTGTAGCCCGGGCAAGCCTTGAATGCCTCCTCCTCCTGCCTCTGTAGTCTGTACCACCACGTTTGCCTGGTGCTTGATTTGAAATTGTAAGAATCTGCCTATAATTGGGGGGGGGGGGTTACTGTGTTTTTGTTGTTTGGGGTGTTTGTTTGTTTTTGCTAACCCTTGTTGAGTTCCATTTTGTTTTTTGTTTTCCCAAAACAGGGCTTCTCTGTGCAGCCCTGGCTATCCTGAAACTTGTAGATCAGGCTGGTCTAGAACTCACTGCCTCTGCCTCCCAAGTGCTGAGATTAAAGGCATGCGCCACCACGCCCCCCCCCCAAGTTTCTAAAATTTTTATTGTTACTGCTTTTTCCCTTTTTATTTTTGAAACAGCTCATGTATCCCAGGCTGACATTGGATTTCTGATCTTCCTGCTTTGAATTATCAAATGCTGGGACTGGGGCTATGTACCACTTCCTCTGGAATATTTGGTACTTGGCCTGGAACCTAGGCTTGGTGCGTGCTCTTCCATCTCACTCCCATCTCACTCCCTGCCTTTCCAGTTGTTCTTAGAAGAGGGTAGAAAACAGAACATAAGACGGAGTCTAAAAAGCTTGGAATCTGTGCTTCTGCCACTCACTCCACTGGGGTTGGAGAGAGGGCTTCATGGAAAGAGAACTTGCTGCTCTTACAAAGGACCTGGGTTTGGATCCTAGCACCCACATTGGGCCTCTCACAACCACCTGTGACTCCAGCTCCTGGAAATCTGATGCCCTCTTCTGGCCTCCATTGGCACCTGCACTCACATGCACACACACCCATTACACACACAATTAAAAATAAAATAGTTTTTTTTTTTTTTTTTAAGAAAGAAATGACTACTTCTCTGGGCCTCAATTAGCTATAAACCAGAGAAAAATCTCTACCCATCATTCTTAATTGTTGAGAAGATTGTTAAACAAAATTATTAGAGTCCACTATTTTGGACTGAGTTCCTGCACCAGGCTCCAACAGACGAAACAAAATGGAATCACTCATGCTAAGTATTACATTATTAGTTGAAATTTCAAAAGAGCACACAGATCCTAAACCAAACCAGGTTTTCCTAAAAACAGGAGTTTTGGGTCCTCTCTGCTTTAAGACTTGAAAATGTGTCCTGAACCACCTTAACATTAACCAATCAGGTTTTTTTCTGCTGTTTTTGTTTCCTTGTTCTGACCTTATAGAAACCATCCTGCTGTTGCTCAGCAGGAGCACTCATTCTAATCCGTGAATCATGCCTAATTCATGAATCAAAGCCAGTGAGACTCTTGGTCAAATTTCTTGCAGTTTTCCCCTATGAAATCAGATAGACTATCCCATACCATTAAACACTCCTTAAATGACAGGTATCGACAGGAGACCATCAGCCTTCCACTGTGCTTCACTGCCTCAAACACTTTTCCTCCTCACTTCTTTCTCCCTCTGTTTGCCCTCCCTGCCCCAGAGACCCCATGTTCCCCAATACTCAGCAATACTTCTTCCTCTCCACTAACTTCCATTTCTACCAGCCTCCCCCTCCCCTTTAAAAAAAATAGTCTCATTTTTAACCCAAGTTGTCCTTTTCAAAATATATGTTTAAGCCAGGTGGTGGTGGCACATACTTTTAATCCCAGCACTCAGGAGGCAGAGGCAGATGGATCTCTGTGCTTTGAGGCTAGCCTGATCTACAGAGTGAGTTCCAGGATAGCCAGGACTACACAGTAAAACCCTGTTTTGAAAAAATAAACTATGTTTATTATTTAGGCTTGTGCACATGTTCATGTATGATGGTATATATGCCAGGGAGCACATGGGCAAGAACAACCTAGGGCATTGTTCTTTAGCTTCCACCTTGTGGCTTTTATGTAGGTTCCAGAGAACAAAGACAAGTCATTAGGCTCCTGTAGCAGGTTCCTTTACCTGCTAAGCCATCTTCCTGCCCCCTAAGGGTGGCATTAAGTTCCTGATCCCCCTGCCTCCACCTCCCAAGTCCTGGAGTTGCAGAAGAGCTCCACCACACTTGGCTTCCATTTCTGCCCCTTAAAAACTCAGAACAGCCGGGCGGTGGTGGCGCACGCCTTTAATCCCAGCACTCGGGAGGCAGAGCCAGGCGGATCTCTGTGAGTTCGAGGCCAGCCTGGGCTACCAAGTGAGTTCCAGGACAGGCGCAAAGCTACACAGAGAAACCCTGTCTCGGAAAACCAAAAAAAAAAAAAAACCCAAAAAAAACCAACTCAGAACTAAGGCCCAGTTTCTATGAGTGCCCTCAAAGCAGCCAATCAGAACTCCTCCCCTCTCACCTTCGCCCTCGGGTTTGAGCTTCTGTGTCTTATCTCTTCATGCCCAGTGTCTTCTGAGCGGTGAACAGGGAGCACAGGGTGCGTTCTTCTGTAAGACTCTAGGCAGAGCCGCAGCTGGAGTTTATGCTGCTCAGCGGCACGCATAGGCATAGGGTGCCTCCCCCAAGTACCCTGGCCCAATTAGGATGAGTGTACTGTGCAGCTTCTCAGGTGGGCCCTGAGGTTCTCCGGACTTCCAGAGGGGCTGGCAGGGTCTCCTTGAACGTGACTTTTGTGATCCTAATGCAGGAGGTGACCCAAGGATGTAGCTCGATTGACAGAGTGCCTGTGTAGCATGAACAAAGCTCTGGTTCCATCCCCAGCACCACAAAAAACAGGCTTGGTGGTTTATCTCTGTAATCCCAGCCCCAGGGGGAGGGAGGGACAGGAGAATCAGAAGTTAAAGGTCATCCTTGGCTACATAGTAAGGTCCAGGCCAGCCTGGGGTACATGAGATAGGATGTGTGTGTGTGTGTGTGTGTGTGTGCACGTGTGTGTGCACAAAATCATCCACACACAAATGCTGTAGGAGCCTCTCCCCTCTTACCTGGTGGACCATATCTGCTGCCACCTCCCTCCTGTTCTCTGCTTCCTTGCTTATTATGATTTCAGAACCACCTTCTAAGTAGGAGTCCTACCAGTCCCGAACCGCAGGAGTCTGGCACCCCAACACCCCCCCCACACACACACACACACGTTGGAGACAAGCACTACACCAAGGCCATGCTGCAATCCTTAGACTCTCCAGCAGGTACCTGGCACCTAGAAAGCACTAAAATTCCTTGCTAAAAGGATGTGTCACCCCATCCCCTTCATCTGATGATTATTCTCATTATACAGACACCCCCGTGGTGCTTGTGCTGACAGACAGGTGTGGGAAACGCTTTCAGAAATCCGAGCTAGGGAAACCAGGTCCAGGCCTGATGAGGCTTGAATTAGGTTTTTGACGGCTCCCCAGAACAGACAAGCCCTCAACAGGGCTTCCAGACTTGCAGACCCAAAGGACCTCCTAGCAGCCAAGCTGTTTTCACAGCAAAACTCTTCATGCAGGACCCATGTCAACTGGTAGAGTGTTGCCTAGCTTGCGTGACACCCTAGATTCAATCCCCAGCATAGCATAAACCTAATGAGGTGCTGCACCCACTTGTAATCTCGGGGCACTGGTAGAGGCCGGAGGATCGGCAGTTCAGGGTCACCCTGGGCTACACAGAGCCTGACTAAAAATAAACACACAGTCAGATATCAAAGCATCCGAAACCATCCCAAAGCTTGACGTGAAGCTCCAGGTCCCACCGCTGTGTCTGTGAGACGCTTGGGCAGAAAGGAAATCTTAACTTATCCAGTAAAGGGGAATCGCACTTCTGCTCAGGGTTAGCCCGAAGTTTGGCCCTGGGGAGTTGCCCGGCCACGAGACCAGCCCCTCCCCGCTCACGCTCACAGCTTTGGCACTCGCGCTGTATGACACAGCAGAATAAACGTTGTACCGTTATTTATTTTATTTTATTTATTTTTTTAAATCCAGAACTCGGAGAGTGGGAGGCAGCAGCTGACTGGGAAAGCACAGGGTCCTTGCGCTGTGCTGGAATCGCTGGGGGTGGTGGCGGTGTGGGTGCCGCTCCGGAACTCATCGCCCCTCCCCCGCCCGCTGGAGTGTGCGTGTGACCGTGTGGGCTGCCACTGGGGCCCGCTGCGGAGTTTCATTTCTTATAAACACAGCATTGGGAGGAAAGAGGCCTCAGTTCCCATCCGCCCTGTGGGGCCCGGAGAGCCGAGCCGAGGAGACTGTGAGGCCAGGCCCAGAGGCCGTGACCCTGGGCAGGGCTGGATGGGAGCAGCACCCCCTCCCCTGTGGACGAGTCCTGCCGAGTAGCCGAGGCGCCACCCCTACCCCACACCAGGCTTTCCCGCCTGGCTTGGCCCCAGGGTGGACCCCCCTCTTCTCCACGTGATGCACTCTGATGCTGGGTGTGCGTGATTCGGGGGAGAGTGGGCAACCAGGCCCTTTGGGCCAACTTCCACATTCCTGATCCGCCCCGACTTGGGGGTGAGTTGCAGTCTCGGCTCTGGCTGGCTTCCTGGAAAGGGAGAAGCGGGCGGGCGGGCGGCAGAACCGCAGAGCCTCCCAGCTGGGCCGCCCAGGTGGCTGCCGACGTTCTAACCCTACGCCTATATTCTCCCACGCCTGCACACTAGCTGCCTGCCCCACCCGTGCCAGGCAGCTCACCTGCCGGCGGCCAGAGCACTCTTCCTCCCCGCCCAGCATTCCCCTGTCGCTAGGAGTTTGCACCTAGCTCAGCAGCTGTAAACTGTGTGACCTGGGGCGAGTTGCTGAACTCCGTGCTCGCCATCACACCTCGGAGAGCTGAAGCTGGCAAACCTCTAGCAGCTCTGCTGCTCTTAATCCCTTCTGCCTGTGCCTCTTCGCCCTACCCTTTCCCCGGGGTTGGCAGACACACAGTAGGAGCACAGAAGTGCTGGAGGATGTCCCACAAAAACACTCCATCATCTATTGCAGCGTGAAATACTAACTCGCAGTGTCTTGACAGCAGGGGTGTGTGTGTGTGTGTGTGTGTGTGTGTGTGTGTGTGTGTGTGTATGCGCAGTGACCTGGCTGGGCTTACTAACTCGCAGTGTCTTGACAGCAGGGGTGTGTGTGTGTGTGTGTGTGTGTGTGTGTGTGTGTGTGTATGCGCAGTGACCTGGCTGGGCTTCCGAACCCCAGTTCCCAACACCCACACTCTCTGGGTTCTGTCGGACCGGGCGGGAGGGGCGGGGCTTGGGTTTCGCTTTCTTGCCAACGTGGAGGCAACAAGGAAATCGAGGAGTTTCCCGGAACCGCTCGGGGAGCGCTGAGCTCTGCTTCAAGGCGGGCAGCAGGGACGGGCACATGTCCAGAGTCCCTGGCCAGCAGCTCAGTGGAACTTCCAGTGGGAACTGGGGAAAACCAGCCCCGGAAAAGCCCCACCTCAGCGCACCTGCCTAGTTTTCTACAGGCTGTTTGTTCCCAGAGAAGGTGGGGAGCCCAAGGGAAGACTGCAGAGGGGTGGTCCCACAGGGTACAATGGTGATGGTCCACTGGCTGAGGATGGACTGTAAAGTCAGGTGATACCTGAGAACTGACTGTCCCCTTTTGAGTCATAGAGTTTTATTGTTTGCTTCTGCAGGGGGACAAGATCTCACATAACCCCAAGCTGTTGTTGAACTCACTATGTAACTGAGGATGACCTTGAACTTCTGATCCTCCTGACTTCGCTTCTGGAATGTGGGTGACTATGCCTAGTCTTTGCAGCTTGGGGGATCTAACCCAGGGTTTGATGCATGCTAGGCGGACACTTCTAACTGAGCCACATCATCGCGAGTGTGCATGCCTATGTGTTGAAATAGGATTTCCTGTAGCCCGAGTTCACCTCGGATTCCTGTGTAGCTGAGGCTGACCTGGAACTCATGATCCTCATCTCCCACACTTTCTAAACGCTGGGATTCCTGGTGCTGGGAACCGTGCTGGATCACATGCACTCTTGGGTCAACTCTCTTCCTTTTTTACTGGGAAGATTTCTCCCTAAGTGCTCAAGAAGAGATAACCCTCCTGCCCAATCCAGCCTGCCAAGCTCAAGGCTAGGAAGAGCTAAACCTAGAGGTAGGGTACAGTGATGGTCAGTGAAGCTGATTTGGAAGCATGGAGTGGAAGAGGACTTCTGGATCCAGTCCCCTGACCCCTAGCCCAGCCAGATCCTGTAGATGAGAGAAGAGTTCCTCTCTAAGGGTGGACTCAGCCCCCTCATGCGTGATTGAGCCCTGGCCTCCCTTGGGTCCTTGGGCAGCAAGCAGACTGACCTCATCCCAGAGGAATGCTAGCTGCAAGGTTGGCCACTTCCTTCTGTCCTTAGAAGCTAGAGCTCCAGTCAGGGATGACTGTGGGTTGGGCCTGAATCTGAGCCAGGAATCTCGGCAGGGAATGGGGCAGGCCAGGATGGAGTTTTGGGAGAGTAGACTGTAGCTGTATCTTCAGTCCAAAGTAGACTCTTGGGTCAAGGTGGGCAGGGCCACCCTAAAACCTGAGTTTCCTTAAATTCTTAGATCTCCCTCTTTGTGGCCATAGCTGAGGCCATGGTTTTTTGGAAAGACAGGAATCAAACTCAGTAGAGCTCCCTGGTCCAGAAGAGCTGGGGACAGGGAAGGCAGTAGTGGTGGCCATTTGGAAAGAGGCAGCTTGCCAAGGGGGAGGCAGTCAGACAGGCCGAGCAGTGGCCCTTGACAAGGTAGTGTTGCCTTTTCCAGCCGGCTTCAGAATTGCCATGGCCTAGAAGAGGACTAGGGAAACTCTAAATGCTGCAAGAGCAGAGCTTGTGCTATGCATACAGTTCCTGGTGACTCAGCCTGGGAATCCCAATTCCAGGGTGCTGCCCCGGAGAGGAGGGTGCCTGGGCAGCCATGACAATTGAGTGGAAGCCTCAGAGAGAATATGTTATTGTTCTTTCCTTCTGTGGCTAGGGGGCTTTTTGGTAGCTTTTGTTTTTTAAGATTTACGTTTTAAGACCATTTTTATATGTGCGTGTATTTGCTTGCTTGTCTATATGTGTGTGTGCTTGTGTGTGCAATGCTCAAGGAGACCAGAAAGGGGTGCCAGATTCTCTGGAGCTAGAGTCACAGGCAAGTGTGAGCTGCAGATGTGTGTACAGGGAACATAATCCGGATCCTCTGTAAGAGCAAGTGCTCTTACCACTGAGCCATCTCTTCAGTCCCAGTATTTTTGAGTTAGAGAATCGACTGATCCTAGCTCATAAAGAAGACCTGGGAGAGGGCCTTAAAGTGTCTGTGCTGGATTTCACCGGAGGTCACAATTGTGGAAGAAAAGCAGGACAGGCCAGCCTGGGGCTCAGCATAAAGCAGTGACCCTATGGACTCGAGGGAGGGTGGGTAGGGAGACAGGATAGGAGATGTATAAATGCGTGGATGGGTAGGAGGATGGGTAGGTGGGTGAATGAGAGGATAGATGAATGAATAAAAAGATGGATGGATGGGAGGGTAGATGGATGGGTGGGTGGATCAGTAAGAGGGAGGAAAGGTGGATGGACGGGACAGTAAATGAGTAGATAGGTGGTGGATGAAAGGATGGATGGATGAATGGTGGACGGGTGGATAAGGGGATCAATGGGAGGGCAGGTCGACTCAGCTGGTCTTTGTAGTGTATACATTTTCTCTGAGATAATCTTAACAGTAACACAATTTCTACAAAAACTTGCGCTGCCTTAGTAGAAGGGAATGAGGGGGAGGCTTGTCTGAGTGACATTTGGGGTTGTTTCTGCTCAACTCTGTCCTTCCTCTGGGGTCTCCACCCCCTTTTCTATCCCCCTCTTCATGTGTGTGGTCCCTTGAAGTCCTACTGAGACCTGAGAGTCCTGGGGAAAGAACCACCCAGACGGAAAACAAGGGGCTGGACTTCTAGATTCCTGCTAAGTGCCTCTCCGCCTTCCCTGGAAGGCAAGCAGGGTTGAGAGAGACCAATGTGAGAGATTCCTGTCTCTCTCCACTGTGGTGTTAGGCTCCAGGCCACGCCCACCTGTTGCAGCCCCTTTCTTCCCTGAAGGAAATAGCAAGCCCCTTACCGGGAGCAGACGGTGTGAAGAATCCCTCACCCCAGCCGCCGGGGTTCCTGGAGAATGGCAGGTGCCCTTCTCACTTCCCCTAGGAAGTTCACAGATTTCAGGTTGCCGGACTCCGAGGGTCATCAGAGGACCGCTGGTGGAGACACTTCCTTCCCAGGAATTCACTCCCTCCCCGCTGCTACCCAGGACACAGGGGCAGTCTGGCTTCAGACTCCAGTTCTCAAACTTCCCCCACCCCTTTTCTCTGAGACCGACGAGAAGGGACTCCCACTCTGCGCTATGGGCCTGAACTCTCCTCCTCAGAGTCCCATATGCTGCTTGCTGGTCTCTGTGTGTGCCCATGTTTACCATTCCTCTAATAAACCTCTAACCCCAAAGGACACCTGTCCAGCCGCAGGCAGGAGGTAGGCGGAGGACCTCACCCCCACCCGATGGTCAGGAAGAAATAATGCTGGCCTCCAGCTGGATGAGTGACAGACCACAGTGAGTGTGTCCACCTTGTCAGAGAGCCATCATGCAGTGCTGTACAGGACTGGGCTCTATCAGTGGAGGCAGAGTGAACCATGGCATGCTGGGAGAAGAAGCTCTGAGCCAGGGGGCCTGTGGTGACTTGTCTATCATTCTCAGGAAACGGAACCCATGCCTTAAGGTTCCTCAGGAACATCACAGAGCATTTCCCACAGTGGCATGGGCTGGGTGCCAGTCAGTGGCTTACGCAGCTTCTCATAGAGCAGGAACTCCAGGATGCTGAAGACTTAGGGTGTCTGATGCCCGTGGGGTGTGTTGTTCAGTAAGGCAGTCCACAGGTCCCCACCCCTAGCCTACATAGAAGGTCTCCAAGGGTGGAGGGAGCTTGGCTACCTCCCTCAGGAGGCACACCAGGAGTATGAGGCGAAGGAGTGAATGCGCAGGGGTGGAGAGAGGAGCAAGGTGTCCCAGTCAGTATTCACAGATGGCTCCTCTGAGGAGGTACCAGTTTAACCAGGCCTGACGGGCAGGAGCCAAAGTCCACAGACCAAGGGATAAGAGAGGCCATCATGGGGAAGCGGGGTGGGGTGGGGGTAGGGGGTAGGGGGACACGGGATGACAGCCTAGAAAGGCCTGCAACTCAAAAGGGCAGAACAGACTCTTTCCCACCTGACTTGCCTTGGCTGTCAGTGGGTCCCTGACTAGAGAGAGCCTTAGGAAATTCTCCCAAGCTGCTGTGGAGGATTTCCCACTAGCCCTCTAGGGAGAGGCAGTCAATGAATCAGCATTTAAGGAAGCACGAACTCTCAGGGACCAACTCTGCATCTGTGTGTGCCTGAGAGTTAGTGCCTCCTTAAAGGTTTGCTATAGGTGCCTCACCCCAGTCCAAGCCCCTGCTGCACCCTAGAGGTGGAGATGGTAACTACAGACAGTTCATGCGACCATCCCTGGTGTGTTAGGGCTCTGACTCCGGTTTTTTGTTGTTTTATTTTGCCTTTTTTTTTTAAATTAAAAAAATTACATCCATGTATTTATTTAGGGATGAGAGAAAGGCACCTGCCACTGTGCATGTGTGGTGGTCAGAGGACAACTTCCACCCTATGGGACCCAGAGTTCAAACTGGGTCAGCAGACTTGGCGGAAACATTTTAATCCTCTGACCCTAAGTCTAGGTTTGCAAATACTAGGAGTATCTTGATGTTCCCCAAGTCAGAGGATGGAGATTGGGGTGTGGCTGGGATGTAGGAGAGATGGGGGCAACACCTCTGGGCCTTCCCGAGGTCTCCTTCTGGGGGCCGTGCAAGGAGAAAACCCATGCACTTTGCCCTCTGTGCACACGTGACCACAGCTAGGCCAAGGCCTGAGACTGGGATCAAGGGACTTGAGTTAGAGAGTAGGGCAAGAGGTCAAAAGGTCTCAGCTTGCCCCAGGAATGCCCTGGTCATTGGTGATCACAGCTAGAGGCCAAAGCGATGCCTCAGTTTTGCTCCGTTTTGCCCTTTGCACCCTGGCTCTGTGGGCATGGCCGGGGGGAAGGGAGGAGGAGGTGGCCTCCACTGCTGGGTGGGGCTTGTCTATGGGTCCACTTTGTCCAGCAAAACCAAAGTGCCCTCAGGTCCACCTATGCTCTTACACACCTCAGATCCCTGAAGCTCAGCCCCCTACGGCAGCAGCACCCCCTATTGGCAAGTTTAGAGAACGACATCTCCCTTTTTGGCCTAGGGGTCCAGGGAAGAGAAAAAGGTATGAGGCCAGTGCTGCCAAGCTGGTAGGAAGGGCAGGAATGAAAGGCGGCGGACTTTGGCTAAAGCAGATAGGCAGATGCCATCTGGTAAATAGCACCCACTTCCTGGTTAGTGGCCTTTGAACAGATGCCAGAAAGGCCAGTGCCCAGGCAAAGGTGGAGATGGGGTTTTCTAAGGTAACTGCTAAGGGACAACTGCTCTCATGCAGGCATCCACCCTCTTTATCAAAGGCTGAGCCCTGGTCCCTGTCAGCAGATGCAAACACACCTGTGGATTCCCCTGAGCAAGCCCCCTGGACTCACAGAGAATTCAAACTCAGTTGAAGGGCTAGGCTGATGGAGGGCAGTTCCCTCAGGCACTCTATAGAGAAGAATAGCCAGGCATGGTGGCACATGCCTTTAATCCCAGCACTTGGGAGGCAGAATCAAGTGGAGCTCTGTGAGTTCGAGGCCAGCCTGGTCTATGGAGCAAGTTCCAGGACAGCCAGGGCTACACAGAGAAATCATGTCTCGATAAATGTGCTGGTGCACACCTGTAACCCCAACACTTGGGAGGTGGCAAGAGTTCAAAGTCATCTCTAGCTACATAGTGAGTTTGAGACCAGCCTGGGCTACATGAGATCCTCTTTCACAAAACAGGAGAGGGATGGAGAGAGGGAGAGGGGGAAATTGATTGATTGAGGGTCAAGCCTACCTATTGGTGCACACTTGTAATCATAGCACCCAGGAGGCAGAGGCAGAGGAGCATCAAGAGTTTGAAGTCAGCCTAGGCTACATAGAGAAACCCTGTCTCAAAACAAACAAACAAATAGAAACACTGAAAACCAATAACAACAAAAGCACATTCCTGTAGCAAATAGCTAAGACTGAGAATGGAGGTGGGATCAAACCAGCCTGAAATCCCGAAGCATCAGTGAGCAGCTGCCTGCCTCTTCAGACACATGTCTCCTGAGCTCCAAGCCAGTGCTGTGGGACACAGGTACCACTTTGGAGCTCCAGATGACGCCGCCCAGAGGCATGAGAGGACTTGGTGTGCCCTGACTCACAGGTTAGTCAGGAGTGTGTGCCGCATAGCCATGGGCAATGTGTAGTCCCCAGAACTTTCTGTCACAGAAAGGGGGTATTGTTCCCTGGGGGAGTTCTGCTCACCATGTCCCTGGCACCAGGACTCTCCACCCCAGACAGTAAGCCAGTCCTGGGTTGGGGATGTAGCTCAATGTAGCCCTAACATGCATGAAGCCTTGATACTGCATAAACCAGGAGTGGTGGGGCTCCCTGTAATCCCAGCACTCGGGATGTCGAGGCAGGAGGATCAGAAGCTCAAAGTCATCTTTGGCTGCATAGTGAATTTGAGGCTAGCCTGGGTCTACATGAGGCTGGCATCCCTAGAAGAAGAAGAGGAGGGAGAGGAAGAGGTGGTGGTTTTAGGGGGACCTTAAGGTCATCTTGGGCTAAATACTGAATTTGAGGCCAGGCTGAACTAATGAGACCCTGTCTAAAAACAAACAGAAGCCAGTGAATGCATCTGGGGCTTTGTTTGCCAGCAAGGACTGAGGCCACCCCCTCTGTGCCTCTTGGAAGCACAGGCCAGGGCTTCCCAAGGAAACTTGTCACTAGCCTTGACAGTATGGAGGGGACTATTGTCTTTCACACTCAGAGAGGCCCCTTGCTCAGGCAAACAGCTGATGCTCTACATAGCCACATCTCAGAGCTTTTCATCTCCTGGGAAAAGAACAAGCCTGCACGAGGAGCCAGGAAGACAGAGAGCTAGTGCCTGGCCGCCTGAACTGCCCAGGCACACGTGGGCCCTTGTTCTGCCTGCAGACAGGAACCATGGGAGCAAGGAGCTGTGTCACCAGTGTGTGGACACTGAGCCATCACCCTGGGATTTATGGGAAGGGAAATCAACTCACAGATACTAGGCAGAGCTGGAGCCCAGAAAGCTGCATGGCCTGAGAAGGGTCTGATTTCTTTTGACAAACAGGCCTGGGAAAGTGGGTGTGGTAGTGCAAGCCTGTCATCCTAGCACTCAGTGGTAGAAACAGGAGGATTCGGAGCTCTGGGCAAGCCTGGGCTACATGGGGTTGGGAAGATGGCTCATTGGGTAGAGCACCTGCTGTGCAAGTGTAAGGACGGAGTTCTGGTTCCCAGCACCCATTTAAAAAGTTGAGTGTGGCAAAGCACACCTATGTCCTGGTGCTGGGAAACAGAGATGGTGGATCCTGCGGGTCTTGACCCCTTTGGGGGTCAAACAATTCTTTCACGGAGGTTGCACATCAGATATTTATGATTCATAACAGTAGCAAAATTATGGTTGTGAAATAGCAATGAAAATAGTTTTATGGTTAGAGGTCACCACAACATGAGGAGCTGTATTGAGGGGTTGCAACATTAGGAAGGTTGAGAACCACTGTTACAGACTGTTGACAGGCTCTCTTATAGACTGTTGTGAGCCACTAGGAGGGTGCTGTGCTGGGAATCGAACCCAGGTCCTCAGGAAGAACAGTCCTTCCTCTTAACCACTGAGCCATCTCTCCAGCTCTGAGGAAATCCCTGATCTTGAAACTTATTTCCAGTCCAGGTAGGCAGCTGTCAAACAAAGAAACTGCCGCAGCGTGATAACAGTTTTGTAGAGACATGAGATAGTATGACGCCATAGCACAAAGAAGGTCACCTTACATTTGGGGTCTAGCGAATGTCTCTGAGGAGGGTGACTTTTCAGCTCTCTGACAGGAGGATCAGCAGAAGAGCACGCCAAGCTGAAGGAGTGGGCAGAGCAAAGCCATGGGGAGACAGCAGTACAGCTACAGCATGGGGGGTGGGAGGGTAGAAAGAGCCAGTGAGGTGAGCAGGCCTCCACCAGGTGGGGCCTTTGGGACCTGTGCCTAGGGGTTCAGCTTTATATCAAGGAGGGCTTACTTGTAGGTGACACATGCCTACAATCCCAGCACTCAGGAAGTAGAGGCAGGAGGACCAGGAATTTAAGATCATCCTTGGCCACCTAGCAAGTTTAAGGCCAGCCTTGGCTATGCAAGGCCCTGTTTCCAAAAACAAAGAAGGCTGGGGGTTATAGGTTGCTTGCCTAGAACGTCTGGAGCTCCAGGTAGTTTGCCAGTACCATATAAACTGGGCATCGTGGTAATCCCAGTACTTGGGAGGTAGAGGCAGGAGGATCAGAAGTTCAAGTTAATCTTAGGCTACATAATGAGTCCAAGGCCAGCCTGGGCCACATTAGATCCTGTCTCAACATGAACCATAGGGTCAGAGGGGTAGCTCAGCAGGTAGAGGCATTTTCCACACAAGCTTGGCCACCTGGGTTTGATCTCAGGGAGCCATGCAAAGGTTTCCGGAAGGAGAGAACTGCCTGCTCAAAGCTGTCCTCCAGCCTCCACATCCACAGTGTTACAAGCGCACACACAAATAAATAACAGACGATAATAATAATAATAAATGACAATTTACAAAAATAAATAAATAAAAACAAAAATGTGATTCATGGACTGGAGAGATACGCAATGATAAGAGTGTTGGCCGCTCTTGCAAAGGACTGGAGTTCAGTTCCCAACACGTATAACTCCACCTCCAGGGGATGTGATGCCCTCTTCTGGCCTCCTCTGGAACTGGCACTCATATGCACACACACACACACACACACACACACACAAAATTAAAAATAAAATCTTCCTTAAAATACAATTTAATTAAAAATAATAACAAAAACAAGACAGTCAGTGGTAGCAGTACTTGAGAGACAGAGCCAGGTGGATCTCAGTGAGTTTGAGGCCAGCCTGTTCTACAGAGTGAGTTCCAGGAAAGGCACCAAAACTACACAGAGAAACCCTGTCTCGAAAAACAAAAAAAAACCCACAAAAACAAAACAAAAAAAAGTAAGAATAACAAAACAAAATAAAAAAGAATGGAAGGACTTTGGAAGGATACTGTGTACAGGAGTGAAGTTACCCAATGTACTTCCTCTTTATTGTTTTTAAGATCTGTTTTTATCATATTTAATATATATGTTAAGCATATATGTATTTCTGTATATAAGTATATACACATGAGTGCAAATACCCGTGGAGGCCAAAGACACTGGATCCCCCGGCACTGGAGTTACAAGGGGTTGTGGCTGTCTGACATGGGTCCTGGGAACCAAACGCAGGTCCTCTATGAGAGCAGTCCATTCTCTTACCTGCTGAACCATCTCTCCAGCCCCCAGGTGTGCTCTTCGGGAAGCTCACCAACTGCTGGATATGGGGTGGGCTGCAATGGGCCACTGTGAAGGGGAGGATACTCTGGTGGCCAGGGCAGGAGGAGGATGCAGGAGGGGTGAGCCAGGGGAGGAGGAGGATGCAGGAGGGGTGAGCCAGGGGAGGAGGAGGAGGATGCAGGAAGGGTGAGCCAGGGGAAGAGGAGGAGAAGGATGCAGGAGGGGTGAGCCAGGGGAGGAGGAGGAGGATGCAGGAGGGGTGAGCCAGGTGGAGGGGCAGCGGGCAGACAATAGGAAATGATCCAGGCAAAGATGATGATGGAGAAGCCAAACAGGTGAGTCAGATGTGGATGCTATAGAACAGGAGAGAATATTTATAGAATGCATAACTTCTGAAGTATTGGCATCTAGAATACACAAAGAATGTTTGCAAAGCAAGCCAGGCATGGTGGTACACACTGGTAATCCCAGCACTTGGGAAGTAAAGGCATGAGGATCAGGACTACAAAGTCATCTTCTGTTACATAGTAAGTTGGAGGCCAGCCTGGGCTACATGATACCCTGTCTAAAAAAAAAAAATCAAATTAGTCAATTTGGTGGCAGCATACACCTTTAATTTCAAGACTCAGAAAGCAGAGGTAGGTGGATCTTTATGGGTTTGAAGTTGGCCTGGTCTGTGTAGTGAAATCCTGTCTCCAAATAAATAAATAAATAAATAAATAAATAAATAAATAAATAAATACATAATAAAAGATTGTTACAGCACAATAGTCAATTTATTAAATGGGTGCATTATATGCAGGGGGTGGGGAAAACAGCTAAAATGAAATGTATATGAAAACCCATATGGAGGCCTATTACTTTGCTGTAAGGTGATTTAAATTTTATTTATTATCATTAGTATGTGCATGTATGTGTATGGTACTGTCAGGTTGGTAACCACTACCCACCATCAGAACCAGGCACAGTGGTGCACCTGTAAACCCATCTGGGAGGCCATCACAGGAAGATCAGGAGCTTAGGATTTGAAGGCCAGCCTGGGCTACATGAGAAGCCATCTCAAAAAAAAACCTTCTAGAGAAAAATGACCTTTTGCAGAGATGACTAACAGGTCAAATGACTTCAGATTTGAAAGTGAGTTTCACTGTTAGATTAGAAGCAAGGGCAATCACATCTTTATTTATTGTGTGTGTGTGTGTGTGTGTGTGTGTGTGTGTGTGTGTGTGTGTCCATATTAGTGTGTGAGCATATCTGTGTTTGGGTACACAGATATTCAGTGTGTGTGGAGACCACAGGTTGACACCGAGTATTCTTACTCTATCATTTTCCACATTATTATTATTATTATTATTTTGGTTTTTCGAGACAGGGTTTCTCTGTGTAGCTTTGCACCTTTTCCTGGAACTCACTTGGTAGCCCAGGCCGGCCTCGAACTCACAGAGATCCGCCTGGCTCTGCCTCCCGAGTGCTGGGATTAAAGGCGTGCGCCACCACCGCCTGGCCATTTTCCACATTATTTATTATCATCATCATTATTATTATTATTGAGACAGAATCTCTTGCTGGAAGCCTGGGCTCACGGCTTTAGCTAGATGGGCTGGCTTGGCAAACCCCAGGCTCCTCCCATTCTTGCCTCACCAGCACTGGGATTACAGGCACCTGCCACTTTGTCTGGCCTTTTACGTGGGTACTGAGAAGATCTGATCTCAGGTCTTCACCCGTACAGAGCAAGCACTGTCCTGACTGAGCCGTCTCCTCGGCCCTTGAGTTGTGTCGTTTTAACAATATTTGTTTACTGTGTGCATGCCACAGCACTCATGGGGTGTCCGGGCACAACTTGGAGAGTCAGTTTTCTTTTTCTGCCATGTGGGTCCCAGGGTGTGAACTCAGGCTCGGCAGCAAGTGCCCTCCAAATCATTCTTTAAACTCCTGGTGTAAAGCCAGATGGTGGTGGCGCACACTTTTAATCCAGCATTTGGGAGGCAGAGGCAGGTAGATGGATCTCTGTGAGTTCAAAGCCAGCCTGGTCTACAGAATGAGTTCCAGGACAGCCAGGGCTACACAGAGAAACCCTGTCTGAAAAACTAAATAAAAAGTAAACAGCTGAGGTAAAAGCATCATAGAGCCTAGGTTTGCTCCATGATGTCAAGGCAATGGAAGCAGTCAGCCACAGGAGTGACAGGCCTTCTCAGATGGAGGGAAAACTAGGACGATTCCTTGACAGCTGTGAGAACTGTAGAAAGTTCTTCAGACAGAAGGCAGATGATAGACCTTGTTTTAAAATAAATAGATGTTACAATGAAATAATAGATATTTCATAGCTGGGCGGTGGTGGTGCACGCCTTTAGTCCCAGTACACAGGAGGCACAGGCAGGTGGATCTCTGTGAGTTCGAGGCCAGCCTGGTCTACAGAGTGAGATCCAGGACAGCCAGGGCTACACAGAGAAACCCTGTGTCGAAAAACAGAATAAAACAAAAATGAAAAACAGAAGAACAAAACATGAAGATGTTTCATGATGAAAACAAAAATAACCTTTTGGGGGCCCGCAATGCAGCTTGGTGGTGGTGGAGTGCTTCCCTGCATGTTCACAGGCACATGGCTCTGGACCCATCTCCAGCACTGCAAATAAAAAGACAACAGGTCCTGATGCTGTCGTCTATGTATGAGAGGACAAGAGAGGGACAAATGTCATCCAAGTGCATCCTACACATGTGTGCAAGTGCCCTAGTGAAACCCATCATTTTGTACGGTTAAGTTTGGTTTTTAGAGCAGGGTATTACAAGCCTGTAATCTCAGTACTCAGAAGGCTGAGGCAGAGGGCTCACTGAAAGTTCAGGGTCAGCCTGGACTACAAACATAGACACCCTGTCACAGAAACGTCCCTATCCCCCAGCCCCCAATCTGCAACCCACCAAAACGCTACTATAAAAAGAGTGGAGAATGAGGAAACCTCCATCTGAGGAAAAGGGAACCCTATGACTGTCGGTGAGAATGTGAACTGGGGCAGCCACCGTGGAAAGAGCATAGAGGTTCCTCATTACTAAAAGTAGAATTGGTACCACGTGATTTGGTGGTACCAGCCCTGGGTGTACACACGGAAGGAGCCTGAGTCAGCACACCACAGGCCTGCAGCAGTGCACACAACAGCCAAGATATGGGACCAGGCAAGATGTCCATCAACAGACAAACCAGGAAAAAAAAAAAAAAGCAGTACATATGCACAAGAGATACTGCCGTTTGTCTTTCTCACTCTATAGTCCAATGACCTGGAATTTAGTATGTAGTCCAGGCTAGCTTTGAGCTCATGACAGTAGCCCTTCTACCTCAGCCTCCTGGGTAGTGCTGGGATTACAGGTATAAGTCCCACACCATAAAGAATTAAATTACATCATTTGCAGGAAAATGAAACTGAAAATCACCATGTTAAGCAAAATAAGCTATACAGACACAGACAAATATTGCGTTCTTTCTCTCATTTAAGGAACCTAGATTTAAACACGCACATGCACACACACACACACACACACACACACACACACACACACATGCACATACACATACACATGCACATGCACGAATGTGGAACAGGGAGCATGTGAGAGGAAAACAACATACTAACGGAACATGAAAGACAAAATATTGTATTTTTCTTTCAGATGTAGATCTATATTTAACAATTATGTATGTGTGTATTAATGTTATGTTATACATCATAAGACATGAAAGGGGAAGAGGGACTCATGGTTGGGAGACGAAGGGACCAGCTGGAAAATGAGGATTTACAGTAAAGGCTAGAGTGTGGGGATAAATAAGAGAAAACATAGTGATACATATGGGTATGAAAACATCATGATGAAACGCATTTACTTTTATTTTTATTATCTTATTGAGACAGGATCTCACTATGTAGTCCTGATAGGCCTGGAACTTGCTATGTAGACCAGGCCAGTCTGGAACTCACAGAGATCCACCTGCCCCAGCCCCTGCTTTGGTTAAAGCTGTGCGCCACAACCCTACAAAAACTCAGTTTTCTCTCATGCTTTATATATATGTTTCTGAGACAGAGTTTCTCTGTGTAGTTTTGGTGCCTGTTCTGGAACTCATTCTGTAGACCAGGCTGGCCTCAAACTCACAGAGATCCACCTGGCTCTGCCTCCCAAGTGCTGGGATTAAAGGCGTGCACCACCACTGCCCAGCTTTTGTTTTTTGTTATTTGAGACAGGGTTTCTCTGTGCAGCCCGAGTGCTGGGATTAAAGGTGTGCATGGCCACATCGCTGACATTTCTAGGATACAGTCTCACAGTACACTCTCTGGTCTTGTGGCTCTTACAATCTTTCTGTCCCCTCTTCTGAAATGATCGATCCCTGAGCCTTAGGGCAGGAGTTTTTTGTAGATTATCAGTTGGGACCGGGCTCCACAACTCTGCATTTTGATTGGTTGTTTTCTGTAATGGTCTCTGTCTATTGCAAAATGAAGTTTCCTTGATGAGGGGTGAGGACTACACTTACCTGTGGGTATGAGGATAAATATTTAGACTGTAGTTAGGAATTATGCTGGTTTAGTAAAGTGGTGGTGGTAGATTCCCCTTCAAGATCCATGGCTTCACTAGACCAGGCTAGTTGGCTAGGTTTCCAGTACCAGGCATGATTTCTTTTGTTTAGTGAGCCTTAAGTCCAATTAGAAAGCTGTTGGTTACCAGCAAGCTGTGTATGCCACTATTACACTCTTAGGGATAGCATGCCATGCTGGTTGTTATTGTGATTGATAGGTATAGCTGAAGTTTTTCTGTGTGCCGCCCAGTCCGCAGCTGCTCAGACCCAAGTCAACACACAGAGGCTTATATTAATTAAAACTGCTTGGCCATTAGCTCAGGCTAACTACTGACTGACTAGCTCTTACACTTAAACTCAGCCCATTTCTGCTAATCTATATGTCGCCACGTGTTCCGTGGCTTTACCTGTGTGCCATTACATGCTGCTCCCTGGACAGCGGGCTGGTGTTTCCTGACTCAGCCTTCCTCTTCCCAGAATTCTCCTTGTCTGCTTATCCCACCTATACTTCCTGCCTGGCTACTGGCCAATCAGCATTTTGTTTATCAACCAATCACAGCAACATGTATTCACAGCATACAGAAAGACATCCCCAATAAACAGGCATCATAGCTGGGTAGGAATGTTGCAGGTCTGCACAGTGCTTTCTGGTACCATGAAAGCTAGCCCTCCAGGAGGAGCCTTTCAGGTCAGACCCAGCTTGAGCCTCTGAGCCTTGTGTCTGCAGTGTTTGGTGTCTTCAGTAATAGGGTCTTACCTTCCACTTCTAGAGGGACAACCAAGGACAGTAGCAATAGCCTATGATGTAAGTATATAATGCCCCAGAGCAACTACCAAAATGAAACAGATAAAATATACAATTGATACAGTTAAAATACAGTACGTGTTTATTTAAACAGGACACTTAAAATGTTCCAATAATGCCAACATAGGCAACTAAAGAAAATAAAGAGGTAACAACATCTAAGGCAAATGAATGAATAACCCCCCAAGAAAACAAATAACAAAACAGTAGGTACCCAGCCCTCAGGAGGAACAGGATAGACAGACTCCCAACGGATGGACACTTCTGGAAGGACTGAGGTATATACCATTTTATGAGTGGTTACACATATTTCTAATTTTAAAAAGTGTTTTTGAGACGGGTTATTACCGTGCAGTTGGCCTTAATCTCATTTTGTAGACCAGGCTAACCCAGAGATCTGACTGCCTCTGCTTTCCCAGCGCTGGAATTACAGGTGTGTGCATTACCATGCCTGGCCTGGCTTGATTGTGTATGTGTGTGTGTGTGTGTGTGTGTGTGTGTGTGTGTGTGTAGAATTTGCTAGAGTTGGTTCTCTCCTTCCACATGTAGGTCCAAGGAATTGTACTCAGGGTGTCAGGCTCCACAGCAAGCACCTTTACCAGCTGATCCACCCCCCTGGCCCATCCCTTTTTGAGAAAGGGTCCCTCACTGAACCTGGAGCTCACAGATTGGCTATAATCAGTCTAACTCACTCTAGGCACCCACCCATCTTTGCCAACCCAGCATTGGAATTACAGGCACATGCTGGCTTTACAGGTAGGTTCTGGGGTCCTACCCAGGTCCCACGCTTGTGGAGTATGCGCTTGATGGACTAAAGCCTTCGCAGCTCCTATACGCATATTTTTTTTTATATGTGCATGGAATACTTTGATACTGCAAAAGAATTGCCTCCATCAGGACACCACCATTTTAAGTGAGGTTGAACATGGGTCCATTGTGTGTGTGTGTGGGCAGCTCCCACATTCATTTACCCCAGGGACTCTTGAGGAGTGAGGGATAAGAGATTTAGATAGAAATATAGAGGAGAGAGACAGACAGGAACACAGGATAGAATCGAGAGGGCCTGGGTCAAAACTCACCAGCCCCCTCTGTCTCTACTAAAGGGCTTTTAGAGGAATGCCAAGGGGTGGGACAAAAGACCTCCCCCAGCACAGCCAAGTGCAGACCATCCCAGACACCTGATGACCACGCACATGGTCAGTCCATCCCCTAATGCAGCCCTGCTGTGTAAAGCAAGCTCAGATCTCACTAGGAAGCTTCTGTGGGCTACCACAGTCCATGTGCATCCAAGAACCAAGAGAATCCCTTTTTTTTTTTTTTTTTTTTTTGTAAATTGAGGTGCCATGAGCAACTCCTTGTCTACAAATCTGGTACTCAGGACTCCTAGCTCAGTGTCTTCACAAGTGTAGGTTTGGGAGAGGAAAGCCACAGGAGAAACAAAAATGGGGTTGGGAGTAGGGAGGGTAGCCGGATGCTGGTTGGTTGGTTGGTTGGTTGGTTTGTTTGTTTGGTTTTTTAAAGCCCTGACATGCTGCCCTCTAGAGGCAGAATAAGAAGTCTGGAAGGAGCCCCACTTGTAAGACGGTCACCACACCCTCATTCTTCCAGACGTTATTTGGGGATGCCTTCGACCATTCTTAGTGTTGGTCGAATAAGGATAAGGATATAGGCAATGATTTTCTTGTGTTTGTTTATTGAGACAGGCTCTCGCCGTGTAGCCCTGGCTGGCTTGGAACTTGCTGTGTAGACCATGCTGCCCTCGTACTCGTGGATACCTACCTTTCTGTGTCTCCTTGAATGATGGGATTAAAGGCGTGTGCCACCACGCCCGCCCCACTCCTCACCCTGTTTAAAAAAATATTATTTCTTCCGTGTGAAGGGTGTGTGCCTGCCACCTGCCTTCTCCCTATGTCTGGATCAGGCTGATCCTAGGCATTGGGCTGGTATAAACTGGCAGAAGGTCTCCTCTGCAGAAGGCAGACCTGGATCCCAGAACTCTGGGGAGAAGATGGGGAAGGTTGGTGTCCAGCTGTTTGAAGGTCCGGAAAGTGGGACAAGGGGGTCTGAATATTAACATATCAGCCACCAGAGGGCAGTGTTGGATTTCATCAACGGCCCAGATAAGTCCGCCTCCGTCCCTGGAAAGTGCACAGAGCTTGGTTTTCCTCAGCCCAGGCTTCTTTTCTGAGATATCTAAAGTACCTCAAATTCCTGAGCCGCTGTGTGAAGAGACAGCATCCAGCAGCCTTGTAGCCAGTCTCGGGTCCCTGACTGGTGGGGATTTGGGAAGAAATACCCGGATTGGCCACAAGAGGAAGATAGGGAGCTGAGCTCGGCAAAAGGCAAGCTTGGTGATGCATGGCTAGAAACCCCAATGCTCGGGAGACAGAGGCTGGAAGATCACCCAAATTAGGGGCCTGCAACACCCTGACTCGAAATAGAATAGGGGCAGGCAGGTTACATAGTGAGAACCTGACTTTGAAATAAAATAAGGAGCAGGGGCCTGATTTTATATAAAGAGAGATGGTTAAGGTATACTGCTCTTACAGAGGACCTGAGTTCTGTTCCTAGGACTATGCTCACAACCACCTGTACCTCCAGCTCCAGGGGATCCTATGCCCTCTTCTGGTCTCTGTGGGCACCTGCACTCACATGGCACATACCTACATGAAGACACACACACACACACACACACACACACACACATATAATTTTTAATTTTTAAAATTAATTAGCTTATTTATTTATGGTTTTTCGAGACAGAGTTTCTCTGTGCAGCCCTGGCTGTCCTGGTACTCACTCTGTAGACCAGGTTGGCCTTGAGCTCAAGAAATCTGCCTGCTTCTGCCTCTTCAGTACTGGGATTAAAGGCATGCACCATCACCTGGCAATAAAATATTTTTTAAAACAAGTCAGGAATGGTGACAGACCTTTTTAATCCCAGCACTTGGGAGGCAGATGCAGGAGGATCTCTGAGTTAAAGGCCAGCCTGGTCTACATTGTGAGTTCCAGGACAGCCAGGGCTACACAGAGACTGTCTTAAAACAACAACAACATTTAAAAAAATACAAAACAGGGTGCTGGAGAGATGGCTCAGCAGTTAAGAGTTCTTGTTGCTCTTCCAGAGGACCCGGGTTCGATTCCCAGCACCCACACAGTGGCTCACAACTATCTGTAACTCTAGTTCCAGAGCATAACACCCTTTCTGATCTTCATGGGCACCAGGCACACACATGGTAGACATACCTACTTGAGGCAAACTCTCATACACATAAAAGAAAAACAATAAATCCAACTAAAGTAAAATAAAAAGAGCAGGACTGTTTGTGCTTATTGATTTCAAAGGGCTAATGAGCGTGGCTATGCCAATGGGTCGGCGTTTTGTTTGGTCGCAGAACAGGGCCAGAGCTCCTGAACAGCTTAAAGGGGCCCACATAGCAAGCAAGGCACACAGCATCAAGAGAGACCTAGTGACCACCTTGCCGCCATGGGCCCTGGGAAATTATAGGCATCTTGGCAAAGGCTTTGGACTTGGACCTCCACAAGAGAGAATACTAGCCTGCTTGTCCAGCCTCAGGAAACTGAACACATGCTGGGCCCAGGGCTGTTTTACTTCCCCCATTCTCTTCTAGAGCATTCACCACCAGGTACAGCTGCTCTGAGTGTGTGCTCACTGCCTCCCTCTACTGGGGACAAAGAGCTAAAGCAGGGCTGTGTCTCTTCCTTGGGGCGTGGCTAAAGCTGAGAGGCGTGCTCAGCTTATACTGCAGAAGGTGCTCCTGAGTGAGTGAATGAACCAGGTAGATGTAGAGCACTAAGAAGGATCCATGCCCAGAGCCCAGCAGCCTAGGCAACTGGTCTGCTTCCAGCTGTTGCCTCTCTGGCCTGGAGAGTTGCCTTGCTCATGAGTCTTTGCACCTGGGGTCAATCCACTCCTAGAAGCATGGTTTGGCCTTCATTCCATATCACCTTGGAGAGTCCAGCCTGCCCATTCAAAAGGTGCTGAGGGTTCTGGGGTAACCCCATAAGTTGCCCCCCTTCCATTCTTCACAGTATCAGAGCTCCTTTCTAGACATCTGAGAAATGGGAAGCACTGTGATGTATGGTTTGTTTTGAGTAGGACAGCGAGAGACACGAGCCCTTTTCTTCCAAGACAAAAGCTCCTCTCTGCTCTAACTCCAGGTTGCTCCCACCTCGAACCAGCACAGTGGAGGATGAGGACTAGGTGCAAAGTACATTTCCAGCGTGAGAAAAGAGCAGGGCTGGGGACTTTCAACCTTATTATGAAACAGGTCAGGTGTCCAAGAGAAAATGTCACTTAGGCCAACAGTCTAAAACAGCAAAACCCACGTGCCCGTCACTCAACTCAGAGTGCATTTCCTGCTCCCCCCCCTTCACATCCCCTCCCACCAGGAGACACAATGTTGGGATTTTCTCTTTCTTTTCCTTTTTTCTCCCCTGACCCGGAACCTCTCTCTGTCTTGACACTGTCTTGAGACTCAAACTCAAAATGGAGTGGAGGAGCACTTGAACTTCTGACCCTCCCGCTTCCACTTCCTAAGCGCCAGGGTTGCAGGCATGCACCACTACAATCAGTTTTGTGCAGTGCTGGAGATCACACCTGGAGTTCCGTGCACCCCAGGCAGCACTCTGCCAACTGAGCGACATCCCCAGCACCCTCCTTTTAATCATTTCTTTGTTATTCTTTCAAGTTTCGTCACATATGCAAGTATCCTAATATTATGTATTATTTTATTTTGCCGATAGGGGAGCTGCAGTGAACTTTTTGTTTGTTTGTTTTATGTCTATGTGTGTTTTGTCTGCATGGATGTCTGCACTACATGTGTGCCTGGTGTCCTCGGAGGCCAGAAGAGGGCGTTAGATCCCCTGGGACTGGAATACAGACTGTTATGTATTGCAAGCTGTTGGGGTTCAGCCCCTCGATAGCTTTCCCCAGAGCTCCAGAAGAGATGGTACCGGCAGCAAATAAATCTGAGGGATTTTCTAGTAAATCTATGTACACGAAACTCTTTAGTCCATACACTTCATTCTTCTGAGTCAGTTCTCTCTCTACGCGGCTTCTATTCTGCACTCTTACTTAGTGTTTTTCTCGCCTGATTTCTCTCTTGCTGCTGGGAGCTGGGACGCTAGAGGTGGATGGAGGAGAGTTCTCCAGAGAACATCACCGGACTACTGCTGCATCTTTCCCAGAACCCTCAACCTACCTGTCCCTTCATTTGTAAGTTACGCCACTAAATAAATCTCCTTTTAACTACGTGGAGTGGCCTTAATAATTTCACCAATAACGTTTATATGCTGTTCCCACTATGTGCTGTCTTAATTCCTTCATCTAGTTCTGCCCCATCTAGGTTCTCATCCATCTAGTTCTTTCCCATCTTAGCTCCACTTCATCCTTAGTTCCTCTCTATAACCTTCTAAGTTCTCTCTCTCATTCTTTCCCATCCAGCTCTTTCCCATCTCCTTAGTTCTTCCCATCTTATTCTTACCCACCTAGTTCTTCCCGTCTGGCTCTTCCTCATCTTCCATCTTGTTCCTCTAGTTTTGTTCCTCTCCAGTTCTTACCCATTAGTTCTTCATTTCTCTTTTCTTTTTTCTTTCTTTCTTTCTTTTTTTTTTTCCTGGAACTCACTCTGTAGACCAGGCTGGCCTCAAACTCACAAACATCTGCCTGCCTCTGCCTCCTGAGTGCTGGGATCAAAGGTGGACGCCACCACCGCCCGGCTCATTTCTCTTTTCTCTTCTCTGTCTCATCCTCAAGTTCTGAAAATAAAACTGCCTTTTATCCCTTTGGCCTTTATCTCTCCAAGCTATCTCTGTTCCCGCTATTTCTGGCGGGGGGGGGGGGGGGGGTAGGGGTATGGGGGAAGTACTCGGTCGCTAGGCAACTTGGTTAGGGGATGCTCAGTGTATTGGAGACTGAATTGAGGCAGGGACTTTCCAGCAGCTGCAGGCTCCTCTCTTCCTCTCCTGTTCTTGCTGGGTGGGTGGTCCAGGGCTTCTTACTCCTTGGAGGCCATGTAGGCCGTGAGGTCCACCACCCTGTTGCTGTAGCTGAGTTCTTTGTCATACTAAAAATGAGCTTGACAAAGTGGCCTTTGAGAGCATTGTCGCCCATCACCAAAGGAGAAAGACTGTTGCTCTTAAAGTTGCAAGGGGCAGCCTGGTCCTCAGTATAGCCCAAGATTCCCTTTTGAGGTCCCCCACATGTCTGCTTCATTATTATTTTTTAAACATTTTTTGCATTAGTGTTTTGCCTGCATGTATGTCTGTGTGAAGGTGTCAGATCTTGGAGTTACAGACAGTTGTTAGCTGCCATGTAGGTGCTGGGAATTGAACCCGGGTCCTCTGGAAGAGCAGTCAGTGCTCTTAACTGCTGAGCCATCTCTCCAGCCCTTTGTTACCTTTTTGATGTCATCACATTTGGCAGCTTTCTCCAGGCAGTGGGTCAGATCCATGACGGACATATCGGAATGTGGAAGGACATGCTAATGTGTTTTCTGTTCAGGTCTGGGGTGACTTTGTACAGCCTTGGCTTCACCAGTGGATGCAAGGATGATGTTCTGGGAATCCCCCAAACAATCACACCTCAGTTTCACAAAGGGGCGGTTCTCAGTCTTCTGGGGGATGTGTTGGTGTGGGCTGTGATCATGAGTCCCTCAATAATGCCAGAGCTGTTATGGTGGTTTGAAAGAAAATGGGCCCCCAAAGGGAGTGGCACTAATGGGAAGTATGGTCTTGTTGGAGTAGGTATGGTCTTGTTAGAGGAAGTGTGTCACTGTGGAGGTAGGCTTTGAGGTCTCCTATTCTGAAACTACACCCAGTGAGACAGACCATCTCCTATTGCCTTGAGTGAAGATACAAAACTCAGCTATTTCTGTAGCACTATGTCTGCCCACATGCCATCATGTCACACCACGATGAGAATGGACTAAACCTCTGAACTATGATGTTTTCCTTTATAAGAGTTGCTGTAGTTATGGTGTCTCTTCACAGTAATAGAAACCCTAACTAAGACAGTTGTCATGGATGATCTTGGCTGGGGGATGGTCTCAGTTTTCTGCTGCTGTGATGAGACACCCTGACCAAGGCAACTAACTTATAAAAGGAAGAGTTTATTGAGGCTTACAGTTCCAAAGGGTTAGAGCCCATAACCATCATGGTGGGGAGCATGGCAGCAGGCAGGCAGGTATGGTGCTAGAGCTGAGAGCTTACATTCTGATCTACAGGCACAAGGCAGAAAGAGAGAGAGAGAGAGAGCTAACTAGGAATTTCACAGGCTTTTGAAACATCAAAGCCTGCCTCTGGTCGTGACATTTCTCCTCCAATAAGGCCACCTCTCATAATCCTTCCCAACAGTTCCACCAAATGGAGACCAAGTATTCAAATATATGAACTTTTGGGAGAACCATTCTCATTCAAACCACCACAGGAGCTAAGCAGTTACTGGTGCAGGCAGCATTGTTGGTGATCTTGAATAGTTGTCATCCTTCTCCTGGTTCACATTCATCACAAACATTGGCAGAAGAGGCCGAGATGACGATCCTTTGGCTCCACCCATCAAGTGGGCCCTGGCCTTCTCCATGGTGGTGAAGACAGCAGGAGACTCCACAGCCATTATCACCCCATTTGATGTCAACAAGCTCTCAGTCCTGGAAGATGGAGGTTGAACTGGCCACAGTGACTCCAAGAAGGGTATGGCAAAGGCCAGCATTGGACTAATGAATGCAGATCATTATGGGACAGGCAAGATAAACCATTGCCATCAGAAAATGCCTGAGGGGGCCTCTCACAGGCCCCCATGTCAAATTTGTTTCAATCATTCCCTGTCAGCATTAGGGAAACTCATCCACAGAACGATTAAAAGACTTAATGCCTGTTGTAAAAAAACATAGTGCTCTGGATGACAGCTTCAGTAGATAAAACAAAATTTTCAAGAGTGACCACAAAGCAAGTATTTTGACAAACTTCTATAAATGATCAAAGACCAAAGCTAAAAATACAAATAAATGGCATTGTGATTGAAGTTTTAATAGACACAGGTGTGGATGTAACAAGAATGTCACCAAAATCTTGGCATCCAGATTGGCTCTTCAGGAGATAAATATTCAGCTTCTAGGAATTGGAATTTTATCTCAGATAAAACAAAGCATAAGATGGGTCTAGTGTATAGGTCTAGAAGGACAGATAGGAAAGTTAAAGCCATGTATGGCTAACATAGCAATAAATTTATGGGGATGTGATTTGTTACAACAATGGAATATCCAGATTAACATTCCTCTAATCTCAGAAACTAACCATAAATTAACGTATGCTTCTGAGGAAAATATTAAAAGGTATTGTCAAGAACAGTCACTGACTGTTCAGGTTGTACATAAGCAGGTAACAACAGCTGCTGATCTTTCAAAGGTACCCAAAAACCCTACCTTTAAAACGGTTAACTGACAAACCTGTCTGGGTGGAACAATGGCCTTTGACATCAGAAAAATTACAGGCATTAGAACAGCTGATACAGGATCAGCTAAATGTTCAACATATTGAAGAATCAACCAGTCCTTGAAATTCTTTTATATTTGCCATTAAAAAGAAATTTGGAAAATGGAGAATGGTAACAGATCTAAGAGCTATTAATAAGATGATCTAATCAATGGGCTCTTTAGAGCCTAGAATTCCCCTGCCTTCTCTATTACCTAAAGGATGACCTATTATGTATAGTGATTGAGTTAAAAGACTGCTTTTTAGCTGGGTGGTGGTGGTGGTGGTGGTGGTGGTGCATGCCTTTAATCCCAGCACTCAGGAGGCAGAGCCAGGTGGATCTCTGTGAGTTCATGGCCAGCCTGGGCTACAGAGTGAGATCCAGAACAGGCACCAAAACTACACAGAGAAACTGTGTCTCAAAAAACAAAAACAACAACAAAAAAAGAAAGAAAAGACTGTTTTTTTAATTATACCTTTGCAAGAACAGGATAGAGAAAAATTTGCCTTCATGGCGCCTACTTATAATTCTCAGCCTGTTAAAAGGTATCTGTGGAAAATTCTATTCCACAAAGGATGTTAAATAGCCCCACTTCCTGTCAATATTTTGTATAGCAACCATTGGAAATAATTCATAAACAGTTTCCTCAATCTATAATTTATTATTGTATGGATGATATCTTACTAGCTAATTCTGACTCAGATACCTTAGGGGGAAAATGTTTGAAGAGGTAAAGAAAATTGTGCCTTCTTGGGGAATACAAATAGCTAAAAAAAATACAAAGAGGAAACTCTATTAATTACCTTGGATATAAGATAGGTTTACAAAAAATTCAACCACAAAAAGTACAAATCAGGAGAGATCAATTACAAATTGTTAATGATTTTCAAAAATTGTTGGGAAATATTAACTAGCTATGACCCATAATTGGATTGACAACTCAAGAACTAAGTAATTTATTTCAAACCTTTCAAGGTGATAAGGACTTAAATAGTTCAAGAAAATTATCATCTGAGGCTGAGAAAGAATTAGCTCTCAGGACTTGACCATTATTTCAATTTTATCCTAAGATGCCATCAGCCCCAGACAGCAGGAACTAATTTTAAGAACATGATGCCTACATTCTCAAGAGGTAGGGTAGGTGGTTTTTGTTCGCTTGCCGGATTGTGGATGTTTATCATTGTTTAGGGGGGTTGGTTGCAAGTTGTTGTTGGTCATAGTCAGAGAGGAAACTAAGCAAAGGGGATTAGATTCAGAGATTTAGTTCTGAAAAGAAAAAGGGGATATAGGAATGATAGGATAAAAGCATAGATTATTGAATTTACTTTAAACTAAAAGAAGCAACTACTAGTCTTAAATATTTTATATTGGTATGGATTTTTGTATATTGATACAAGTTTAAGATTATTTTTGTTATACTATATATAGTTTCTGCTCTTGTTTAAGGTATTTTGTAATATTGATACAAATTTAAAGTTATTTTTGTTTTAACATATATATATATATATATATATATATATATATATTTACTGTGTCAGAGTTAAACCCTTTCCTTTTTTTTGTTTTGTTTTGTTTTTCGAGACAAGGTTTCTCTGTGTAGCTTTAGAGGCTGTCCTGGATCTCGCTCTGTAGACCAGGCTGGCCTCAAACTCACAGAGATCTGCCCAGCTCTGCCTCCCAAGTGCGGAGGTTAAAGGCATGTGCCACCACCGCCCAGCCCTTTCCTCTTTATTTAGACAAAAAGAGGAAAATGTTGCAGAATATTTGTTTACACTGTGAAGATGTGTCTTTGCCAAGGTGCCTTCTGATTGGTTTAATAAAAAGCTGAATGACCAATAGCTAGGCAAGAGAGAATAGGTGGGACTTCAGGGCAGAGAGAGGAAGTTAGAGGGATGAGCCTAGGCACAGGAGAGCTGCCAATGGGATGTGGAACAAGTCGGGGCAGAGGAAAGGTAACTGAGCCACATGATAGAATAGATTAATAGAAACAGATTGATTAAGATATAAGAGCTAGTTAGAAAAAAAGCCTGGGGCTGGAGAGATGGCTTAGTGGGTAAGAGCACTGACTGCTCTTCCAGAGGCCCAGGGTTCAGTTCTCAGCACCCACATAGCAGCTCACAACTGTCTATAACTCCAGTTCCAGGGGATCCGACTATACTCACACAGGCATATATGCAAGCCAAGCACCAATAAAATAAATTAAAAAAGAAAAAAGTCTAAGCTGAGGCCCAGCTTTCGTAATTAATAATAAGTCTACCTGTCATTATTTGGGGTTGGTGGAGAAGAAGAAAGTCTGACTACAACTCCATCATGTCCTTCTTTCCCCAAACTGCTCCACCACCCCTGCTAAGCTCATCCAACTGAGCAGAACATTCTCAAGCAACCACACCAGTGGTTCCAGGAGATCCATTGTTTAATAGCATAAAACAAATTGATTTAATCAACTGAACTGGAACCTTTGGAATCTCAACCTCCCCTGCCATCCCACCCTCAACACACCTACCTCTCATGTGATGTAATTCAATGTAATGCTGAGGTTTTGGGAGTGTATGGCCAGTGGTGTACACGCAAGAAGCCCTGGCCTTAATCCTGAGCATCCAAAAAGATTGCTACAGATAGAATATTAGAAATATTCAGAGGTAATCTGAGTACGGTGTGGCCTTTAGTTAATGGTAAGTAATCAGTATCTACGCACCACACTTACAGCGTAGGGAAATTCTCATAGGTAGGGATTCTCCTACTCTAGGTGAATAATTCTGTTTAAATCTAAAATCATCCCTGAATTTAAAAACTTTACTTAGGCCTGGAGAGATGGTTAAGAGCATTGGCTGCTCTTACAAAGGATCCAGGTTTCATCCTCAGCACCCACATGTTGGCTCACCCGCTGTCTGTAAATTCCAGTTCTAGGGGATCCAATACCCTCTTGTGGCCTTCTCCAGGACCAGGCACATCTGTGGTGCACAGACATACATGCAGGCAAAAAATATTTGTATACATAAAATAATAAATTTTTAAAAATTTATTTAAGTGGGAAATGATGTCATATACCTGTAATCCAGCATTTGGGGGACTGAAGCAGGAGGAGCCAGATATTTCAAGGTCAACCAACATAGTCATTTCAAGACCAGCATGGATTACATGAGACCCTGTTTTGAGGAGGAGCGGGGTGGGGGAGTGGGGAGATGATGATGGGGGGAGATGGGGGGATGGGGGGTGGCACCGATGATTAGAAAAAGACAAAATTGTCTGTTTTAGGCAAGGCCATAAGTAGCTCCTGGCTAGGATTCCTTTAGAGCATATGCTGGACTGAAATTCTGGGTCACAGGGTGCATGCACCTGAAACGTTGGCTACTAGGAACTGAGGCTCAAAAGTACCAATTTATTCCCTCGAGTGATGTCTCAGAATTCCTTTTACTTCACGTCCTGGGCAGATGTGTAATATCGGACTTTCTGATTTCTGCCAGTCAGATGGGTGGGAAGTGTTATCTCCCTGTGGTTTAATTTTGCATTTCCCTGGCAACTAACTCAGTGTGCATCTCTTCCTGTGTTTATTGGCCTTTTGCATTTCCTGTTCTGGGCAATGCTGATTCATGTCTTTTACTTTTTTTTTTTTGAGTGGGCTATTTATCTTTTTCTGATTAGTTAAGAGAACTCTGTGACACTTTCTGGAAATGTATCCATTGCCTTCAATATTCCCTAGCTTTTGGCACATCTTCACAAATGCCAAAGTGGATGATGTTGAATGAGGTGATCTTTTCCTTCATAGTCTATCCTGGGAGGGCTTTCACCCATTAATTCCTCCATTCTGGGTGGGAGGGCCTGCTCTCCACCACTCCCAGCTCTCCTTTAGCCTTTCCTGGGTCCTTGGAGGTGGACCTCAGTGGATAACATAAATGAACTCTTTTTCTTTTTAGACTCCTTTTTTAAAATTTATTTATTTATGTTTTATGTATGTGCGCTCTCTACATGTATACCTGCATGCCGGAAGAGGGCATCATAATAACCACCTATTATAGGTGGTTGTGAGCCACCATGTGGTTGCTGGGAATTGAAATCAAGACCTCTGGAAGAGCAGCCAGTGCTCTTATCCTCTGAGCCATCTCTCCAGCCACCTTTAGGTTTCTTTGTTAATTATATTTGCTTAGCCTGGGGTTGGAGGGCACAAGTGGAGACTGGAGGTTCACAGTTGATTCTCTCGCTCCTCCATGTGGGTACCAGGATCGTCAGGTTCAACAGCAAACGCCTTGGTTCACTGAACCATTTCACTGACCCATTACCTACTCAAAAAACAAAAAAAGTAAGAGTTCTTTATCCATAGATTTGACGCTGGGTTGGATGCACTGAGCAGCGATTAAAGGGTGGGAGGACCGTGGAGTCAGATGTTCATCTTTGACTCCTCGCAAAGTCACCTCGCAGACTGGCCAGGTGTCTTAATTGGAAGTCCCAGTGTCCACAAAATACTCATCCACACATAACTCTGCACCCTGGAGTCTCAGAAGTAAGTGCCTCCTCTGGTACCACTCCTGTGGTTACTGGCTCCAGATAGGTCCCTTTCCTCACATCCTGTTCCCATTTTTAGGAGTCCCCTCATTAACCACTCTCCTCAGGTTATTCAGTGTGATGGCTCATTCTGATGGTCAACCTGACACAACTTAGAATCACCTGGAAAGGGAGTCTCAGTGTGGAACTGTCTAGTTCCTGGCCTGTGGCCGTGCTGGCGTGGGGGGTTGTCCTGATTGATGTGGGAAGACCCAGGCTGAAAGTGGCAGGACCAGTCCCTGGTTCTGAGCTCTCTCTCCACTGTAGGGCAGAGGTTAGCTGAATGCTAAGCATGCATGCATTCATCTCTCTCTACTCTTTAGAGAATGGTTCTTTGAGAATTTCAAACAACATGTTTTGATAATATTCAACCCTTCCCAACTCCTTCCAGATCCACCCCATGGCCTACCCACCCAGATTTGTGTCCATTTTTTTTTTAATTTTTAACCCATCAAGCCTAGTTTGTGCTGTCCATACACTCCTGGATGGGTGGCCTTACCCTGGAGCATGGCCGACTTACCGGGGCAACACTCTTACAGAAAACTGACTCTTCATTTCCCAATACCTATCAGTTGCCAACAGCTCCTCTGCTAGAGGTGGAACTTGGTGTCCATCACTCTCCTCCATGACGAAGGTTGGTCAGGCATGGGTTTGCACAGGTCTAGTGCATGCTGTCACACTGTGTGAGTTCACATATGTAGCTGTCCTACTGTGTCTGGGAGACCATTTCCCCTCAGTCACCCACTTCCTCTGGGTCTTAGCTCTCTCCACCCCCTTTTCTGTGATGATCCCCAAACCTTGGGAGGGGGTGTGTAATATAGATGTCCCATTTAAGGCTGAGCATCCCACAGTCTCTCATTCTCTACACCTTGACCACTTGTGGATCTCTGTGTTAACCACCAACTACTGCCAATACAGGTTTCTCTGATGAGCTGAGAGATGCATTAATCTATAGGTATAATCATAAGTCAGGAGTCAGCTTAATGCTACAACTGTGGATAGATAGGTCATAGTTCCTACCATTATTCTGCTAAATATATACAGTATTAACTTGATTATCTCTCTTCTTGACTGGATGTAATGTCCTGAGCTATTTCTGCCACCGTGGCTTCTCTGCAATGATGGGCTGTAACCTGGAATTGTGAGCTAAGATAAACCCTTTCTCCCCTGAGTTCCTTTTTGTCAGAGAATTTTATCACCCCAGCAAAATGAAACTAAGACATGCGGTATAAAAGTTCTAGCCATGTCTTGCGAGGAATGCTCGCCCAGACGGCAACTTGTGGGAGCTGTCTCCCTTTCTGCCATGTGGGATCCAAGGACTGAACTTCAGTTATCAAGCTTGGTGGCCAGCCCTGAGCCATATCATCAGCTCAAATCTCCCTTTTAGTAGATAGTCCTTCTAGTGGTTCTATTTCTCCAGAAAACTCTGACACAGGAAGGAAGACTATAAAAGGACATCATATGTCATCAGGGAATTTCAATTTAAAGCCAGATACCATTACACACTTATTAGAATGGCCTAGATCCAAAATCCTGCCAACACTAGATGCTGGTGACAACGTGCGCTGACAGAAACTCTTATTCATTGCTGGTGGAGACGCAGCATGGTGCAGGAAACAGTGGGCAGTCTCTTACAGAACTAAGCATGCTTTTACAGACTCCATAGAGTGTGCTCTTTGCTGTCTATCCAAATGAGGGGAAAACATACATTGATTGAAAAACCTACATGCGGATGTTCACAGAGGCCTCATTTATAATTGCCAAACCCGAAAGCAATCACAATGTGTGCTCAGTGGATGGATGCCCACTGTGGAGAGCAGTAGAGGAAGGCACTCAGTGTTGACCTCTAGCCTCTGCACATACTCACACACATGCACATGTACACATGCACACATTGCACAGAGAGAGAAGAAATAAGAGACAATGGAGATGTATCTCTGTGGTAGAGTGCTGACTTAGCATGTTCAAGGCCTTGAATTCTTATCCGGCGAAGACAGGGGAGGGGGAAGGGGAGGAAGGGTTCATCCTGAAAGGCATGGAGGGCAGGAAATTTGTGAGTTCAAGTTCAAGGCCAGCCTGGGCTATATAGAAAAACCCTGTCTAAACACAGACACACAGACACACACACACACAAAGCCCAAATATGAATTACTAAATGAAAAGAACCAACCTGAAAAGTCTATACTTGCGTCATTCCAGAAACATTCTAACTGTTGACACAGTACAATAGCAGCTGTTGTCAGTCCTTGGGGGCAGGCAGGAACGAACAGGCAGAGCACAGGTGGTTTCTAGGTCAGTGAAATGACTGGGTCATTACACATTATGGGTCACTGTGTTTTGTGGGTCTCTCTACCCATGAAATGTACACCACCAAGAGTGAGTGTAGTAAACTATGAACTTGGAGTGATAACCATAGTTCAATGTTGGGTCAACGGTGTGACAATGGGCTGAAAAGGACGACTACCGGGACTGGAGAGATGACTCAACAGTTAAGGGTGCTCGCTGCTCTGACAGGGGACCCAAGTCTGATTCCCAGCACCTATTAGGTGCTTCACAGCCACCTATAACTCCAGCTCCTGGGAAGCTGATGCTTCTAGCCTCTGATGGTGCCTGGACCTAAGTACACATATCCTTACACAGACACATAGCATACACATAAATACACAAAAAATCTTGGGGCTGGAGAGATGGCTCAGTGGTTAAGAGGTCCTCTTAACCTGTTGCAGCGGACCTGGGTTCCATTCCTAGCACCCACATGGCAACTCTCAACTGTCTGTAACTCAGGTTCCAGGGGGATCTAATACCCTCTTCTGGCCTCTGTGGGCATCAAGCATGCATGTGGTACACAAACATACAAGTAGGCAAAGCACCCATACACATGAAAAATAAAATGCACATTTAAAAAAAGACTGCTGTACCAAAACAGGTAGAATAGTATACACAAAGGATTCTGGGGATGTAGCATTGTTAGTAGAATGTAGTAGAGTGTTTACCCAGCATGCCTGAAGCCCTGGGTTCAATTCCTAACATGGCATGCACCAGGTATGACAGCACTACCTGCCATTTCAGCACTTAGAAGGTTATCCTTAACTATATTAAGAATTGAGCCGGGCGGTGGTGGCGCACGCCTTTAATCCCAGCACTCGGGAGGCAGAGCCAGGCGGATCTCTGTGAGTTCGAGGCCAGCCTGGGCTACCAAGTGAGTTCCAGGAAAAGGCGCAAAGCTACACAGAGAAACCCTGTCTCGAAAAACCAAAAAAAAAAAAAAAAAAAAGAATTGAGGCTAGCCTGGGCTATATGAGAACATGTTAAAAAAAAAAAAAAGCAGAGTTAGCCGGGCGGTGGTGGTGCACACCTTTAATTCCAGCACTAAGGAGGCAGTGCCAGGCAGATCTCTGTGAGTTCAAGAACAACCTGGTCTACAGAGTGAGATCCAGGACAGGCACCAAAACAACACGGAGAAACCCTGTCTCTCGGAAAAAACAAAAAACAAACGAAAAAGAAAGCAGAGTTATGAAAACTCATGTTCTAGAAAGAATAAGAGTCATTATTCCTACTGTGCAATAACTCTTCGATAACTATTTCCTACCTATAGTGTTTAATCCATAGGTGATTTTCATCAGAATTTTAACTGAAAAATATATTTATCTTCCCAAAATATTACTTTTTTTTTGAGACAAAGCTTAATGACGTAGCTTAAGGTGGCCTCAAACTCACCGTGTCACTCAGATTGACCTGAATTTCACAGCCTTCCTCCCTCAACCTCCTGAGTGCTAGGATTACAGGCATGTGACATGTCTCCAATGTAACACTGCAAACTTTTTGTTTTGGTTCTTTAAATTCTTTAAGGTTTATTTATTTTATTTTATATGTATGAAGTTCTTGCCTGCGTGTGAGTGTGTGTGTGTGTGTGTGTGTGTGTGTGTGTGTGTGAGTGTGTGTGTGTGTGTGTGTGTGTGTGTGCACCATATGCATTCCTGGTGCCTGCCAAGGACAGAAAATGTGGCAATCCAGTATTATGAAGACATCTCCTACATCCTAAGAGACTGGAACTTTTTCTGGACCTCACAGCTGAGTTAATAATACACCCTGAGGTCACTTATTCAGGCATGGTGGCACACACCTTTAATCCTAGTACTTGAGAAGCAGAGGCAGGCAGATCTCTGAGTTTGAGGACAGCCTGGTCTAACAGAGGGAGTTCCTCTCTGTAACAGTCAGGGTTACAGAGAAAAACCCTGTCTCTGGGTTGGGGAGGGAGACGGAGTGAAGCCCTTGGTTAAGGACAGACACACAGTAGGTACAGGGGCAGATTCACAAGCCAGTCTTTAGGCAGGTGCAGATTCAGACTCATGCAGCAGACAGACAGACAGGAGTTGGAAGACAGAAGGTACAGGGGTCAAGAAGTAGAGAATCTGAATCAGGACACATTCTTGGTTATATGACTCCAGGGGGAAGTTCTTTTGTTTCTTTTATTTAAAGTGACACCGATGCATTATTGGTGACTCAGAGTTAATCACTAATGTGTTTAAATTCTTGCATCCTCTAGACCTGGAGTCAGGGACCGTTATGAGCCACCATGTGGGTGTTAGGACCTGAACTCAGGTCCTCTGCCAGCACAAGTGCTCGTAACCACTGAGCCATCACTTCAGACCCTGGGTTTGTGTCTTTGAGACGGGTTGCCTTATATATCTTAGGCTGCTTTGAACTTGAAGTTATCTTCCTCTCTCAGCTTTCCAAGTGTGCACCACCATGCCTAGCTAGCAGCTCGCCTTTTCAAATGAAATAATGAAGGCAGTCAATGAAAACTTGCTGTCGTTTGGACTGGAAAGGTCCACCCAGAGGTCCAGACAGAAGCGTATTCCCCAGCCTGGGGTGCTATTAGGGCATTCTGGGACTGTTCAATGGCGGAGCCTAGTAGGAGGAAGTGACATCACTGGAGGCCCCACCTTTGAAGGGATTGTAGAATCCCACCCCCTCCCCTTTCTCTCTATTTCTCAGTCACTGTGAGATGAAGTTTCCTCTTTCATGCACGGCCACCATGATGTGCCTCACTACAGACCCAAACAACAGGGCCAGTCAACCAATGACTAACGCCTGCAAAACTGTGAACCCAAACAAATGCTTCCTTTGTAAAGTTAGTTCCCTCTGGTATTTTGCTACAGTCACAACAGAAAACCAACCTCAAGTCTCTAGATTCATTCTCAATACAATTGCCTGCTTGCTAAGACACGCCTGTAACCCACATACCAGAAGCCTGAGACACAAGGATGACCATTCCAAGACCTCTCTGAAATACAGAGTGAGTTCAAGGATAGCCTGAGCAATTTAGTGTGATGCTGTCTTAAGAAATAAAAATAAATAATTTCTTTATAATTTTATAAGAATTTTTTATAAAATTTTATAAAAGCAGTTTATAAGAAACTCATAAAATAAGAAATTAAAAAGAGAGCTGGGGATACAGCTCAGTGATTGAATGTGTCTAATGTGTGCAAGACACTAAACTCAATTCTCAGTACTAAGAAAGCAAGCAAATACAGTTAATAACATATCAGAATTCTCTCTCTCTCTCTCTCTCTCTTTCACACACACACACACACACACACACACACACACACACACGACTGTAGAGATTCTGAATGTCAACTAGGGGACTTTAGCATATTATATAAACAAAGCAACAATCACATTAGCTATTCACGATCGGGAAGTATTGCTTTAAGTATTACATCCTTAAATGGGGCATGGGTGGTTCACGCTTATAATCCTAACACTTGGGAGGCCGACGTAGGAGAGTCATGAGTTTGAGACCAGGTCCAAAAAATACACTGGACCCTGCATACTAAAATACCGACCTGCCCAGCAAGGTGGTCCCATTGTCATAGTGGCGTGACGTTTGGGGGGATGGTAGCCAACTGTGGTTTCTGATCATATTTAAGACATGCTCCACAGGAGGGAATGCATGTTTGGTACTGTAAACTTGGTCCGGAGCCCACGGACCCCAGAAATCGTAGACCCTCCAGGAAGCCTTCTATTGTTTTACTAAATGGTCGTGTAGTCAAACTGCCTTCTATGTTTCTGTGTATGTTTCTACCCACAGATCAGTGCCGTTTTTAACTGCCATCAGAGAAGCTTGTTTTTGTAGTGAGCAGAGGCTAATACAGAGTTATAACTGCTCAAGTGCTGAGGGTAAGTGGCTGTGCGTGTCCAGCCCTAAATGAGACCTCTATAGCACTCACACACACACACACCCCAAAGCTTAAAGAACAGGATGAAAGAGAGGGTGGAAGAATGTAGGAGCCAGAGAGTGGCAGAGGAGTATGTGACATGTTCTCTTCTGGATATGACATGGCCGTGGTCCTCATGAACTCAGGGCAGCAGGTTATCTGCACACGATCAAGCCAATCAAAGTTTCAGCATGAATAGGGAGGGAAACGCTCAAGGCTCCTCCCCTAGATGAGGGATTGTTGGTGGCTGATGGCTGCCAGGGAAGGGAGAGTAAATTGTCTTTGGGGATGTGGCACTGGTAGGGATGTGGAGGACCCCACACCCATGCACATAGGGACAACACTAACCGGACTCGGTGAGTTAAAAAAGAAGAGCGAGAAGATTTGAAATTGGGAGGAGGCCATATTGGGGAGTAGATATGACCAAACTATATTGCATAGAGGTATGACATTCTCAAGGAGGAAAAATATTATATTGAAAAAATGAACACATAAGTAAGCATATAAATAAATAAGTATCAATAAAAGTACGTGTTTAAAAACAAAAACATACTAAGGATCTGGGAGATGCTTTTGTGGGTAAAAGTGCTTGCTGTGGGAGCATGAGGACCTGAGTGTGAGTCTCTAGCATCCATGTAAAAATCCAGGCACAGCCATGCCTGCCTGTAACTCCAACACAGGGGCTGATCAGGCAGAGACAGGAGGGTCATTGGAGCTGGCTGGCTGCCAGCCTAGCCAAAAAAGGGAAACTCCATGTTCAACAAGAGACCCTGTCTCAAAGGAATGAGGAGGAGAGTGACAGAGGAGGACACCCAGCATCTTCCTCTGGCCTCCACAAGCTGTGCACACGCAACATGTACACACAGACATTTCATGGTGTTTTATACTTGAAGAAACAGGATGAAGAGCTGGAGTTCAGATATAATACTCTGAAATGTTCCTATTTGATATGAAAATAATGAGGCTCCTGGACATTATATGACATGGGAAAGAGCCTAAACGGTATTAGGCCACAGAGGTTTTTTATGCCCAACAGTGACATGGGGACTCAGTGACCCTGGCACCTTGAGTTGGGGAAACATGAGATCCAGCTTCTTGGAGAGAGAAATTCCCCAGGGCACAAGGCCATCAACAAAAACATTTCTAGCTTCCTTCATGAACTGACCTTGAGCCTGATTAGCCAAAGTCTCATTAGTTGGGAGAAATTAAGATACAGGTTCCCACCCTGGCCCCCTGTCAGGGGAAGCCTTAACATACATTTCAATTCTAGATTCAGTCTTGGAGGAAGGGCCCATATTCATTCTCTCTCTCTCTCTCTCTCTCTGTCTCTGTCTCTGTCTCTCTCTCTCTCTCTCTCTCTCTCTCTCTCTCGCTCTCTCGCTCTCTCGCTCTCTCTCGCTCTCGCTCTCGCTCTCTCTTTCTGAAAGTGGAGGCCAGAGGTCAACCTCAGGTGTCCTTCCTCAGGACACCACCCACCTTGCTCTTTGAGACAGATCTCTCATTGTTCCAGAACTCACCAGTTCATCTAGGTTGGATGACCAGAGAGCCCCAGGATCTGCCCGTTTCTGCCTCTCGGTGCTGGGATTACACCTGTGCCCTCACCATATCCAGCTTTCTCCAGTGGGTTTTGGAGCTCGAACTCAGTTCTTTATACTTGCACAGCAAGCCCTCCTCCTATGGAGTCGTTTCCCCATTCATTCATTCATTCATTCATTCATTCATTCATCTCTCATTCATTCCTCTGTTGTTCGACTCTACTCATCTGGTCATACAGCTGCACAGGGAGATCCAGGCTCAGTCCCAGCCCCTGTCCCTGCTCCCAATATCTCTACCAAGTCCTGCTGGGTCACTTCCACCCTTGGTACTCCCAGAAACTCTAAGGAGCCGGGGGTGCTAGGCCAGCACGTACTCGGACCCTCCTCAGAACACCATGCAGGTATACTGCATACATCCAGCATTGGAAGAGACCAGTGGCAAACTGAATGAGAGTTGTTCCTTTAGCTTTATTAGAATATCGCATACATTGCAATAAATAATAACTTACTGAATCCTTAAACACATCATAAATAATATGGACATCTTACAGAATTAAATAAAAGCATACATCTATTTTTTCCTGGAGTAAACTGGAGGAGGCTTCTTCAGTGATCCTGACACCTGAGTCACATCTCAACCATTTGGTGCTTTCTGCTGATGTGGGATGGTAAAGTTGCAGTACACACGAAGCGTTCACTTTGCTTCTCAAGTTCAGTTACACTGAAAAGGACGGGCCCACGTGTGGTTGGCCCCCATTCTCAGTGCAATGAGAGGTCCCTTTCCATCCCCCAAATCTGGCTACTCCAGGCCCAGAAAGACGATCATGACACAATCTGATTCATACAAAAGAACATAAGAACAGTTAACCTCCTAGGAGTTGAGAGCAGAGATGGGCTTACTGGAGGCGGGAGAGAGCAGCAGGGAGTTGAGGGGAGGCTGATTAACGGGGACTAAACTGAAGTTAGGAGCAGGAAGCCCTAGTGTGGCATCCCTCATCAAGACAGTGACTGAGTAAGGTCTATCTCAAAGGGCCAGGAGAAAGGATGTTGGAGTGGGGTGTGTGATCCTCCTGCTTCCAAATGGATCAAGAGTTCAGAGTCATCCTTGGCTACACACTGAGTTCAAGGTCAGCCTGGGATACTTGAGACCCTGTCTCAAAAAAGGGGATGAGGGCTAGGGAATATAGCTCAGTTGACAGAGTGCTTGGGTAGCATGCACAGAGCCCTGGGTTCCATCCCAGCACCACAAAAACTAGTAACGATGGTACATGCCTGTCAACTCATCATTCAGGCAGAGGAGGCAAGAGGATCAGAAGTTCAAGGTCATCCTTGGCTACTTTACAAGTTTGAGGCCAACCTGAGCTACAGGAGTTTCTGTTATACATACACAAAAAGAATGTTAAATATTTTTATATGTAAATGATCAATGTTTGAGGACATAGATAGGTTTAACTTGAATACATGATGTAAATATAAATGGAAACAGTGTATGGTAACCCTTAATTTGTACAGTTTTGTGGGTTTTATGCATCAGTTTAAAAATCAACTCGAGATCTGCAGTCCTGTCTTCACAGAGCCCGCTCAGTCTCAGTCTTCCATTGTCCACTCAGTACTCATCACACCAAGAAACTCTTGCAGGTAATCCAGGAACTGCCTCGTCCTGCGCCTCTCCTCGCCACACTGCTCCTGTGAAAAGAACACACTGTCATCGGCTGCTGGAGAAGCAGGTGCAGCCAGACTCGCAGGGCTCCCAGGGAACTTACTTTTTGGCGGTCAATGTATTTCTTTATTAGTGACAAGTTTTGGAATAGCGTTTCCACGGTACCCCCACGGACAGTCTGATTCTTCAGTATGTCTAACCCCTGGAAGATCTCTCCGATGCATAGCTGGTGCTGAAAGGGGAAGGAAGGTTATCAAAAACCAAGTAGATCAAGGTAGAGGAAGGTTATCAAAAACCAAGTAGATCAAGGTAGAGGAAGGTTATCAAAAACCAAGTAGATCAAGGTAGAGGAAGGTTATCAAAAACCAAGTAGATCAAGGTAGAGGAAGGTTATCAAAAACCAAGTAGATCAAGGTAGAGCGCTTGTTGTATCAGCCGGCCCACCAAGGACATATATTTCAAAATATCATGTTATGTGCAACGAATACATGCAATTTAAATGCATCCGTGTAAAACAAAAAATCAGATCATCCGGGACATAGTGGGGCTTATCTGTAATCCCAGCATTCAGGAGGTGGGGTTAAGAGGATCAAGACTTCAAGGACAGCCTCTGATACATAGAGTTTGAGGCCAGCCAGTGCTGCATGAGACTGTTTAAAAAATCAAAACCCAAGTTAGGCTTTAGACTGGAGAGATGGCTCCATCGTTAAGATCACTGGCTGTTCTGGTTCATTTCCCAGCACCCTTGTGGTGGCTCACAACCATCTGAGTCCTGGGATTAAAGGTGAGTTGCACTGCCAGGCGGCAGTGTCTCACGCCTTTAATCCCAGCACTCGAGAGGCAGAGCCAGGTGGATCTCTGTGAGTTTGAGGCCAGTCTGGTCTACAGAGGGAGATCCAGGACAGGCACTAAAGCTACACAGAGAAACCCTGTCTCAAAAACAAAGAAAGAAAGAAACAAAAAATGGTGAGTGGCACCATACCCAGCCCAATATTTCTTTTGAAATTTAGGCTGGTAATTCTTTTCTATTTAGAATAATTAAATAATGTATTTTACACTAGAATAAAATATATTGCATATGTATGCAATATCATTACATAGTCATGTTAATTCAACTGTGTAGAAGTTACTAATAGAGGGCATTCTTTCTATTCTTTATATCTACCAATCATCACCTAAGAATATAGCCCTCTGAGTGTGGTGATATATTGTGTACCCTAATAAAATTTGCCTGAAGATCAGAGAACAGAACAAGCCACTAAATTAAACATAGAAGCCAGGCAGTGGTGGACACACCTTTAATCCTAGCACTTGGGAAACACCTGGACTACATGAGATTGACTCAGTCTAGGGGAGAAAACAGAGCTAGGCAGTGGTGGCACACACTTTTAATCCCAGTATTGGGAAGAACACACTCCTTTAAACCCAGGAATTAATGTCTGGGTGGAGAAAAATATATAAGGTATAAGGAGACAGGAACTAAAGGCCTTTCGGCTAGAGGCTTTTTTAGCTGAAGCCTTTCGAGTGAGGACTCAGATGATTTTAGTCAGAGGATTCATGGAATTGGTGAGGTGAGACGTGGCAGTGGCTTGTTCCTTTGTCTCGCCAATCTTCAGGCAAATTTTATTAGGGTACACAATATATCACCACATCTAAGTTGGAGAGGTGGCTCAATGGTTAAGAGCACTTGATGCTCTTCCTGAGGACACAGGTTCAGTTCCCAGCACCCACATGATGACTCACAACCATCTGCAGCTCTAGTCCCAGGTGATCCGATGCCCTCTTTTAGCTTTCGGGGACACCAGACACTTGTGGAACACATACATATATGCAGACAAAATACTCATAAAATAAAAATAAATAAAAACAATATAACCCTAAGTTATTAGTACTTTCAGAAAGATTAATATTAGAGTGGGCCGGGTCTGGAACTCACTGGTAGAGTGCTTACCCAGCACATGCAAGGCCCTGGGCTTGATCTTCAGCAATGCAAAACAAGAAAAGGAAAATAACGAAATGCCACGGGCAGAACCTAACGAAGCCTAGCAGGACCTCTTGCCACATGTAGAACTGTGCCAAGAATCGTTGATGTGAGTCTCTGTTAGATGGAGGGCTGACAGCTTCACTTGGCCACTTATATATCAGATTTGCTCAGAGTCATTCCTAATATTGATTGATTGGTGGCTTTTGAGTGTCCCATAGCCCAGGCTGGCCTCTAGCTCAACAGGTGGCTGAGAATGGCCTGCACCCCTGGTCCTCCTGCTTCCCTTTGCCCTGCTGAGATTACAGACATGCACTACCATACCTAGTTTATGGGGTTCTGATGAATGAACCCAAAGCATGGTGCATATTAGGCACTCTATCAATGGAGCTCTATCTCCAGCCCTCTCTGTTTGTTGTTTGTTTGTTTGTTTGTTTGTTTGTTTTTTGATACAGGGTCTGGTTGTATAATCCAGGCAGGCTTTGAATTTATATGGAGCCTAAGGTGGCCCCAGACTCATGCTCCCCCTGCCTCAGGCTCCCGAATATTGGGATTACATCATTTGCCATCCCATCTGTCCCTTATTCTTCATATTTATAAGCACATACTTTCACATCCACCCATATAAAAAATTTCAAAGGAAGTCAAACAGTTTTTACTGAAAACAAATGATTAGCTAGGTGGGGTGGCACCAGTCTGTTGTGTTCCAGCTACTCCCACTGAGACAAGAGGACCACTCAAACCCAGGAGCTTGGGACCGAGTGAGATGCCCACCCCAAACACAACACCACAAAGCAAGAAGCAAATGACTTGTAGCTAAGTGTGTGAAGTCGACTTATTCATGCAACCATGGCATTGAAAAATAACTTACATTTTTGTGGGTAGGAACAGGAAGCCTCACCGTCTGCAAATGAAAGAGCATAGGGTCATTTCCAAAGCATTTGTGGCTGTTTTAATCCAGTGCTTGCTGGGGACAGGGTCATCACCCATGGACTAACACTGACACATTCATAATTGCATTATTTATAGCAGATCTTTATGTGCGAGAATGAACTGCCATAAATTATTAATGCTTTAAAAAATCATTTTTGAGTCAGGGTCTCACTCTGTAGCTGGCCCGGAACTTGCTATGTAGACCCCGTTGGCCTTGAACTCACAAAGACCACCTGTCTCTGCCTCAGAGTGCTGGCATGAAAGCTGTGTGCCACCACATCCAGCTATTCATGCATTTTTGAGACCCAAAGAGGCAGGTGAGGTAACCTGTGTCTACAGTCCTAGTATTTGGGAGACAGAGGCAAGAGAATCCCCTAGGAATTGGGACAGCTTGGTCTACATAGCAAGTTTGAGGCCAGTCAGGGCTGCATAGCAAGACCTTATCTTGAAAACAAAACCAAATCGTAGAAATAAAAATTGTCCTTTACCTCGTTGCTGGTTAGCAGAGCTCGGTGAGTGGACAGCTGTATCAAGGTCTCTTTCACCACTGTGCTCATGGGAATCTCCATAGCGACGGCCCAGACACAGGCGAGAGTCAGAACGCCCAAGCGCAGAAGCATTCTCATGATTCTGAAGCCTTCGGGGTTGGCCTTTAGCAAAGGAAGAGCGCAGGGCAGGGCTGCATCCCCAAACAATTTATTCTCTGTTTGAGGAAATGAATAATTTCTAACAATCAGATAGAGGACACCTAATAAAGGCAAGTAGTGAAACTCAGTGTTTGCAATAACTTCCTTGGGTCTTCAAAGAAAAATGCACTTTTTTTTCCCTCATAATAGTAAACATCTCTACCCCCACCCCTTTTTAAAAAGCATTTTCTATAACAAAAGAAAATTGGTTTCTACAACCTTGATCCACATTTACACTTCATTCAGAACACTCAATTTCTCTTTAAAAGATGTGCAAATAGGGCAAGTCTCTGTAGAGATGCCCACACTCATACTCTGTCCTTTTCCCAAGCATCTTTCTTTTTTATCAACCCTCTGCCCCAACTTAATTCCTAATAAAGTAAAAAAAAAAAATGCATTCAAACATACACCTTTAAACAGACTGTTCTGCTAACGTACAAAACTCTTGGGAATGTCTTCCTGGGTGTGATGGCGCACACCAGCAGGTACCGGAGGTACAGTCCGGAGGATCAAGAGGTGAGGTCATCCTTGGCTACATAGCAAGTGTGAGGTCAGCCTGGAACACATGAGCCCCTGTTTCACACAACCCAAGAGCAAAGGGAAAGGGGGTGTCTTCTCAGCTGAACTCAGCTCTACGTTGACTGAAGCTGGAATTATCTGTGCTTCAGAAGGAACTGAAAATACTCTGGGAAGACACTGATTAGAGAGTCCAGTGGAGTTGAGTTACATGGTGTAGATTTGGGACCAACATTCTGTCTGTCCTCGATAGCCAAAAGCCTAAAGCAAACCGGGTGGAGATAAGCAGAGGGCTTGCTGGGTCGTAGCACACGGTGCAGGGTAGAGGCTCCTTCCTGTGCTGCTTCAGCGGCCCAGCTTGCCCGTGACCCAGTTTTCAAGCAGCTCTCGGTGGGGTCCCAGAGTGACATCAGGACTCCTGGATCTCTCTGTACCTTGTCACATGCAGCAGGAAGAATCAAGTTTTGCATTTCCTTTCATTTCCCTTCTTTCCTTCTTTCTTTCTTTCTTTCTCTCTCTCTTTCTTCCTTCCTTTCTTTCTTTCTTTCTTTCTTTCTTTCTTTCTTTCTTTCTTTCTTTCTTTCTTTCTTTCTTTCTTTCTTTCGTGTGTGGTGTGGGTTTATGGAGACAAAGCCTGACTACATAGCCCAAACGGTCCGTGAGTGTCTGCTCCTTTTCCCACAGCCTCCCAAGCATTGTGGGGGGCATGCACCACTGCACCTGCCCCCAGCATTTCTTTTCTCATTGTCCAGTCAAAACAATTCAGTCTCAACTGCACTCCCTAATTTCAAGGTGCAGAGAAGTCAAGCGGGAACCAAGCTGAAAACTTGCTCCCAGCTGACTAGCACTCAGAGTGCTGGAAGGTATTATGTTGGCTGCTGAGGGAGAGTTGTTATCAACAGTCTTTCTGGTGGGCCCTGTCTGTACAGGCCAACTGGCCAGGCAAGATGTGCCCTCTGGTACACTAGTGGGAAGTCTGTAATGGAGGCAACCAACTGCTTTCTGGGAAGGTTTGAGGCCCACTCCACAGGAAGGAATACACAGGAAGCCTGGTCAAAAGCTCACAGCTGGGTCATAGGCCTGAGCAGGGAAAGTGTTGCTGTTGTTTTACTAAATGGATGTGATAGACCCGTCAAATTGTCTTCTAAGTAACTATGTGTATGCCCGTAGATCAGTGCAGCTGTCAGCCTTGGTCAGGGACGCTTCTTTTTAAAGTGGCCAATTGTAATTGCAGAGACCCATCCATCACTGGTCAAGGTGCTGAGAATGGATGACTATTGAATGCTCAGCCCCCAAAGGTGGGTGTTTATGTCACCCCCTCCAGTGCTCAGGAGACACTGCAGGAAGGAGGAATGGACGGAATGTGAGTGCTTGAGGAAGTGGTGGACGCTGTGTGGAATGCTGACTTCTGGGCATTAGGAAGCTGTTGTGATCACCTGCATAAGACTGGGTACATCAACATTCTGTCGTGGAGGAGAGAGAGGCTCATGGGACCCACCTGAGGGTTTAGGTGCAGATGCAGTTAATGGTTGATGGGTGAAGAAGAGACATTTTCTTCTCTGGTGAGGTGCCTGTGGTCCTATAAACAGCCCTAAAGAAACACCATCACCAGAAGGGAGACAGGAGAAAGAGTGTCAGTTTGGAAAGAGGAGAGGATTAGCAGGGGTGGGAAAGGAACAAGAAAGGGAAATGGGGTGACATGGCTGATAACATCATCTACATGTATAAAAATGTCATAGTGGAATCTATTACTGTGTATAACTGATTAATGATAATAGAAACATGGATAAAAACAAACAAAAAACAGTTCAGTCTCTAGCAAAACATGGTGTCTAAGGTCTGTAATCCTGGCATTTAGGAATTTGTAGCAGGAGAATCAGGAATTCAAGGCCAACCTCAGCTACATAGTGAATTTGAGGTCAGCATATAGGTTACATGAGGCTCTGTCTGAAAACCAAAAGCCTAAGACACAAATAACAATAACATTCAAACAACCCAGTCTCTATTTGGAAAGAGGAGGAGACTAGTGGGAAGAAGGAAGGAGTTGAGACAGTGAGGAGTAAATATGATGAACCCTACAAACATGTAAGAAAATATCACAAAATTGTATTTTATACAATGAACATACACCAATGAACTACAGGAAAAACCAGCTTGGAGAGAAGGGTTATGTGTTCACCATGGACCTGTGGCTATACCACTTTCTCTTCCTGAGCTGGAAGCAGACATCATCCCATCCAAACCACACAGCTGAGGCACCATGGTAGCTGAGGTCTATGGTAGTTGTAAGAGGTATGTAGATGCTGGGAAAGAAACGAATACATCACCAACAGGTAGCATGTGGGCATAGCCTCTCCTGTATGTCCCCCAAGGCTGAGAGGTCCTTTCATATGGAGGGTTGGCTGTGCATGAATATGTGTCATCAGGGGAAACCAGTCTTTGTTCTTTAGGCTCAGATCTGTTAATCCCAGAATCAAACACAAATTGTTACGTAGAATCCTTTTCCAAAGCTGTGGCTAGTTCTTCGTAAGAGGCAGAGGGCACTGGAAAGCAGACACACCTTTAGCATGCAGCCACCTGTGTTCTCTCTCTCTCTCTCTCTCTCTCTCTCTCTCTCTCTCTCTCTCTCTCTCTCTCTCTCTCTCTCTCTCTGTGTGTGTGTGTGTGTGTGTGTGTGTGTGTGTGTGTATGCATGCAGTACATTTCCATGTATATGCTGAGGTTTGGACTCTTGCCTAGACATGTCTGAGTTGAACACTTTAGAAACATTTTCCTTGTGTTGTGGAGAGATACTGGCTCACTTCATTGAACCCGTTAGCAGTGAAGTGGAACCACAGTAGGCCTAGAATGATGCTCTCAAAACCCAAGCTTGACTCTCTCGGGACCTGGCTTCCCCCAGAGGTCATGAGACAATAATTCTATTTCCCTTCTACTGTCTCTGGCTACACTGAGAAAGCGTGGGCTGAGATGAAGGCTGCAGGGGAATTGCCAAATAATTTGTAATTTTATCAACTTCAACAAGGTTTCCGAGTGATTCAACCCCATGATAGAGCTGCCCAGGCTGCAGAGGGAGTAACAGATCAAAAAGTCTACATGCTAGCCTTTACTAAGCAGGGAAAATGCAGCCACAGCTCACCATTTTTAAGGAAGTTAGTATTAGTTGGCTATGAAAAGGATGAAGTGGGAAAGGCCATATGTACAAAATGAAGGTAGTAGGCATACACTGAAGTACAGCAGAGATCATCTGTGTCAAAGTGGACACTCGGCTGCAACTCAGCTAGGGCCATATGACTTCCATGGGCTTGTGTTTCCAGACACCCAGTTTAAAAAAGAAACTCAAGCCAGGTGCCGCCGCCGCCGCCGCCGCCGCCCCTTTAATCCCAGCACTTAGGAGGCAGAGGCGGGTAGATCTCTGTGAGTTTAAGGTCAGTCTGGTCTACAAAGTGAGTTCCAGGACAGCCAGGGCTGTTACACAGAGAAACCCTGTCTCAAAAAGCCAAAAACCAACCAACCAACCAAACAAACAAAAACAAAAACAACAACAACAAAAAAACCCGAAAACCTTGCTTACTATACATACACTGATTCTACTTAGAAAAAAATATTTCCTGTTCAAAATTGTATTTCTTGTTCATTTGTTTGTTTGTTTGAGATAGCCCAGACTGGTCTTGAACTTGCTATGTATTCCTTGAACTCTTGATCCCCCTGTCTCAGACTGCCAAGTGCTTGAATGACAGGTGGTGTGTACAGCCTTGTGGGCTCAGCACTGTATTTCTTCATTTTTTTTAATTGGAAAGAAATACACTGTAACCTGGAATGTTTCATCTTTGATAGTAAGTATTGGGTCCAGTAGTATCATATGCAAAAAAAAAAAAAATGCAGCCTGGTCACCTTGCAAAACAGAAGGAACTCTATATCCATTGTCAGAAATCCTTCCAGCCCTGCCAGCTGCCCTTCTGCTGTCTAATTCTGTGGGTTCCACTCCAACTGGCTCATACACTATCGTCTTTTGTTACTTGTTTACCACATCTGTCTTCAGAGTCCACCGGGGTTCTAGCATGTGTGAGAATCTTCTGCCCTGCTGAATAATACTGTCTTTCGCACAGATCCTGTCCTTTGTCCATCTTTCTGTTGATGGGTGCTCAGGTTTCCTTTCTCTTTTTTAAAGTTTTATTTATTTTATGTGTATAAGTGTGTGTGCCTGAATATGTGTTGTGCTGTGGTGATATTGTGTCCCCCAGTATATTGTGCACCCTAATAAACTTATCTGGGGTCAGAGAACAGAACAGCCACTAGACAGACATAGAGGCCAGAAAATGATGGCACTCACACCTTTAATCCTATCTCGTTTTTTTTTTGTTTTTGTCTTTGTTTTTTTTTGTTTTTGGTTTTTCAAGACAGGGTTTCTCTGTGTAGCTTTACGCCTTTCCTGGAACTCGCTTTGGAGACCAGGCTGGCCTCGAACTTGTCTGGCTCTGCCTCCCGAGTGCTGGGATTAAAGGTGTGTGCCACCACTGCCTGGCATTTGCAGGTTCTCATGGAGCCTGGAAGAGGATGTCAGCTTCCCTGGAACTGGAATTACAGGAAGTTGTCATGTGCTTGACATGGGTGCTGGGAATTAAACCTGGGTCCTCTTCAAGAACAGCAAATACTCTTTTTTTTTTTTTTTTTTTTTTTTTGGTTTTTCGAGACAGGGTTTCTCTGTGTAGCTTTGTGCCTTTCCTGGATCTCGCTTTGTAGACCAGGCTGGCCTTGAACTCACAAAGATCCGCCTGCTTCTGCCTCCCAAGTGCTGGGATTAAAGGCGTTCGCCACCACCTCTTCAAGAAGAGCAAATACTCTTAACCACTAAGTTATCTCTCCAGCCCCTCTTCCCTCTTTTGACTGCTGTGACTAATGCTGTGTATGGACATGTGCATAACATATTTTTCTTTTCTTTTTTGTGTATGCTAAGCTGGCTTTCAACTCACTATGTAGCTAAGGATGATCTTGCCCTGATCTTCCTGCCTCTGTCTTCCGAGTGTACATCACTATACTAAGTTCCTTCCCACCTCTCTCCTCTCCTCTTCTCTCTTTTCTTTTGAGGTGGGGACTCTGGCCCAGACTGGCCTCAAACTCTCAATCTCCCAGCTTTAGCACCTCAAGTATTGGGAGTACAGATTATGAGTGTGCTCTACCACAGCTCAGAATCACATTTCTCATAAAGCTACGTTACTAACTTTTCCTCTGTCAGTTTAATCTCCTCAACATTATTGTAAGCTTTCTTAGAGCAGGGATAGTATTTATTACGTGTGTGTGTGTGTGTGTGTGTGTGTGTGTGTGTGTGTGTGTGTGTGCATAGAGGTGTGTACACTTGAGCGTGCCATGGTATACAGGTGGAGATCAGAGTACAGCTATAGGGAGGCAATTCTTCCCTTCTACCCGGTGGATTCAGATAGTAAACTCAGGTCATTGGGCTTGGTGGCAAGCCCCTTAATAGATGAGCTATCTCATGTGGATGCTTACAGCGGAAACTTGAAACCAACATTTGAAAGAGCATTATTAATAGAAATTTCCAAACAAAAGTTAATGATTTTTTTTTCACATTTTGAAAGTACATTTTATTTATTTGGGTAATGTGCCCCAGCACATGACTGAAGGTCAGAGGAAGCTTTCAGGAGCTGGGTCTCCTCTTTTGCCATGTGCATCTGGGATTAAATTCAGGTCAGCAGGCTTGGTAGCAAGCACCCTTAGCTACTGAGCCATCTCACCAGCGTCCAAATTTTTTTTTTTTTTTTTTTTTTTTGGTTTTTTGAGACAGAGTTTCTCTCTGTAGCTTTGGAGCCTGTCCTGGAACTCACTCTGTAGTCCAGGCTGGCCTCGAACTCAGAGATCCACCTAGCTCTGCCTTCTGCCTCCAGAGTGCTGGAGTCAAAAGCATGTGCCACCATCACCCAGCCAAATTAATTATTTTAATCTTCTTTGTAGGACAATTTCAAATAAGTTATTTAGAGACTATTTTCAAAGAGATGGCCTGATCCTTTTCCTTAAGTGCTGATTGGACACATTGCTTTTATTTAGAAGATTGATATGGGAGCCAAATGCGGTGGTATATGCCTATAATCCCAGCACTCAGGAAACTGATGGGGGAGATTTCTGTAAGTTTGAGGCCAGCCTAGGCTACCTAGTGAATTCCAGGCCAAAATAGGATGTCTTACATCATGTCAGACAGAGTCTGTATGGAAGGTTTTAATCTAGTCTGGCCTACATGAGACTCTACCTCAAAACACTAAGGGTCCCAAAGCAAAATAAAGATTAACCTAGAAAGAGGAAAGTAAACTACAGTAAAGAAATCTGATGAAGACAGCCTTGGCTGGGAAATGATCGACCCAACAGTGATCAGTCATGTTATAACATGAATCTTTGATATGACATGATAAGAATGACATATTATCTCTGTGGTCTTCCTCCTCCATACCATAACTTCTGCCTAACCATGAGCAAGATATCGCACACACCCAAATGGAAAGACACAATACCTGGCCGGTGCTCACCCAAAGCCTTAAGGTCATCATATACAAGAACAGACTCAGACAGGCACAGCCCTGTGGCATCTGTGAGACACAGTGAGTGCTCAGGACGTGCTCTCCCGATTCAGATCCAGGAACGCAAGCAAAATCGAATCCAGAAACACCAGAGTTCAGCAGTGTCTCGGTTCTCCTCTTGTGATCAAGGGATGGATCATAGTACAACAAGGATCTGTGCACAGGGCAGACCTGGATTCTCTACAACACCCTTACTACGTTTCTATAAATCTAAGACTATTTTTTTAATTATATACAAATTACATGCCAGTTGAAAAAAACTAACAAACATTTTTACTATTACTGTTAAAAAGATTATGTCAGCCAGTGAGCTGGTTCTGGGGGTAAAGCCTCCTGCTGCCAAACCTGGCCACCTGAGTTCTATCCCTGGAATCCACATAGTAGAGGGAGAGAGTCTACTCCTGAAAGTTGTCCTTTGACCTCCATACACGCACCATGCCATGTGCATGTCCACATCTACACACACAACAGAAATAAATGGATAAATGTCATTTTAAATAAAAAGGAGGGGCCTAAGGCACAAACAAAATTAGATGCCAGTTAAAAAGGAAGGAGGACATAAGTTCAAGGCCTCCCTGGACTATTTAGTGAGGTCTTGCCTCAAAATAAAAAGGATGGCCAAAGGTCAGGCATGATAGCACACACCTTTAATCTTAGCTCTCTGGAGGCAAAAGCAGTTGAATCTCTGTGAGTCTGAGGCCAGCCAGGCCTGCATAGTCAGACCCTGTTGTAGTTACTCAATACTTATTGAATAAATAACTGAATAAGCAGGCTCTGGATTGTTGATGGTATTAGTTGGACTAATTAGTATGAATGCTGTAGAGATTCATAGTGTCTATTGCCTGCAGTTGGGAGACTGAACAAGAACAACTTTTGGAAGACTCCTGGCAAAAAGGCAAAGTGGGGCTGTAAGGATTAGCTATCATGATGATGGCAAGGAGAACTGAGAACATTTTTTAAATCTGTGTTATTGACCCAAGCATGGTGGTGCACACCTGTAATCCTACCACTTGAGAGGAGGAGGCAGAAATTCCAGGCCAAATTCAGCTGCAGAGTAAGTTGAGGCCAGCCTGAGCTACTTAAACTGTCTCAAAAACAAAGCAATACCCCACAAAAATAAAATAAGTACCCCATAAAAAATAAAATAATAATTTTCTTTTTGATGTAGGGTCTCACTATGTAGCCCTGGCTGTCCTGAAACTTGATGTGTAGACCAGGCTGGCCTCAATCTCATAGAGATCTACCCACCTTTGTCTCCCAAGTGCTGAACTAAAAGTGTTCACCACCATGTCCAGTTTATTATCTGTAATATTTTAGGTGAACAGAAATAAATTACCAATCAGTAATCTGAATCTTTAAGGATTGGTGACTATACAATTTAGCAAAAAGACAATGAATGTTATCATCATAATAACATTATAAATTGAAATAAAAAAGAACAAAATAATAGTTACTTAAATGTCTATGTGTGTAGTGACATATGTTTGAAAGGGCATATTTGAGGATGGCATTCATCCTTTCTGCCCTAACCCCGTTATCTCCTTTAATGGGTCATAGATCAGTAACAGTTCTTTCAATAACTGTGGTTTTCACTATGATACCATTTCAGGTCAGATGTCTTTTCCATGAGCTGATTCTAATCAATCAACTAGGCATGATCCTCTGAAGTTTTCGTAGTGACTAAATGCAAATTTCCTCTTGACTCTCTTTTAACCTCTAGCCTTCCAGCCTAAAACCTATCTTTAAGATAAGGTTGTGTGTGTGTGTGTGTGTGTGTGTGTGTGTGTGTGTGTGTGTTAGTGTTTCAATTGAATAAAAAACACTATAGGAAAATCAACACTGAACTTCCTTTGGCATAGCAACTATTACTTTTTTGGCAATTTCCCCTGATGTTTACTAATTTATGGACTATTTAAGGGGTGGTAATCAATGATTATGTGAGGTTTACATTAATCTTTCCCATCTATTATTTCTTTTTTTTTTTTTTTTTGAGACAGGGTTTCTCCGTGTAGCTTTGCGCCTCTCCTGGAACTCACTTGGTAGCCCAGGCTGGCCTCGAACTCACAGAGATCCGCCTGGCTCTGCCTCCCCAGTGCTGGGATTAAAGGCGTGCGCCACCACCGCCCGGCACTTCTTTTTTTTTTTTTTTTCTATTATTTCTTGTTCATATTTCTGTGCCATTTTCTTAATATTTTCATGCTCACCTGTTAGGATATGAAAGTGGTGTCTCCACTGACCTCACTGCTTCCCGACTTTCAGCCATTACATCTGTCTCCAGGATTTCACAATTTTAAATAATACCATTAAAACCTCCTTGTGGAATTTGTGTTTGTTTTGATGTTTTGTTTTTATTTTGAGTCAGTTCCTCATATACCTAAGGCTGGGTATATGAGACAAACTCACTATGTAGCCAGAGTGTTTTGAGATGTAGCCCTGGATGGTCTGGAATTTTCTATGTAGATCAGGCTAGCCTCAAACATGCAGCAATCCTCCTGCCTCTGCCCAGAGTGCTGGGATCACAAGCATCCCTATCTTATTGTGTCCAGCTGTTGGTTTTGAGGCAGAGTCCCCTTATAAAACCCAGGTTGATCCCCAATGGCAATCCTCCTGCCTCTGCTTCCCCACTGTTAGTTTTAAAAGTGTACCACCATGCCCCCCAATTCTTCGTAGAATTTTTAAAAAAACATTTTCTTATGCTGACGAATGGACAAGATCATTTTCATAACTGTTGATGGCATTTTTACCACATTGGCCTCTGAAAATATCCAGTGCACAAAGAAGAAATCTCTTGTATCTTTGATGTTTTTAAAGTTAGCATACAAGTAAAGCTGTTTTGGCGATTTCTCACACACACTCCATTACCTTTTGCTTCTATTCATTCTCCTCCTTCATATTCTTACTATTTCACAACTCATAACGCATTTCCACAGAAATAACAGTAATTCTGATATCAGCACTGAGAGAGAATTTTTTAAATGCAAAATCTACTAATACTAGGGTTTTCGTTTTGTTTTGTTTTGTTTTCTTAAGACAAGGCTACATGTAGCCCAGGCTGGTTATGACTGATTCTCCTGCCTTTGCCTCCTGAGTGCTGGAATTATAGGTGTGCACACATTTAGTTTATATGGTGATGAGAATTGAACCTGGGGTTTTGTGTACATGAAACAAGCACTCTAGCAACCTAAAGACATTCCTAGCCCCCAGAATAAATTTTTAAGAGTTTTGCTCACATAATGAGTGAAAGATCTCCAAAGGAGGAGTGATGTGAACAGTAACAGTGATTAGAGTTTGGTAACTGCTGGAACACCCAAAGAGCAGTGTGAATAGTTAGCTCACTGTGCCCCATATTCAAGACACTTAGAACCAGAATTCCAAGTGTTACATGGGGATAGAGGAGGTGATAGGAGTCAGAACATCATAGTTTTTGTGATGTTCACTAAGGTCCTAAAATGATAGTAACTTTGAACCTCAAAATAGCCATGTGAAGATTTCAAGTAGAATTTTCAAAATAATAGAAAACAAGATTTCCTAAGTCAGGAACTAAAACAAAAGAATAAGAACGTTCAACCAATCTAGAAAAAGTCAAGAGTAAAAGAGACACAAAGCACAGAAAGAGACAGAGAGAGTGCAAGCTGACCAGAAGCCGGGGGATCTAATCTCAGACAAGCTAAAAGACACACAGTACAAAACTGTATTAAAGCCCTTTGCCAGCTGTTTTCAAGGGATTCACAATGCAAATGACAAAGAAAACGGAACAAATACTAGTCAGAAGAGAGCTCAGTCACCAGCATCAGTGAAGACAGTTGGTCACAAAGTGTTAGAAGGATGCAAAAAGTTCCTGGTAGCTCAGGCTTTCATCACATGAATTTTGGCTCAAGTAAGACAAAATATTTCCCAGAAGCACTTTACTGAGAATTGGGAACTTGACTGATTGGTCCTTTGTTTTGCATTTTTTTTTTGTTTTTTGTTTTGTTTGGTTTTTGTTTTTCTTTGTTCTAATCCCTCATCCTTTCTTCTTAGATTTAGAGTTCCCATTATTACAAGGTCAAACTTTTTTTTTTTAAATAGAATGTAACTACCATGACATGTCCATTATTTTTTTCAGTTAACCATCTTTTTTTCTGAGGTTCACATGCTGCTCTTCCAGAGTACTAGAGTAGACCAGAATTCAGTTCCTAGCACCCACATCAGGCACCCAGTTCCAAGGCACACAACACACTCTTCAGCCCTACACATACCCACACACATACATATAAGATTAATAAGATATTTTTAAATAGCATGGCACTTCCACTAATACATGTGAATCTCAAATTTCATTTTTAAAATTATAAACATGACCATCATGTAAATATTACTTAATAAGCATGCTTGTCACCTGATTTCTAGTCTCCATCCAGAATTCCCTGAGCCCCTCACATTGCCTTCGCTTTGTTTTTTGAGAAAAGGTCTCACTATTGTAGCCATGTTGGGTTGGAATGTGCAGTGATTCTCCTGCCTCAGCTTCCTAAGAACAGGGATTACAGGCCTGGCTGCTGTGGCTGCTGCTGCCGCACCCCCCCCCCTTCCTCTTTTCTTCCTCTTCCTCTTCTCTTTCTCCTTCTGAATTTAAGCATAAAATCAAGTATGGTTGCGCACACCTTTAATCCTAGCACTTGGGAGGCAGAGGCAGGTGATTTCTGGGTTTGAAGCCAGACTGGTTGGTCTACAGAGTGAGTTCCAGGCAGCCAGAATTACATGGTGAGACCCTGTCACAAAATCACAACCGAAGAATTCAAATATAATTACATCATTTCCCCTTCCCTTTCCTCCCTCCTACCCCTCTCCATGTACTGCCTCCCTTCGCTCTCTCTCAAACTCCTGGCCTCTTTTTTCTTGTTGTTGTTCTTACACACACACACAAACACAACCTACTGGGTCCATTTAACGTTACTTGGACATATGTGATTTCAGGGCTACCCGCTTGGTACTGGATAACCAGCTAGGGCTCCTCCCCAGAGAAGACCATTTCTCCAGCTCTCGGCAGTCCTTAGCTGCCTTGTAAGTCTTTATCTGGTTTCCCCTTCCATGTTAGCAAGTCTACTGATATTGCACGTGTTCAGGTCTTGTTTAGGCAGCCACATTGCTAAGGTATCATGTGTGAAGGTTCCCTGTCATTTCTAGGAGTCACATCTCCCTGGTGTCCTGGTCCTCTGGCTCTTACGATCTTTTTGTCCCCTCTTCTGAGATATTCCTTAGGTGCAGGACTTGTGCTGTGGATATATGAACTGGGGCCAGGCTTTTAGTTATTTTTTATGAGACAGGGTCTCACTCTCAGTCCAGGCTGATGGTTAGAGGCGATGCTTCAGTCACTTGGGTGCTGGGATTACAGGCCTGAGCCTCCACAGCTAGCCCTTTCTCCTACTTTGAAAACAATTCCTACCATGTGACCATGCTGACAGGAACAGGAGCAGATTTTTCTTCCAGATATGAGAACTCTGTTTCATAACAGCATCCAGTTTTGGGTCTACAGTAGCAGCCCCCAGACTTTTGGTCTTAAACATCTTTTGCACTTTTTTTTTTGGGGGGGGGGTTTCGAGACAGGGTTTCTCTGTGTAGCTTTGTGCCTTTCCTGGAACTCACTTGGTAGCCCAGGCTGGCCTTGAACTCACAGAGATCCGCCTGGCTCTGCCTCCCGAGTGCTGGGATTAAAGGCGTGCGCCACCACCGCCTGGCCATCTTTTGCACTTTTAAACACTGCTGATGATAGAGGTGTATGTGTATTACTGATAGCTCAGTGGTAAAGCTTAACAAAAATCTACATATACATATTTTATGTGTGTGTTTGCCTGCATGAATGTGCAGCCTGTCTATGCCTGGTACACAGGGAGGTCAGAAGAGGGTGTCAGATCCCCTTGAACTGGAGTTACAGATGGTTGGGAGTCACCATGTGGGTGCTGGGAATTGAACCCAGGTCCTTTCCAAGAACAAGTGCTCTTAACTGCTGAGCCATCTCTCCAGGCTACAAAGCCTTTGCCCAGTACACAAAAAGCCCTTGCAAGGATCTCATTAACTAGCAATACGTTATTTTTTGTTTGTTTGTTTGTTTGTTTTTCTAGACAGGGTTTCTGTGTGTAGCTTTGGAGCCTTTCCTGGAACTCACTCTGTAGACCAGGCTGGCCTCCAACTCACTGAGATCCGCCTGCCTCTGCCTCCCGAGTGCTGGGATTAAAGGCGTGCACCACCACTGCCGGGCACAATATGTCCATCTTACTAGGAATTAAAACTGAAAGCACAAATATAGAGAGTACAGTCTGTTGTGATGGCATCATCACAATTATGTGATCAAGAGAAACTACTAGCCAATGGACAGTGGCAGGGAAAATACGAATAAACAGTATCATCAGTAAAGTAGATGTCACTAACAGACCACTTAACGGGTCTTCAAATGCACCCCAGCCCACCCCATTCTTGCAGTCCAGGGATCCAAGTGCAGAGAGTCAAGTTCTTGGTCTTTTCTACTTAAAAAAGTTATTCTTTTCAAACAGGGCTAGGTGGCTCTAGTAGTAACACTCCTCGGAAAGCTGAGGCAGGAGAATCGCGAGATCGAGGCCAACTTGGCCTACAGAGATAGCGCCTGTCTCAAAACACCAAAGCAAACCAAACTCAACAGTTAAGCCGGCAGCTGCCGCCCTACGTCAGTAAAGAGCAGGAAGTCAGAAACGACTGCCCAGCCTTTTAAGGAGCTGCACCGGGAAGACCTGCTCGCGAACCGTAGGCCTCCTACTTCCCGGCATGCCCCGGGCGTGCGAGAGGCGTGGACAAGGGCTTGCGCGTCCCACGTGACCCCCAGGTCAAGCGAGGCGGGAATCTGCGAGTTCGCCGTGGCTGGGTCCCTAGGCTCTCTTCGGCGGTGGGTCGGCAGCCCTGAACCGGCCCGCGCCCTCCGGGGAAAACAGAAGCCCGCGAGACCGGAAGTGCGCCCGCCGGAGCTCCCGCCCGCAGCTCGCAGCGAGTGTTCCGCACTTCCCGGTCCGCTCGGGGCGTCCGCTTCCCGGCTTTGCCCATCTTCCGCCTGAGGTTAATCTTGTCCCTGGCACTGAGATACGAAACGTGCTGCAAACATGTCCCGGATCGAAAAGATGAGCATTCTGGGCGTGCGGAGTTTTGGGATAGAGGATAAAGATAAGCAAATTATCACTTTCTTCAGCCCCCTCACAATTTTGGTTGGCCCTAATGGGGCGGGGAAGACGGTAAGTCCGGAGGCGAGGGCCGCAGAAGGTGCTTGGGGTGTCGCTTTGCGTGGCCCGTGGACCGCGGCGACCTGGGAGCCGGCCTGGCCCAGCCACTTTGGGGCTTGGCTCCTGTTCCCGCGGGAGGCCATCTGCGCCCGGGCTCTCCAGCCCCGCCCCCTTGTTCCCGAAGCATAGCAGTCACTCCTCATTAGTTTTTCCCAACACTGCACCCCCCCCCCCCGAAAAAAGGTATAAAATGTGAGAAATACGTAACCTAGAGTTTCAAAATATGTTTACTGGTAGAGCATAATGAATGAAAGAAAGAAATGGTTTAATGTGAAGACGAGCTGATGGAGCGAGCCTTAAGCTGGAGAACTATTTTACCATGCTGCTAAAAATTTGGGCTGTGCGTTGTGATACATACCTTTAATCCTAGATTGGCAGAGACATGCCCATTTTCGTGAGTTCGAGGCCAACCTTGTCTACATACCGAGTTGCAGGCTAGTCAGAAATGCCATGTTGGGTTTTGAATGCCAGGAGATGGACCTTTATGTGGAAATGTTCTGTGGTGAATATCTATTATGTATGTACTTAACATCGTACCTGGTGTGGTCCTAACATTCGAAAAGAGACCTAATAAAGTGTTTATAATCATTAGCTGCATATACATATATATATATATATATACATACACATATACATATAGTTATTTTATTTGCTTATTTTGGAGACAGCATCCCATGTAGCTTAGGCTGACCTTGAACTCCTGATCTTCCTGCCCTCCACCTGAGTGCTGGAACTCTAGACATGCACCACCACACCTGGCTGTGAATTAATATTTGTCATAAACTTCTGTGGTTCTCTTATAACTAAATAACACAATTTTCTATTTCTTTAGACCATCATTGAATGTCTAAAGTATATTTGTACTGGAGATTTCCCTCCTGGAACCAAAGGAAATACATTTGTTCATGATCCCAAGGTAATTGTGTTTGTAAAATTTAAAAAAAAAATTTATTTAAAAATTTTATTTATTTAAATTTATATAAATTTAAATTTATTAAAAAAATGAAATTTTTATAATTATAAAAGTACTAGTTGCTTATTACAGAGGACCTAACAGTGGAAAGTATGAAGAGAGGAAAGTCATCTACAGTCTAGCACCGCATGATAACCGTTGTTGATATTTTTATTAATTTTTCTCCCCATACATAATGTTTTACAGAGCAGAGATCATAGTCCTATCTAATGGTACATTCAGGTTTTTTTTCCCCACTAAGCATCGTCATACAGTGTGAGGTTATTAAAACACTATAGGGCTGACGAGGTAGTTCAACAGGTAAATGCACTTGCATGGCAAGCTAGGGGTCAAACTTGTAAAGATGGAAGGAGAGAATTGATGCCACAAAGTTGTCCTCTGACCTCTATACATGTGCCATAACATGTGTGCCCACACACAGACATGCACACGTGTGCTCTAGAGTACACACGAAAAATAATAATAAAAAATAATTTTTGAAAAAAAAATAAACCACCATAATGAATTCTTAATCTTGGCATTTGGGATATGTTTTCAATATATATATATATTTTAAGCTGAGGTCTTTATTTAAAATTTGTGGTGCTGTATAAATATCATTAATAATTGCATTATTATTTGCATTTAGATTGCTCTTAGTTTTTTTCCTATAGTCTACCATGATGAAAATCTTAGTGAAGCTTTGCTTGAATTGCAGTGTTTTTTTTACTAGTAGTGTGTATATAGGACATTGAGTTTGGCCTATAGGTTTTTCTTATTGCATATCTGTATACAACAAGAATATGAATTTACTTAGTGCCATTAAATCTCAGTTAAGAGTTTATTGTTAAATTCTTCCTGTGCTTGTAAAACCATGTCTGTGTATCTATAAATACACTTGCACATTTATATTTCAGTGTATCTCTAGAATTTTGTTAATACATATACATACTTGCTGTTTTTAGTTTTCATTAATACTCGGTTGAGTTTATGTCCTATAGGTTATTGTTGTTTGGTTTTGGTTTTTCGAGACAGGGTTTCTCTGTATAGCTTTGGAGCCTGTCTTGGAACTCGCTCTGTAGACCAAGCTGGCTTCGAACTCACAGAGATCTGCTTGCCTCTGCCTCCCAAGTGCTGGGATCAAAGGTGTGCACCACCACTGCCCACGTTGTTTATTTACTTTAAGACAAAGTCTCCCTGTGTGGTCCTGGCTGACCTGAAACTAGCTATGTAAACCAGACTGGCCTTTAATTTAACAGAGATTAACCTGCCTTTGCCTGCTGTGGGATGTTCTGTATGGCAAATGTGTTGCTAATTAGTCAATAAATAAAACATTGATTGGCCATTGGCTAGGCAGGAAGTGTAGGCGGGACAAGGAGGAGAATGGAGAATAAAGCTGGGAAGTGAAAGGCTGAGTCAGAGAGACACTGCCAGCCGCCACGATGAGAAACAGCATATGAAGATGCCGGTAAGCCACGAGCTACGTGGCAAGGTATAGATTAATGGAAATGGATTAATTTAAGCTGTAAGAACAGTTAGCAAGAAGCCTGCCACGGCCATACAGTTTGTAACCAATATAAGTCTCTGTGTTTACTTGGTCAGGTCTGAGCAGCTGTGGGACTGGTAGGTGAGAGAGATTTGTCCTGACTGTGGGCCAGACAGGAAAACTCTAGCTACATTTGCCTCTTGAATTAAAGGCACGAGCCATTACTACCAGCCCTAGTTTATTTAACCAGCCACCTGTTAGTCATTTCAGTTGTGTCATCAAACGTGACTTTAAACTTTAACCCTGGTATGCTGCCACATGCCTGTAATTCAGCACTCTGGAAGTTGAGACAGGAGGATCAGGAGGTCAAGGCCAGACTGGGCTACATGAGACCTTGTCTCGAACAAAACCAGGTTGTCATAGTTTTTGTCAAGCCGACACAAGCCTAGACATAACCTAGGAATGAGGGAACCTTGATTGAGGAATTGCCTCCATCAGATTGGCCTGTGAACCTGTCTGTGGGGCTTTTCTTGATTGCTGATTGATATGGGAGGGCCCAGCCCACTGTGGGTGGTACTGTCCTTGGGCAGGTGGGCCTGAGCTGTGTAAGAAAGGTAGCCGAGCCAGCCAGAGAAACAAGCCAGTAAGCAGCAGTCCTCCGTGGTCTCTGCTTCAGTTCCTGCTTCCAGATTCCTGACTTGAGCCCTGCCCCTGGCTTCCTGAGGTGAAACTAACTTGTAAGCCAAATAAACCTCCCCACACTGCTTTTGGTTTATTTCAGGGTTTTAGCAACAAAACCTAACTAGTACCCAAACCAAACGCACCTCCAAAAGCTGCTAGTATAACTTTAAACTTTCCCGTGACTAACGATTATGCTGGAACTATGAAAGAATTTGTGAATTTCATCTTGGAAATAGTCATCTTATTGAGCCCTCTAAAATGACTGCTCATACCTTCTCTTCTAACCCTATAATCTACTCTGCTCAGTTACTGCTTTGGGCTTGTACTTCATTGAGAAATAGGAGGGAGGGATCAGGTGAAAAGTCCTTCAGTTTTTAGTAAAAATCTACTAAACTACACTCCATGTTCATTGTGTTGAGTATAAATTATTTTATGAAGAATTCCCTTGTTTTCAGGCCTGGTTCTACCTCTGGAACTCCAGTTTAGTAAATGATAGCATCATCCACATCTTTTTTTTTTTTTCCTTGCCAAAACCTGTGGGTTGAGGCCAGGCGTGGTGGCGCAAGCCTTTAGTCCAGCGCTTGGGAGGCAGAGGCAGGTGGATCTCTCTGAGATCGAGCCAGCCTGGTCTATGAAGTGGCTTCCAGGACAGCCAGAGCTGTTACACAGAGAAACCCTGTCTCGAACAAAAAACAAACTAACAAACAAAACCCTGTGGGCTGGCCTTAATTAGTTGATTCCTTTATCTTACCCAGTTTCCAATTCACAGGCCAGTCTTTGCTCCTCCTTAAAATGTACCCAGGATTTGTCCTCGCCATTCTGTTGCTGCCACTCTTGGGTGCAAGTCACCACCACTTATGATTTGAGCCATCAGCCATCCCCTAAGTTGTGTTCTTGCCTGCACTCTTGAAGTTGCAGACCAGCCAGAGCTACATCGAGAGACCCAGACTCAAAAACAAACAAGACACACATTTTAATATTTGTTCAAGAGGAGGTGAGCTGCTTAAAGTCTGGGGAAGATTGTTCATCCAGTGTTAATACCAGTGCATAGTCCCTGAAGTGAAAACATGCTGAGTTTGTTCAGGGACTGAGAGGAGCAAGGTGGTGAAGGCAGCCATGGAAAGCCATGTCAGAGTTAGAAGACCCTAGGCTCTGGAGCCTCAGCACGCTGGGCAGGTGCTTTACTGCTGACCTGTAGCCTCAGCCCAGTTGTTAAATAGTTATTCAGAAGATTTTGAGCAGAGAAAACACAGTCTGAGTTACGTGGTAAGGATCAGTCTGTTGCTGACTGAAGACTGTAAGGTAGGAGATGGACTGAGAGGCTTAGTTAAGGTAGTGGAAGTGGGAGAGATAGACGTGGGGTGTGACCTGAGTGTAGAACCAACAGATCAGCTAATGTTTTGGATAATGATGCTGAGAGAAGCAAAAGCATAGCCTCAGGCTTTCTCCGTGAACAAATTAAGATAATTTTCCAGCCCGGCAGTGGTGGTGCACACCTTTTGATCCAGCACTCAGGAGGCAGAGGTTGGAGGATCTCTGTGAGTTCGAAGCTAGCCTGGTCTACAAAGAAAATTCCAGGATAGCAAAGGCTACATGGTGAGACCCTGTCTCAAAAAAAATAAAAATAAAAATCATTTTGCCTTTTATTGTCATAGAGGTACTCAAAAAGGAAATTTGGGTGGGTCTGGTTTACATATATAAGTTTGAGGTATTTGGTAGATCTCCAAAGTAAATATTCAGTCGCAAAAAAAAAGAATGTATCATTGAGAAGTTAGAGTTAAAAAAAAAAAAAATTAGGAATTTGTGATAGCAACAGTTCAGTACAGTCACTATTTAAAGCCTGAGGAGATCAAGTTAGAAATGAACAAAAGGGCTTCAGGGCCTGCAGCTAGAGCATTAGAACTGATGTGTTCACAGACAAGGAAGAGGAGAGGTTGGAAGTTATCTAAGGAGCGTGCCATCAACTTCACATGGTAACAGTGAAAGGGTGTTCAGATATAGGAAGCCATTTGCTTCTCTTCACAAAGTAGGCTTCAGTGGTCAGAAAACCAATCATTATTTTATGATTTTTTTTTCTATAACTAAGAGGGCAATAGCTAGAGAATTTTCTCCTTCCTTCCTTCCTTCCTTCCTTCCTTCCTTCCTTCCTTCCTTCCTTCCTTCCTTTTTGTTTTTTGTTTTTCAAGATAGGGTTTCTCTGTGTAGCCTTGGCTGTCCTAGAACTCACTCTGTAGACCAGGCTGGCCTCAAACTCACAGAGATCCACCTGCTTCTGCTTCCCAAGTGCTGAGATTAAAGGTGTGCACCACCAGTACCCACAAGAGTATTTCTTGATAAGGATTTTTTGTTGGCTACTGCTATTGGTAGTTATAAAAGTGGAATATACTACAGTGTATAGAACAATGAGATGACTTCCTAGAGGGGAATTGAGCACTGAACAAAAGATGCAGCTAATGCTGTATGATCTTGAAAAAATAAGCTCAACAGTATACTTCCCGTGTTTTGAAAATGTGTAAAAATAGCTCATTTTGAATGAGGTCTTTAGTGACTTCCCCCCCATTTTTAGATAAGCACGGTGTTGGTACTCTTTCCTTTCCTTGATAGGGCCATGCTGGTACTCCTTATGACTGTTACTCTGTTTACCATCAAAGGTTGCTCAAGAAACAGATGTGCGGGCCCAGATTCGCCTGCAGTTTCGAGATGTCAATGGAGAGGTGGTGGCTGTGCAGAGGTCTATGCTTTGCAGTCAGAAAAGCAAAAAAACGGAATTTAAAACCCTGGAAGGAGTCATTACTAGGAAAAAGTAGGTACTCACCTTGTACTTGGGAGAACTGCTCACACTGGTGTTCTGGGCCCAGGAGGCTTCCTGTCACTACTGTTTATTCTAGGAGAGTATATTACTTTTCTTTCAACAGGATTTTGTTTTCCTTTTTGATATAGTCTTCTTTTTTCTTTTAGAGACAGGGCTTATACTGAAGCTCAGCCTGGCTTGGAACTCACTGTGTTGCCAAGAATGGCCTGAAATTTTGTCTCAGCCTTGTGAGTGCTGGGATTACAGGCATATGTTTCCACACCTGACCTCAGGCTCTATTTTTAGAGTAATTTTGTATTCACAGTGTAATTGAATACAGAGTAGAGCTCCCATCTACTCCATGCCGCTACATTACAGAATCTCAGCCACTATCAACGTGTACTTTTTTGATATTGTTTATCTTGAAATAGAACAATTTTTTTCAATTTCTTTTTACATTTATATATTTAATGTGTAGGAATGTTTTGCCTCCATGTACAGTGGATTAGAAGAAAGCGTCAGATCTCCTGGACCTGGAGTTGTAGATGGTTGTGAGCCACCACGTGGGTGTTTGGAATTGAACCCAGGTCCTCTGCAAGAGCAACAAATGCTCTAAACCACTGAGCTATCTCTCCAGCCCAGAAATAGAATGATCTTATTAAAGATTTAGCAATAATATTCCATTGCCTATGTCATCTATGAATAGTTGTTGTAATTAAGTGTGTAACTATTCAAGTTTAGGTTGAATAAATGCGACTTTCATATACAGAGGATGGGTAAGGTGAAAAGTAGACAAATAGGGAAGACTAGTAATTTACCCCTTTTGACCATTATTACTGTGTTAGAGTTGGTAATCCCTTGTAATGGGTGTGGATTTTGGAGGTAGGCTTTATCAGAAAGAATGCCGGGAGTTTCCTTTATATATTTGGGGTTTGTTTTGTTTTTTGAGGTAAGGGTCTCATGAAATCTAGGTGGTTTGAAACTTCCTATGTAGCCAAGGATGACTTGAACTTCTGGTCTTCCTGCTTCTACCTCCCAAGAGATTATAGGCATGTAGCACTACATTAGCACAGTTTGTGGCAGCCCGCCTTCCTTAGCCTCCCTGCTGCTAGGATTACAGATGTGAGCCACCACACCCAGCTCACATACTTAGATTTTAAATATGCTAATTGAAAATGTTCGTATAAGTAGATAGGAAGTATTCATTCTTCCATCCCCAGAACTAAAAACACAAGAGACTTAAGTGAATACAATAGAATATGATCATCAATAGCAGACAGAGAAAGGTGAATAAAGAGAAACACAAATAAAGTGGGTGAGGAAGTGGGTTTCACCACTTCTCAGCCATTTAGCTAAGACCAACTGTAGAAAATCCTTATTGGGGCTAGAGAGATGACTCACTTGCATTCTCCAGAGGACCCAATTCAGTTCTCAGCACCTGCATCAGGCCACTCAAAATCACCCATAATTCCAGCTCCAGAGGATCTGGTACCATCTGCTGGCACCCACAATTATGTACACTCGGATTATGTTAAATTCATTATTTAAAATTTGAAATATGGGGAGATTCTTGCCAAACAAGCGTGAGGATCCAGGTTTGATTCTCAGCACCCATGTAAAGGCCAGATGTAGTCATATGTGCTTGTAATTCCAGCTCTGGGGAAACAGACAGGAGGATCTTGGGACTTGCTGGGTACTCAGTCAGCTGAATCAGGAACTCCAGATTTAATGTCTCAGAAGAAAGGTGAACATTGATTGAGAAAGATAACTTGCATTGTCCTGTGGCCCCCCCATGGGAATGTACACACAGACATTAACACAAAAACGAACACATAGACCCAAAAAGTCCTACTATGCTTTTAAAAATTCTTGCCTGCTTTTTGCACGACCTGTTTTACATAACCTTCCCATCAGTGAACTTTTTGACCACAAAGAGTTAGCTTTATTCCCCTGTGTGTATGTGTTCCTGTGGGTATGTCTGCAGGTGTGTTTGAAGAAGCCAGAGTTCAGCCTTGGGTATGGTTCTTCAGGAGCCATTCACCTCTTTGAGACATAGTCATTTATTGACCTGGAGTTTGCTAGTTCAACTAGGCTAATGGCCTGTGAGTCCCAGGAGTCCTCCTGTCTCTGCTTCCTCAGCTGATACTATAAGTGCATGCCACCACCTGAGCTTTCTTTACATGGGTGCTGGGAATTGAACTCCAGTTGGGATGCTTAGGTAGCAGGCACTTCACCAACTAATCTGTTTCCCTGGCTGCAAGATTTTCTTAGCAGGAGGACACCGTTTTAATGGGACAGGCAAAGGGCCATTTTGTTTTTTTGTGAAGAATAGCATTTGCTTGTAAGTGCTCAGCTGGTAGAGTACTTGCCTAGTATATACCACATAGACTGGGGGTGGCAGACCCTTGTAATCCTAGTACTTGGGGCTTGGGGGTAGTTCTTAGATTGTTCTTGGCTATATAGTGAGTTTGAGGCCAGTCTCGGGTAGATAAGACCTCAAGAGAAGGGTTTGTAAGATTAAACAGCAGAGTAGGTACCTCCGAAGGTCATTTCACTCACAGCCTTGATTCTCACCCTTGTAGGCATGGTGAAAATGTCAGTATCAGCTCCAAATGTGCAGAAATAGACCGAGAAATGATAAGCTGTCTTGGGGTTTCCAAGGCTGTGCTAAATAATGTCATTTTCTGTCACCAAGAAGACTCCAACTGGCCTTTAAGTGAAGGAAAGGCCCTGAAGCAGAAGTTTGATGAGATTTTTTCAGCAACAAGGTTTGTATCTGTGACTTTTGTGTCTGCAAAGTTATTTAGTTATGTTGTATTTTGTGAGACTGTGCTTGAAACCAGGTCCTTACAAGTTAGATCCCCATTCTGGACTGGGTGTTTCAGTTGGTTTTATTGCCCAGGCTACCCTCAAACTTCTGTGCTCACCCAGCACCTGGAGTTTTAGGGACACACCACCATGGCTACCTTGATGCTCTTTTTTTATTTATTTTTTTTATTTAGTGTTTTGAAACAAGGTTTCTCCGTGTAACAGTTCTGGCAGTTGAGGAACATGCTTTGTAGACCAGGCTGGCCTTGAACTTACAGAGATCCGCCTGCCTCTGCCTTCTGAGTGCTGGGATCAGAGGCGTGCGCCACCACCTCCCGGCAATGCTCTTATAAAAGACAAAATTAAAAAGCAAAAAGAGTCAGCACTCACTACTCCACCAAGTGGCAGCCATTGGGCATACTTTCAGTTTTCTTGCTGTGCATGTTTATCTGATAGAATAAATGTAATTTTTTTTCACTTAGCCATGATGTCATAAACATTTTCCAGGTTATTAATTCCAAATGTAGTATTAATGTTTGTATAATATTCTACTGTAATTTACTCAGCCGGAAATTTTACTTTTATTTCATATCTTCAAAGGTACATTAAAGCCTTAGATACACTTCGACAGGTGCGTCAGACACAAGGTCAGAAGGTAAAAGAGTGTCAAACAGAATTGAAATATCTGAAGCAAAATAAGGAGAAAGCCTGTGAGATCCGCGATCAGATTACTAGTAAGGAGGCCCAGTTAGCGTCTTCACAGGAGATTGTCAAGTCCTATGAGAATGAACTTGAGCCATTGAAGGTAATTGATTTTTTTCTTATGGGCAAATTAAAATTGTGTGTGTTTATGACATATAATATGATTTATGTAAGTATTTGCTATAAGGATGGGTAAAGCCAGCCAGTTAACATTTGTGTGGTAGGAGCACTTAAAATTTATTCTCAGCAGTTTACAAGTACACAACACTTAGTTACTGATTGTGTTTACCATGGTGGCAATAGCTGTCATCTAGCATTCTAAGAAGAAACCCCCTCCCCCATCACAATATCACTTACCCCTAAAGTACTTTTCATTTATTTATTTATTTTGGTTTTCAAGACAGGGTCTCTCTGTGTAGCCCTGACTCTCCTGAAACTCACTCTGTAGACCAGGCTGGCCTTGAACTCAGGGATCTGCCTATCTCTGCCTCTCAAGTACTGAGATTAAAGGTGTGCACCACCACCTTCCAGCCTAAAGTACCTTTTAAAAAACAGTTATTTTTATTTTATATGTTTTGGTGTTTTGCCTGCATGTATGTCTGTGCACCATGTGTGTGCAGTGCCTGTGGAAGCCAGAAAAGGGTCTGATCCCCTGGAACTGGAGTTACAGACATTGTGAGTCACCATGTGGGTGATGGGAATCAAGCTACTCTTAACTACTAAGCCATGTCTCCATCTCCACAGAGTACTTACTTTTATATGACCTTCAGGAGCATGTATATTTCTTTAAAATTACCAGAAACTCAATCCTGTCTAAAATCTTAGGTCTGTATTAGACAATCAGTCATTCTTATTTATTTATTTATTTATTTTGGTTTTTTTTTTTTTTTTTTCAATACAGACTTTTTCTGTATAGCCCTGCCTGCCCTAGAACTCACTCTGTAGATTAGGCTGGCCTCCACCTGCCTCTGCCTCTCAGTGCTGGACTTAAAGGATGTGCTACCACGCCCAATTAGACAGTTGGTCTTTAAATTGCCTGGTGAGGTTGTATTTGAAAGTAGATCATGGGTGAGTGAGTGGCACTGGTCCTCGCTGTTAAACCCTGCTGCAGCTAGACCTGACTTTACAGTTTTTGGGGGTTTTTTGTTTGTTGGTTTGTTTGTTTTTGAGATTTTCAAATTGTCTTTGTAGAGAATTTTTATAGTTTTAAAGGTGTTGCTGACATTTGTACAAAATTTGGAATTCATCCATTACATATATGCAAATTAGTATAACTTTTTGGTTTTTTTGTTTTTGTTTTTTCGAGACAGGGCTTCTCTGTATAACTTTGGAGCCTGTCCTGGAACTCACTTTGTAGATTGGCCTTGAACTCACAGAGATCCATCTGCCTCTGCCTCCTGAGTGCTGGGATTAAAGGCATGCACCTCCACCCACCAGCTAGTATAGTTTTCTAAGCCCTGTGTTGTTGATGTTTTAAGCAGCTTACAGATTAGCAGGTTTTTGGGGTTGGGGATTTAGCTCAGTGGTAGAGTGCTTGCCTAGCAAGCACAAGGCCCTGGGTTTGGTCCTCAGCTCCAGGGGGTAAAAAAAAAAGACCAAAAAAAAAAAAATTAGCACGTTTTCTTACCAAATTTTCATACATACTTGGCTTTGGTTGTTTTTTCTTCCTACCCTCTTCTGGTTTTACGTATTTATCTATGAGACAGGATCTTAGCGGTTTACCTAGGCTGACCTTAGACTCCTGGGCTAGGATCAAGGGATCCTTTTCCCTACCTCTTTCAGAGCCTGGATGAGGGCAGCAGCTGAACCCTATGGTGTATAAGAAAGGCCTTCAAGAGATGCATGCATTTGCTGGCGTTTACCCAGACATCCTGTGCCTCCGTCTGCAAGCTCAAGGAGGACCTGCATTCCAGCCTTACCTCCCAGTCTTGTCTCTGTCAGTCTCCCCTCCTGAGCCCTGGCGTTAGGTGCACACCACTGCTCCTGATTCCGGCCTGGTCCCTGAAGCTTTGTCCAACTTGGTCAGGTCTTCTGACAGTGCTGCTTCGCATGTGCTCTTACCTAGTAGTGTCTGGAACACAGTAGGCTTTAATCAGTGATATGACCATTACTGTTTGTAAGATGATTTTGTGCGAATCTTTCACTTAGCTAACATCGAGCACTTCCGGGGATATGGGAGACAACAAAGTAAAGGAAGTTCCTGTTTGTATGGTGACTGCATACTATCCATTAGTGTACAGAACATAGATATGTTACTAGCATGATTTATTTTATTTTTTTCCTGTTATTTTTATGTGTATGTTTTGCCTGCATATATATCTGCACCACTTTTATGCCTGATGTACTTGATGAATGGAGGCAGAAAGATTGGGAATTTAAGGTCATCTGGCTACATAGTGAGTTTAAAGCCAGTGAGGACTACATGAGAGCCTATGTCAACTAGAACAGCAAGAAGTTAGGTTTAGGACTGTAGCTCAGTGTTAAAATGCTTGCCTATTATGTTTGAAGCCCTAGGACCAAGCCTCAGCACTTCATCATCATTTAAGAATTCTGTTCTTAAAATGTGACATGTCACAGGCCGGATTGAAGGCTCAGCAGTTAAGAGGGCTCACTGTTCTTATAGAAGATCCACGTTCAGTTCCCAGCATTCATATCAGATAGCTCACAATTGCCTGTAACTCTAGCTCCAGGGGATCTGGCACTTGTCTGACCTCCTTGGGCATGTAAACAAACACACATGCATGTATACATAAGTAATAATAAGTCACTTCTTGGTCTTTTTTTTTTTTTTTTTTTTTTTTTGGTTTTTCGAGACAGGGTTTCTCTGTGTAGCTTTGCGCCTTTCCTGGAACTCACTTGGTAGCCCAGGCTGGCCTCGAACTCACAGAGATCCGCCTGGCTCTGCCTCCCGAGTGCTGGGATTAAAGGCATGTGCCACCACCGCCCGGCCACTTCTTGGTCTTTTGACTAGGAGCAAGTGTAGTATCTGTTCTTATCAGTTTAGCATCAATAGTTACAATGTGGCATTTCACAGACTGTAGCTGCCAGTACCTTAGGAACAAATGAAAGCAGGGTATGGGCTTTACAATGTCCTTAGTGCTTTACATAGTATCTCTAGTGTCCCTTTCACAGGCTGCTGTTAGCACTAAATGCTGAGGTCCCTTCCTCAATAATGTAAGCACAATGGATTCCATTCATGTAGAATTTGTCGTTACTTTCAGAATCGCCTGAAAGAAATTGAACACAACCTCTCTAAAATAATGAGACTTGACAATGAAATTAAAGCCTTGGATAGCCGAAAGAAACAAATGGAGAAAGATAACAGTGAATTAGAACAGAAGATGGAAAAGGTTTGTGGTCAGAAGTTTTGCTCTGTTTGAAAATTTAGGGATTATCATAATGAATTACATTAAAACCCTTTTGTCTCCACATTTTAGGGAAAAGGTAAGCCTGAATCTTGGTGTTTGTGATACCTCTGTTAAAATGGGTATTGGATAAAATTTTATTTATATTTGATGTGTCTGGGCTCTTGGCATATTTATACATTAAAGCTGTGTTTTGGATTGACACAGGTGTTTCAAGGGACTGATGAGCAGCTGAATGACTTGTATCACAATCACCAGAGAACAGTGAGGGAGAAAGAGAGGCGCTTGGTGGACTGTCAGCGTGAACTGGAGAAGCTGAACAAAGAAGCTCGCCTCCTCAACCAAGAAAGAGAGGAGCTGCTTGTGGAGCAGGGTAAGGGCTGGGCCCGCCCGGCCTTTTCCCTTCCAGCACATGCGTTTTCTGTGTGAAGGAAGACTCCACAGACTTAACCCTGAGAACACCCAGTCTCAAAGGCTGTAGAGTGTGCTTCCATTTCTGTAGTATTCTGAAATGTCAAAATTGGGGACGAAAACATAGCAACCAAAATACGTGGTTGCTAGGGATAGTGGACAGAGGAGGGACAGGAGGAAGATGGGTGTGCTTATGGCTACAGAACAAGAAGGTTCTTCAGGTGCTGAAACTGTTTAGTATCTGCACTACTGTTTGGACATATAAACTGGTGTGGGATAAAATTATATAGACTTTGGGCTTAGAGAGATGGTTCAGTGGTTAGAGCACTTGTTGCTCTTCCAGAGAACTTGAGCTTAGTTCCCAACACCTACATTGGGTGACTTACAGTCACCTGTAACTCTCGTTCCAAGGATCTAATGCCCTCTTGTCTCCACAGGAACTCATACACTTGTGGCACAGACACACATATATGTATAAACAAAAATTGTAAACCTTTTCTAAAAAATGACACAGAACTTAATGCATGCACACAAATGAGTACAAATAACACTGGGGAATTTGGAGAGACCTGATGGGTTATACAATGTTAGTATACCAGTGTAGACTTTAAACAACAGTTTTACAGTTTCCATTAGAGCAAAGTGGGCAGACTATAGAAGAGGTTATACTGTGTTATTTTTACAACTGCAATATGAGTCTACTGTTACCACAACTTAAATCAGCTGAAAAAAGTTTTGTTTTTTTAAATAAAGGTCGTCTACAACTCCAGGCAGATCGCCATCAAGAACATATCCGAGCCAGAGATTCATTAATTCAGTCTTTGGCAACACATCTTGAATTGGATGGTTTTGAGCGTGGGCCCTTTAGTGAAAGACAGATTAAAAATTTTCACGGACTTGTGAGAGAGAGACAGGAAAGAGAAGCTCAAATTGCCAGCCAGCTCTTGGTAAATATCTTGAAATCCAGGTTTGCTGTCTTTTGTGTCAGATTCACTAGGTGATTTGATAAACTTTTTTTTTGTTGTTGTGTGTTTGATTTTTTGAGACAGAGTTTCTCTGTGTAGCCCTGGCTGTCCTGGAACTCACTTTGTAGACCAGGCTGGCCTCGAACTCATAGAGATCCGCCCGCCTCTGCCTCCCAAGTACTGGGATTAAATCACACCCTACGTGATTCAATAAACTTTTTAAGTGAACCTGACTTTGTCACATTTTTAGTGAGTGTTTGACTATTAAGTAGAATAAAAACTTTTAGAAACATTTTATTTAATTCATAAGGATAAAAATAAGAGCAAAATGTAGGTCTGTGGTTTTGTTTAAGTAAAATTTATTTTTGAGGATAATTGCAAAAAACTGGGCTCATGATTACTGATGGTCACCTCAGGGCAGTGCTTTTCACAGTTTTAGAAATTTCCTATATTTTCTTCGTTCTATATGTTACTTTAAAGGGAAATTTCCTTAGTTGCTTAATGAAAGACTTACTAATGCATATTCTTGGCATTTAGAATGACCTTACAGAAAAAGAAACTCTGAAGCAAAAGCAGATTGATGAGATAAGGGACAAGAAGGCCGGACTGGGCCGAATGATTGAGCTGAAAACAGAACTGCTCACTAAGAAGCAGAGCGAGCTGAGGAACGTGAAGAACGAGCTGCAGACGCTAGAGGGCTCATCGGACAGGATTCTGGAGCTGGACCAGGAGCTCACAAAAACCGTAAGCTGTCCAAGTGACCAAGTGGCCCCTGAGCGCTCTCATGTCTAAGACACCTGCGACCCTCCATTCTGAGTGTCCTCTCTCTTGCCCTGCGAGTGTGTCACTTCATTTGATAATCCACGTAAACGAGGTTTATTTAAATGGCTTGGTCATCAGCTCCTTGACTCTAGAAGTGGGTGGGCTAGAAACCAGGCTCACTGAAAAAACTCTAAAAAATACTTGTCTTCAGACTTCCAAGCTTTAGATTCTCTAACTCAAAGGCTCTTTGAGTGTGGCTCACAGAGGTGTGTTCCAAACACAGCAAAGTATTCAACTAAGTTAAAACTCGAGTGTTTTTCCAGTTAGTTTCCACACTTAGATTTTATGTGATTGACTTGTTACCACTTTTTCTGTGGTTAAACCGAGTTTCTTCCTTGACATTTCTGTTCCTCTCAAAGTAAGCATCCTGATGCCTGGCAGAGCCTCTGTGTCCACCTCCATGACTCGGGTAAACTGCCACTGCAGTGTACATTTTCATCAGTTTACAGTTTATCACAGTGTTGTCAGGGTGGGCAAGTGCCAGTAAGGACCACGTCATAGTGGTTCTGTGGTTTCTACATGCTAAGCAATATAGTGAGTTACATGGAGACGTAATAAAGACCTAAATGTTGGCGAGAGTTTCTCATCCATCTACATGGATACATTTCCCTTAATTCTTTTCTTTTTCTTTTTTTTAAAGATTTATTTTTAATTATGCATGTATGTGTCTGTGTGGGTATGTGCAAGGGGGTCCACGTACTGAAAGAGGCCAAAAGCGTTGGATCTGTATCTGCGAGCTACCTGACCTGAGTTCTGGGAATTGAACTTGAGTCCTCTGGAAAAGCAGTATGTGCTCTTAACCGTCAAGCCATCTTTCCAGCCCCTCTCTCTCTCTCTCTCTCTTTTTTTTTTTTAAATTTTCATTTCTCCTTTCTGTTGGGCCCTTCTAGGTTTATTTACTAATTCTCTATCATTACAGTTAGTACAGTAACCTGAATAAGATTTTTCCCCAAAGCATATTTAAGTTTATTTTTTTCCTCTTTTGGTAATGAACAAAAAGTAGTGTTTTGATGTAGTGTTTTGATGCTCTTAGAAATGATTTTTGGGGCTGGAGAGATGGTTCAGTAGTTAAGAGCACTGATTTCTCTTCCAGAGGTCCTGAGTTCAATTCCCAGCAACCACATGGTGGCTCACAACCACTTGTAATGAGATCTGGTGCCCTCTTCTGGCCTGCAGGGACTCATGCAGGCAGAATACTGTATACATAACAAATAAATAAATCAAAAAAAAAAAAGAAATGATTTTTGTTTTTAGTGGCAAAACTGAAGGTTTATTAAAAGAAAGAACAATACATGCTCCAAAAGTGGAAAGAGCTGTTTCAAAGCAGGTGACCCTGAGAGGTAATTTCCATTACATTTTGTCATTGTCCTAACTCTGGCACAGAACATATAAACGTGCATTTGTTTCAATTATTGATTAGGAACGTGAACTAAGCAAGGCTGAGAAAAATAGCAGTGTAGAAACCCTAAAGGCAGAGGTAATAAGCCTCCAAAGTGAGAAAGCCGACCTGGACCGGAGCTTGCGGAAGCTAGACCAGGAGATGGAGCAGTTGAATCATCACACAACAACCCGCACGCAGATGGAGATGCTGACCAAAGACAAGGTAGGATTTTCCTTCTGTCTTAGCTATACTGGTTGGTATTTAAAATAGCTCATCTTCCATTTGCAGTAGGAAGACTGTGAAGTATTGATTTGGTATTGGCTTTGTATTTAGAGGTTGTAAGATCTTAGTATTAAAAATATGCTTATAGGCCAGGCGGTGGTGGCGCACGCCTTTAATCCCAGCACTCAGGAGGCAGAGCCAGGTGGATCTCTGTGAGTTCGAGGCCGGCCTGGGCTACCAAGTGAGTTCCAGAAAAGGCGCAAAGCTACACGGAGAAACCCTGTCTCGAAAAAAATAAAAAAAATAAAAATAAAAAATATGCTTATAGAATCGAATTTCAAACCTAAAACTTTCGTTTTCTTTTTTCATTTTAGTTACTGTTTTTTGAGATGAGCGTAGCCCTGTCCTGTTGCCCTTGCTGGCCTCTGACTTAGTGGACTCAAGTGATTCTCCTCCCTCGGCCTCCTAACTGGGAATATAAGCATATGCCATTGCCTAGATAAGTTTTAGTAACAGAAAGCCCAGAAATAAAAACACAAAAATGTGTTCAGTGTTGGTAACCTTTGACATATAGAATTAAAATTTTTTATGACATTAGAATTTTTGCTCTGGCTTAAAAAGACCATCCTGAGACTTGGAAGATATCTTGAAGGTAAAGACACTCTATACCAAGCCTGCCCACCTGAATTTAATCCTGGAACTCACACAATAGAAGGAAAGAGCCAACTCCAAAGTTATCCTTAGACCTCCACATGTGTATGCCATGGTCAGAGTGCACACACACTGATGTTAAAAAAAAAAAAAAAAGGCAATCCTCATCCAAGTCCTTAAGAAATTTTACATTTTCTGCTTGAATTTTTTCATTTGTTTGTTTTTGTTTTTTGAGACAGGGTTTCTCTGTGTAACAGTCCTGGCTGTCCTGGAACTTGCTTTGTAGACCAGGCTGGCCTTGAACTCACTAAGATCCACCTGCCTCTGCCTCCCATTAAAGATGTGCGCCACCACTGCCTGGCCCTTCTGCTTAAATTTTTATACTTTTCATTTTTAAATCAAGAATCTTAGTCATTCCAGAATTTATTTATTCAATTCATTTTAGAATTCTACTTATTATGTATGAGCACACACATGCTTTGTAGCCCCTATAGTGGTGCATACCTTTATTCTCGGCATTTGACTGTCAGAGGTAGACAGATCTCTGTGAGTTCCTCGCTGCCTGGTCTACAGAGCAAGTTCCAGGCCAGTCAGGACTACTGAGTGAGACTCTGTCTCAAAAAAGTTAAAAAGAGAGAGAGAGAGAGACAACGGTGTGGAGTTGGCTCTCTCCCACCTTCATGTGGGTCTCAGGGGTGAACTCGGGTCATCAGGCTTTTGTGGCAAAAGCTTTGGCCTGCTGAGCCGTCGCACCAATCCCCAGAATTTATTTGTGTTCTTAATAGAATGTGGAGATACAGGCTTGACTTCGTAAAGTTGATTTGTCTGTTTTATATTTCATTATAGGCTGACAAAGATGAACAAATCAGAAAGATAAAGTCTAGGCACAGTGATGAGCTGACTTCACTGTTGGGGTATTTTCCTAACAAAAAACAGCTTGAAGACTGGCTTCATTCTAAATCCAAAGAAATCAACCAGACCAGGGACAGGCTTGCCACACTGAAGTGAGTTGCTAAAACATTCCACTGATAGAAATCTCCTTATTTCATGCTTTTATTTTTAATTGTTTTAAACATTCATTGTCATGAAATGATACATCATAGTCAGTTGATTTTTTTTCTTCTTCTGGCAATTTAAATAAAATGTAATGTGAGTGGTTGGGGTCTCTTGTCTGTTAAAACTGTAGAAGAAGATTGACATCTGAAAGTTGTATTCTGTCTCTGAACAGTGCATTGCTCAGACTTTCTTGGATGTTCCCTTAAGTGGTTGTTAGATAAGAGGGTACAGTATTTCTCATAAAATTTCTAGGGAGATAGTAGATTTAGCTTTAGCTGTATTTATGGTGTGTTACTTTTTTGTTTGTTTGAACAGGGTCTTACAGTATAGCCCAGGCTGGTCTCCAACTTGAGATCCTCTTATCCTTTGGAGTACTGGAATTATAAGGTATATGTCACCATGTCTGGCTCAAACTTGTATCTCTTGGAGAGGTCTTTTATTGAATAGAATATTTAAGTTCAGGAAATTGCAAGTTGTGGCAGTTTGTTAGAAAGGATAAAGTAATTGGTATAAGCTATGTCACCATGAAAGAATTGTACAAAGAGGGACAAGATGTCTCAGAGGGTAATACTGCCAAGTCTCATGACCTCAGTTCCATCCCAGGAACCTACATGGTGGGAGAGAACTGATTCCTGCAAGTTGCCTCTGACCTCACATGCACGCCCTCCACAATGTAAAAGAAAAAGACAAGGGTACTGCTAAATACTAGGAGTAATCGCCATTGGTAAGCTCAGGAAAGGAAGCTAGCAGTGGAAGCACTGAGTGCTTGGGGAGCCAGGATGTCTGGGGTGCCCTGGGAAGATATTTCCTCAAGGAGAGGTCTGTAGTGTTTGGTGCTTCCTGGAGACTGGATAGGATGAAGGCTGCACTTGGCCTGTAGGTTGTCTGTGTGTTGGAAGCATCTTCTGTAGTCCTTTTTCTGCAGGGTTTGCAGTGACTCACAGCGGACAGTACTAAGTACCATCTATTTTGTTGTGTTCTTTCTGCTTGGTTTTAAAGAGCATGCTGAATTCAGCACATTGAATTTCCAGACTGGTGCATCATAACTTAGAAAGCTAAAACCTCCGACACATGAGCTTTGAGATTGTCTAGGATGGTGATTAAGAGTTAGGGTACTGGGCTGGAGAGATGGCTCAGAGGTTAAGAACATTGGCTGCTCTTTCGAAGGTCCTGAGTTCAATTCCCAGCACCCATATGGTGGCTCACAACCATCTGTAATGAGAGCTGAATGCCCTCTTCTAAATAAATAAATAAATCTTTTTTTTAAAAAAAAGAGGGTACTAACGAGTTGTACTAGTAAGCAAGTGTGTTGAAGAATGAGGGGGAAATGAGTGACCACAGGTAAGGAGATGACAGCAACAAGAAAGGGCCAAGGAGGCGTTTAGAGGCAGGTAGGGAGCACTGTGAAGGAGACCAGTGGATAGAACTGCTCTGCTACTCCTTTCTTTGTCTCCAGTAGAGCCAGCAGCTGGCTTCCGCTGCTCAGGCCTATAATCTGGGATCTAAGACTGTGAGCCCCAGAAATACAGCACAGCTCTGCCCTATACATTTACCTGGGAGCAGGTCCATGCTAGGATTAGCAGATGGGTCAGTGTCCTAAGGGGAGCATTCAACATATTCTTCTAACTTCTAAAGAATGTGGCTAGAGTGTAGCTCAGTGTTAGAGCGTGCTTGAGGTCCTGGGTCCTACTCCAGCACAAAACTATAAAAAATATAGGAAAGGATTTGTTCATACCTAACTCTTCATGATTTTTGGCAGAATTTGTCTTTTATCTCCTTCCTCAAATTTTTCAACTTTCTAGGGAGCTGGAGAGAGCTCAGTGGCTGCTCTTGCATTGGACCTGGGTTTAGTACCCAGCACATACATGGTGGCTCACAACCGCCTGTAACTCCAGTTCCAGGGCATCTGACACCCTTTCTGACTTCTTTGGGCACCAGGCATGTACATGGTACACGTGCACACATGGAGGCAAAACATTCATACACATAAACTAAATCTAAAAAAAGTTTTAAATTTTCAAATATCCCACATTTGTTTTTGTTTTAGCAAAGAACTAGCTTCAGCTGAACAGAATAAAAATCATGTAAATAATGAGCTGAAGAAAAAGGAAGAACAGTTGTCCAGTTATGAAGATAAGCTGTTTGATGTTTGTGGTAGCCAGGATTTTGAAAGTGATTTAGGCAGACTTAAAGAAGACATTGAAAAGTCCTCAAAACAGCGCGGTAAGTTACAGTTTATATTATCACGGCACTTTGCCTTTTGGAGTTTCATTCCCAGGTAATCGCCGAAGATCAGAGATTTTAAGACTTATGTTTTAAATTATTTTTAATTGTGTGTATGTGCATGTGAGTTGGGTGTCCACCAAGGCCAGAGGTGTCAGATCTCCTCTGGAGGTAGAGTTGCAGGTGATGGTGAGCTGTCCAGTATAGGTGCTAAGAACTAACTGGTTCTCCGCCAGAGCAGCAAGTGCTCTTAACTGCTGAGCCACCCCTTCAGCCCAGGATAGGAGATTTTATTTTATTTTTTTGGTTTTTTGAGACAGGGTTTCTCTGTGTAGCCTTGGCTGTCCTGGAACTCACTCTGTAGACCAAGCTGGCCTTGAACTCACAGAGATCTACCTGCCTTGCCTCCCGAGTGCTGGAACTACCACCACCACCACTGCCTGGCGATGACAGGAGATTTTGAAACTTTGTGTGTGTAAGAAATGCCTGACACATAGAAAGACCTCAGTAAAATGTTATGCTTTTTGTATGATACCAAAAAACTATGCAAATTGAATATAAAATATCCTTAGGAAGATTTAAATGTCTGACTCTTTATTTCATTTGGGTACATTGGGAGTATGAGGGGAAAGGAGTGATGGGCTAAGGAGATGGCACATAGAAAGATCTCAGTAAAGTGTTACACTTTTTGTATGATCCCCAGAATTGCAAGAATAATGATTATATGAGAAAAGATATGGACGTCTGACTAGAGATTTATGTTTTTAAACAGCTATGCTGGCTGGGGCCACAGCAGTTTACTCCCAGTTCATTACTCAGCTGACAGATGAGGACCAGGCTTGTTGTCCAGTCTGTCAGAGAGTGTTTCAGACAGAGGCTGAACTACAGGAAGTCATCAGTGACTTGCAGTCCAAGCTGAGGCTTGCTCCAGACAAGCTCAAGTCAACAGAATCAGAACTAAAAAAAAAAGAACGACGCCGTGATGAAATGCTTGGGCTTGTGCCTGTGAGGTAAGCCTGACGCAGTCATGGAGTTGGTGTAGCCTTTACTCTGTGTGTTTCCTGAGACTTGACAGCTTTTAAACTGGTTATTGATGGCGCTTTCCAAACCCCACAAACAAAATGGGAAAAGTTATTCCAAAAGATAACTTTAAGTATGTGGGTTGTTTTGCCTGCATGTATGGCTGTGCACTGCGTGTGTGCCCACAGTCACAGGTACATGAGCTGCCGTGTGAGGGCTGGGAACTAAATCCTGGTCCTCTGGAAGAGCCACCAGTGCTCTTAACTGCTGAGCCGTCTCTCCAGCCCCCACCACCACCACCCAAAAACCCCAACTTTTAAAATTACATTTTATTTATTTGATGTGAGTATGGGCATGACATGCCATTTGTGTGGTGGGTGGTCAGAGGACAACTTTGGGAAGTCTGTTCAGACTTCCACCATGTGGGTCCTGGGGGTCAAACTCAGACCATTAGGCTTGGTGGCTAGCACCTTTATTCACTAAGCAATCTCATCAGCCCCAGAAGACTTTAGAGTGTATTTTATGTTGTTGCCACTTTTGAAGAAGCATAGATTATTTCTGTTGTTACTGTCTCTTTCATATATACAAGAAATTTAGGCACTAGTCTGTTAAAAAGCACAGTCACATGAGGAAATACATGATTTCTATCATGGTGTCTCCTAGAACATGGTAAGACATGTACACAGGAGCTGATCTAACCAAGGAGACAAGCTCTCAGAAGGAGACAGAAAGCTAGGCTTAATAGAGAGAGCACTTGAAATGGTGCAGCAGAGGGCTCGTTAAGAAGCAAGCCGGGGGTTGGGGGGGGTTGGGGGGGAGTGTAAGAATGAGATAAGCGTTTAGAGAACGTGGCAGGAAAGGGGCTGTAAAGCCTCAAGAAGTTTGTGTGTCTTACTTAGAAGGGCAACAGGGCAATTAGAACCATGTACAAAGAGGAGAGGAGCTTGCCCTAGACTGCATCCAAAAGTTATCTCAGGTTTGAGGCATGATTTTTATGCCTGGTTCCCACAAGTTGGAAAGATGGGACCACACTATGTTCACAACTAGTGTAGCTGTCTGCTAGGTAATAAGGAGCCATTCTAAAGTCTTGATTGTGTTTTAGGAAACTTAACCTCTTATTAATAGATTGAATAGATCAATAGATTAATAGATTGAATAGACAATCTCTGGAAGCAGAGAAGCCAGAATCTGTTGTCCAGGAAAACTGCAGAAGAGTTTCAGGAAAATGAGGAGAGTCTAAGGAGATTGCTTTATGGCAGCCAGCTTCTAAAGTGGCCCTCATAGTCCCTCAGTGCTCATGTGTAGTTACCTCTCATATTGTGGCAGGATGGTCTATGTGAACTGAAATAGGCCAGGAATAGCTTTACCTGGGGGTGCATACCTGTAATCACAGCACTTCAGAGGTGGAGGCAGCGAAACTCAGGGTCATCCTCTTCTTCATAGTGAGGTCAGTGCCAAAATGGGCTACAAGGGACTTGTCAGAATCAATCAGTCAGTCAATCGGAAAGAGAGAAACAATAGCCTGGACTTCAAGATTATGTTACCTAAGGTACTGTGGCTTCAACCGTTCTAGTCTGCCATGTTTAAGTAGCTCTGGAGAGAAGTCTGCATGATGGGGACTGGAGGCCTTCCTACTGAATAGGTGAGTTTGGAAGCAGAATTTGTAGAGTTGATCTTAGGATGACTGTAGTCCTGACCAAATAGCTGGACTCCACCTCCCTGAGAGACTGTGTCAGCAGCATACCTCCTGATCCTCACATCTGTGAGCAATAACTGGTACTCTTTTTTTAAGCTGCTTGGTTTGGGGTATTTTATTATGCAACAATAGATAACTACTGTATGCATCTAGAGAGAAAGCCAGACTGCTAGAGCCACAGAGAAGGCGATAAGAACGTTCAGCAGTAGCTTGAGATTGAAAAGGCAGAATAAGGTAATTTCTAGAAAAAAAGATCAAATAAAAGATAAAACTTAAAGTTGATAGTGCACACAGAGTAATCATGAAGTTGTTCTACCATACTGAAATATTTCAAATGGCACTAGATAACATGGTGTTACATTTCAGGGCTCCTGTCATGAAGCCCCTTCACAGAGTGAGTAGCATTTCTTGATCATTGTCATGTCTTGTGACTGGTTACTTTGCTGAATGAAGAATGGTAACATTTGTTCTAGTCACTGCTGTGTAACTAACAGTGAGGCTCACTGTCATTTCTCAGGGTTCTGTAGGAGGGCTGTCATCTAGGTCTTAGCAGGAAGCATCAGTCATCCTAAATTTGCTGGGGCTGGACATTCAGGATGGCTGATACCAACCGCTGGCTGGGAGCCTGGCTGAGGGATGTCATACAGTGCTTTCACGTGGCCTCTGCATGTGTCCTGGGCTCTGGTCAGCAGTGTAGCTGGGCTACCTGAGTATAGTTATTCCAAGAGACAGGAAACTGATGCTTTGTGAAGTCTCTCTCTCATTTTTAAAGATTTCTATTTTTATTATTTTTAATCCGGTATACATGTTGAGGGGGCATATGCATACACCCATAGAGGCCATAGGCATTGAATACCCTGGGAGCTGGAGTTACAGATATTTGTGAGCCACCTGATGTGGGTGCTGGGAACTGAACTCAGCAACATACCCCTAACTGCTAGGCCATCTTTCCGCCCCAGCTGAGTCTCTTAGGACCTAGATCCAAAAGCTGGCACAGTGGTACTGCTGTCATTTTCTGTTGGTGGCAGTCACAGCCTGCCAGAATTCAGAAAAGACTACTCATATCTCTGCAGAAGGAGAGTCAGAACATTAAGACTGCTTTTTTTTTTTTTTTTGGATACAGGGTCTCACTATGTAGTCTTGGCTGTCCTGGAACTTACTCTGTAGACCAGGCTGGTCTCCAACTCATAGAGTTGCCTCTGCCTCCTGAGCACTGGGATTAAAGGCGTGCATCACCACATCCAGCTAAGGTTCTGTTCTAAAGTGGTACCAGTGTGTTAGTATTGCTGTCATACATTCTATTACTTGAAACAGAGGCTGAAAGCAGGAGAGGTCCCTAGGAGCTGCTGAAAGTGGGTCATGGTGCTGATGGGGCACTAAGTGAGGATGCACATGAGCGGAGGCTGCAGCTGCTAAAAGCAACAAAACTCAGATTCAGAAGACTTCCAAGAGCCGGCAGCAGAAGGCCGTCTTGGAGAAGTGGGGAAGGAGGGATGAGTTGAGGACACGTGAGAGGACGGCTTCTCTCCCAGAAGAGGAGAAAGTGTTCTGAAATGTATGAAGTGTACATAAATCAACAGCAAATCAAAGGTCTAATAAGCTAGGAGAACTTTTTTAAATGTGGAAAAGCAGTGGCTGGGATTTCTAATTCTGGCTCTGCTGAATGCCCTTAGGAATGCTGCTTAACCCACCTGGGTCATGTTTTACTAGCACCCGTAGGCAGGGGTTTGAAAACAGGATAGTCACATATTCTCAGTGTATCCCTCTTAAGAGGTATTTTTCAAATACAAAGAAAAAAAGTAGGCATTTACAGTGGAGAAACATGGCTAACCCCACTGTAACCAAACGAATGAGGTGGTCATCACAAATAATAGACACGTTGACATCATGGAGCTACTGACAGGATGTCCTGGAAAGGGCTAGTAGCTCTTCTGTGCTGTTCTTGCCAAAACACATAATAACCTCACTTTAGTTATGAGGAAATGTGAGCTAGAGTGAAATGATTTTCATTGTGTTTTCTCCTAAGGCAAAGCATAATTGATTTGAAGGAGAAAGAAATACCAGAATTAAGAAACAGACTACAGAATGTCAATAGAGACATCCAGCGCCTAAAGACTGACATAGAAGAACAGGAAACACTCCTGGGTACAATCATGCCTGAAGAAGAAGGTGCTAAAGTATGCCTGACAGATGTTACAGTTATGGAGAGGTTCCAGGTAACCTTACTGCCGTTTAAAGTGGAATGAAATTGATCTGTGCAGCTTGAATGTGAAATGTGAGCGTGTTAAAAACAGTAGCTGGAGCCGGGCGGTGGTGGCTTACACCTTTAATCCCAGCACTCGGGAGGCAGAGGTAGGCAGATCTCTGCAAGTTCAAGGCCAGCCTGGACTACAGAGTGAGTTCTAGGAAGGGCTCCAAAACTACACAGAGAAACCCTGTCTCAAAAAACAACAACAAAAAACCCAGTAGCTGGAGCCGGGTATAATGGCACGAGCCTTTAATCCCAGCACTCAGGAGGTAGAAGCCAGTGAGTCTTTGTGAGGTAGAGGCCAACATGGTCTACAAATCCAGTTCCAGAACAGCCAAGGCTACACAGAGAAACTCTTGCCTTGAAAAATTAAAAAAATAAAAACCAGTAGCTGGGCATGATGGCTCATACCTTTAATCCCAGCACTGGGGAGGAAGAAGCAGGTAGATCTTTGTAAGTTCAGGACCAGCCTGGTCTATGTAGCAAATGCCAGGCCAGCCAGGGCTACACAGTGAGTGAGTGAGTGAGTGAGTGAGTGAGTGAGTGAGTGAGTGAGTCTCTCTCTCTCTCTCTCTCTCTCTCTCTCTCTCTCTCTCTCTCTCTCTCCACACACACACACACACACACACACACACACACAAGCAAATTTTCAGGTTCAGACAACTGATTTGTATATATTCCTATGCTTAAAAGTATTTATAAACTATGGAAATTGAAACATAATTCATTTACCTTATTTGAAGTACCAGAACTTATTTTTACTTTTTATCCTATTAAACTTGGCTTTCAAAGGGTTTGCTCATGATAATGCAGTAAGTCTCTTAGAAGTGACTGTTGTGTTCTTAAGATGGAGCTGAAAGATGTTGAAAGGAAAATTGCACAGCAGGCAGCTAAACTGCAGGGGGTAGACCTGGATCGAACTGTCCAGCAGGTCAACCAGGAGAAACAGGAGAAGCAGCACAAGCTGGATACAGGTAATGTCTGTCTGCTCACCCCACAAAGACTTCAGTGCGCCCCACATGCAGTTTTGTACCTGCTCTGTGAGAGTGCACAGCACATCCTTCTCTTCTCTCCTTCCAAGTAGCAGCTCTGTTTCCCTGCCTTGTGCAACAGACTTGGAATCCTAGAGGGTCAGATGAGCTGTGCTCGTTCTCAGTTGTACCTGTGAGAGTGACTGGGTGGGGAGAGCAAGCAGGGTACCCTTGTTGTATGCAGTGGAACCTACTGGAATTCAGCCTCTGAGTTCTTTATCTACAAGAACTCAAAAGGATGATAGCAGTGTTTTCTGTATGTTTCTGTTCAGTTTCCAGTAAGGTTGAATTGAACCGTAAGCTTATACAGGACCAACAGGAGCAAATTCAACACCTGAAAAGTAAAACAAATGAGCTAAAATCAGAGAAACTGCAGATATCCACGAATTTGCAACGTCGTCAGCAAATGGAGGAGCAGACTGTGGAATTATCCACTGAAGTTCAGTCCTTATACAGAGAGATAAAGGTAGGAATATGCATACATGTTGTTTTGTAAGTTAGTCCAGACACAAAATTCTCTTTATTGGTGTTAAGAGACATAGCTACAGTTATTGTGAGACGCAAATGAAAGTGTTAGGATGATTCTTCATGTGATTTCTGAGTGACAGAGTGGGTATTAATAAGTAAAGATTTGGGAAGAAAGAGTTGGGTCATGTAAAGAAGAACCAAGTGTGGTTAGGTAGTGAGTTTCATGTTACTAGAAATGGTCATATGTGGCTGGATAACTATGTACGAATTCTTGTCCCCAAGTGTCGCTCTATGGCAGACACCCATGTGTTACCACTACTTCATTTGATCCCACATTCAGTGTCAGACTGCTGCCAGTACAGTGAGCAGGCCTGGGGTGCGACAGGCACTGAAGTGCACCCGCTGGCTCTGTCTCAGTGAATCAGGGCAAAGGTCCTAATCCAGGCTTTCATAATTACAGTCACTCATTCAGTAAGCACTACCCAAGTCTGTTTAGCAGTAATTGCTATAAATGTTCCTTTATTTCTTAAATAATTTTGGATTAAATAATTTGGGCTTATCATATAACACAAAATAGCATTACCTTGTACTAGTCTTGACTGGTTAGAAATGATTTTTACTTAAAACATTGTCTCCCAGCCCTGTTGAGACAGGTAACAAAGTATCTCTTTGTAGAAAAAAGAAAGAGGGGTCTCAGAATGTCCCATGGTTGCTCAAAGGAAGGAAGGTTGATTGCCAGAAAGGTCTTCTGGCAGGAAGGCATTTGGCCTTCCATCTCACCACTGAATCCCAGCATGAGAATACACACCAGTGCTGAAGTCACAAATGAATGTCTCTGTCTACCTGTAACCTTTGTAGGTTCAGAACATGTTTCAAGATTTCAAGGTTCATTGTTTTAAACTGGTTATCATGTGTGCATGTTCAACATCAGTGTTACAAGGGACTTCGGATTAGTGCAATAGTTTATCATTTCAAAGTCCCCTTTCTTCCAGAATAGGTGTGGGCACACCACCGTCAATCAGTATGCTGTTACTACCATGAAAATAACTGCTTAGCTAACATGTAAAAAGGAATGTTGGACTGAATAAACCTTTCTAGTCTTTGATCACGTAGAGATGACATAGGTCTCCACTGAACTCGTGAAAATCCAAGCATAAGCCATGTGGTATAATTGGCATCACATGGCCTAGATGAATCTTATCATTTTGGTCATTTCTGGAGCTGGGCTAGGTTAGACTCTTGCCTACTCCATTTACTTTTGTGACATTGAACAAGTTACTCTTTGTTGCTTCTCTGAAATGTGTGGATAAAAACAATGGTGCCATCTTCATGGCCCTGTCAAGAGATGCACATAAGTCGACATTAAAGCCTGACACCTGGGACATTTTTACTAAGACTCTGGAGCCTGGGATCTGAAATAAGGTAATGGAGTGTTGCATGACTGGTCTGGCTTTGTGTGTGTGTTCAGGATGCCAAAGAGCAAATAAACCCTTTGGAGACAGCACTGGAAAAGTTCCAGCAGGAAAAGGAAGAATTAATCCACAGAAAGCAATCAAGTACCAAAATGGCTCAGGAGAAAGTAAGTTCTTGTTCACATATTTTGCTTACCCAATGCCTGTGTTAAACATTTATAGCACTATTATTTTACATAAATTAAATAACTTGAAAAAAGAAGAAAAAAAATTATGGAGTGAAGATTAAACTTAAAATGTTGCTTCTTTTTTGTTTTTTGTTTTTGTTTTGTTTTGTTTTGTTTTGTTTTTTGAGACAGGGTTTCTCTGTGTAGCTTTGTGCCTTTCCTGTAACTCACTTTGTAGACCAGGCTGGCCTCGAACTCACAGAGATCTGCCTGCCTCTGCCTCCAAAGTGCTGGGATTAAAGGCATGCGCTACCACCGCCCGGCTGTTTTTGCTTCTTGATTTAAAACAGAAGTTAAGAATTGAGACTAATCCATTCCCATTGATAAGAGATTATCTGACCTAAAATTTGATAGTGGTGTGTTGGTGGTGGTTTTTACTCTTTTAGGGGCCCACCACCCAGCTCCCAAATAAGTCATACACGGAGGCTTATTCTTAATTATAAATATCTGGCTTTAGCTTGGCTTGTTTTTTGCCAGCTTTTCTTATCCCATCTACCTTAAGCCTCTAGGCCTTTTCCTTTTCTATTCCTGTATTCCTTTCTTTGTTTCTTACTCCGAGGCTTACTGTGTAGCTAGGTGGCTGGCCCCTGGGTCCTCCTCCTTCTCTGGCTACTTCTTCCTGCCCAGATTTCTCCTTCCATATATTCTCTCTACCTGCCAGCCCCACCTACCCTCTTTCTTGCCTTGCTATTGGCCATTCAGTTCTTTATTAGACCATCAGGTGTTTTAGACAGGCACAGTAACACAGCTTCACAGAGTTAAACAAATGCAATATAATTATACAAAAGTAATACACCTTAAAATAATGTTCCTCAACAGTGGTGGAATATGGGACACTTGGTTTCAAAAGTTCTTTTTTTTTTTTTTTTTTGGTTTTTTGAGACAGGGTTTCTCTGTGTAGCTTTGCGCCTTTCCTGGAACTCACTTGGTAGCCCAGGCTGGCCTCAAATTCACAGAGATCCGCCTGGCTCTGCCTCCCGAGTGCTGGGATTAAAGGCGTGCGCCACCACCGCCCGGCAAGTTCTTTTTTTAAAAGCAGATTTTATTCTTTGAGAATTTGTGTATCATGTAATACATTTTGATCATATTTACCTTCTCATTCCTCCCACTAAAGTTTCTCCTAGATCCACCCCTTCCCCTTCCCCTTCCAAGTTCATGTCCCCCTTTCTTTCCATTGTGACCCACCACGTCCACTGTGTACCAGTCCTGTGCTGATGCACAGGGGGCCGTCCATAAAGAAGACTGGCTGTCTCTGGTCTCTGATTCCTGAGGCAGAGTGTCAGTATGTATCCCTGGCACTTAATATGTAGACCAGACTGGCCTTGGAGTCATGGTGATCTCCCTGTCACAACCTTTCTCCCAAGTACTAGGATTACAGACATGTCACTATACCCAACTCATCTAGTGTAAATTTTTGTTTTGGTTTTATGTGTATGTGTTTAAATTTAATGTTTTCCCACAGATCAGTGATATCAAAGAGAAGGTTAAAAATATTAATGGTTACATGAAAGACATAGAGAATTATATTCAAGATGGAAAAGATGACTATAAGAAGGTAATTTAAAACAAAATTATTACTTGTTTGTTTATATTTTCATGTACTTAATGATTTTTTTTCTTTTTTAGCAAAAGGAAACTGAACTTAATGAAGTTGTAGTTCAACTAAATGAATGTGACAAACACAAAGAAAAGATAAATAAAGAAATGGGAACCATGAGGCAAGATATTGACACACAGAAGGTAGGGCTTTCTGCTCACGGCATCACAACACTGTTTCTACAGTGAGTTCTGTTATAGTAGAAGATAAGTTGAGTGGAAATGCAAGTAGAGGAAAATAATTCACTTTTTTCTACTGAAGTAGAGTGTGAGGGGTGACACTCAGGGTTTTCTTGGCTGCCACACCAATGTCTGCACACGTGTGTGATGCACACACAGAAGCCATCAAAGAAACAACTTTAGTATCAACCTAACAAAGATGAACTTTTAAGAGTTAACCTACTTTTTTCCTTTCTTTATCTTATTCTTTATATTTTGTGAGCTACAGTTAGAATTCCAAAGGAAAATTGGACCCCAAAGCTTTTTACAACCAGTTAGTCAGCCAAGCACTGTCTTGACTTACGTACTCTTCACAATAACACTTTACAGCAGGTGGCATTATCACCATATTCCATGCAAACTGTGACTTAGAGAAGTTAAATGAGTTTGCCTAAAATTGCCCAGTTTAAAAATGAGAACCTTAGCCAGGCGGTGGTGGCGCACGCCTTTAATCCCAGCACTCGGGAGGCAGAGCCAGGCGGATCTCTGTGAGTTCGAGGCCAGCCTGGGCTACCAAGTGAGTCCCAGGAAAGGCACAAAGCTACATAGAGAAACCCTGTCTCGAAAAACCAAAAAAAAAAAAAAAAAAAAAAAAAAAAATGAGAACCTTGTGATTTGAACCTGCGTATGTCTGACTTCAGAGCTGTTGCCTTTTGCCTACTGTGCTTTTAAACTAAAGTAAGAATAGAAGCTATTAAAAGAAATACCTGTCTTTCTGATGATAGTGTGCATTCAGATTAGGAATGTTGTGTAAGAATCAGTGTTAACTACAGTGTGATGGCCTTTATAAAGAGCCCTTTCATGTTGTCATGAAAATCAATTCAAATGTTAGCTCACACCAGATGAAAGCAACCTTTCCATGTTCCTAATAAGGAAAAACTCTAGGCTCGGTTCTCCGTGGCAAGGCTTCAGAGCACAGCTGTCTTCAGTGTGTCTTGGGTCGCCTCAGCCACTGAACATTCACAACCATGTCACTTTGGTTACCTTCAGCTGCTTATAATAATGCTTCTCGTGAGTTTGCACAATGGTAGCCTTAACTTTTTCCTTTCTTCTTAAGAGTCTCACTATGTAGCTCTGGCAGACCTGGAACTCATTATGTAGACCAAACTGGCCTTGAACTCACAGAAATCCTCTTGCCTCTGCCTCCCAAGTGCTGGGATTAAAGGCGTACACCACCACACTCAGCTTTACCATGCTCCTTGATAATTTTTTTTTTAAAAAACTAAAAATAATGGTTCTTGGGAGCACAGTTGGGTATAAACTTTTAGCATGTGAGAGAAAGCCTTGTCTTCTACTACCCAGAGACTTCACTGTTGGAAGCAAAGTATTGTCCAAATTCTGTCCTTCGCTCCTGCTCCCACCGCACTGAGTATCTGCAAAGCTTCTTCCCCAGTGTCAGGTTCTAAATTATCCCTAACGTTTGTCTCTTGTAATTCATTGTTATCGCCAGGAAAACTATCGCGATAGTTGTTTGTCATTCTTGCCAAGTGACTGAATGTCTTTTTAAGGGTAAGACTACTTAGCATCAGCTGCGCAGTGGTGGAGCATGCCTTTAATCCCAGCACTCGAGAGGCAGAGGCAGAGGCAGGCGGATCTCTGAGTTCGAGGCCAGCCTGGGCTACAGAGTAAGATCCAGGACAGACTCCAAAGCTACACAGAGAAACCCTGTCTCAAAAAAAAAACAAAACCAAAAAAAAAAAAAAAAGACTACTTAGCATCAATAGCCAGTTTCTTTCTCCCTCCCTCCCTCCCTCCCTCCCTCTCTCTCTCTCTCTCTCTCTCTCACACACACACACACACACACACACACACACACACACACACACACAGGGTTTCTCTTTGTACCTGCAACCACTCTTGCTTTCTTGGAGCTTGCTCTGTAGACCAGGCTGGCCTCAAACTCACAGAGATCCATTTGCCTGTCTTTGCCTCCCAAGTGCTGGGATTAAAGGTGTGCACCACATGGCAACAGCCAGTTTCTTAATATTGCAGGTCAACGGGCAGAATCATCCAAACTCACAGCTGTGTGTTACTCCCCACTCCCCTGTGAGATTATGGGTGAAGTGTCCCTCATCCAAAGTGCTCAATGTTAGCAATGTTTCCAACTTGTAACTCTTTGGATTTTGTAATAATTACATAGACTCTACCAGTTGAGCATCCCTAGCCCAAAAATCTGAAATGCTGCCAAACCCATTGAGGATTTGGGATGTTCAGAGTAGGAACGCTCAGCTTGTATGTGCCAGCCTGAAGGCAGAGATTGTATCTGACACGTACTCTAAAGTATCTAATAGTCTGGGTACATATTAGGAGATGAGGGAGAAAGTAGGGGAAGAACTCTGCAGTTGATACTGATCTCTTGATTGGTTAAAAGTTTGTCTGTATACCATAAGAACATCAATATTATACATGTTAATGAAGTCTTACACTCTTCAGATCAGCAGGCTATGTAGCGGGGATCCTGGGGAAGATGATCTACTAGGTTGTAGGTATGAAATATGTCTGGGCCTGGTGCGGTAGTACAACACCTTTATCCCAGCAGGCTGAGGCAGGCAGATCTCTGAGTTCCAAGGCCAGCCAGGACTTCAAAGTGAGACCCTGTCTTAAAAATACATAATAATTAAAAATAACATTTGGTTAATTTTCCCATTTTAGATAATTATTTTGTGTGTATATAAAATAATCACATTTAATGACTTTTTACCAAATATATCAATATTTTATACATAAGTACACAAAAATACATGCTCTACTCATTTATTAAGATGCTCACCCCTGCCAAAGAAGAGCTCTTACATCATGGTCATGAAGGGGCCGTGCAAGCTGCCCTGTCCTTCTGTTCATCCTGTCCCACTGGCTGAATCTCCCTCTGGTCAGTTTAACATGCTTGTGAAGAAGGCAGTGTTACCACTACCTGTCTGCACGTGCCTGCTAGGGAGCTCGTGTTAGCAGCTAGTTTATCCGTGTTAACTGATGCAATGTTTACATCGTGCCTGCTAGGGAGCTCGTGTTAGCAGCTAGTTTATCCGTGTTAACTGATGCAGTGTTTACATCTAGATACAGGAACGGTGGCTACAGGATAACCTCACACTGAGAAAAAGAAGAGAGGAGCTGAAAGAAGTTGAAGAAGAAAGAAAACATCATTTGAAGGAGATGGGACAAATGCAAGTTTTACAAATGAAAAAGTATGTTTTAGTAACTAGTGTTCATTGTTTATTTTTGAGGTTTCCTTAAACAGCCCAGGCTGGCCCCAAACTCACGGTGCTCCTGCCTCCACCACTTGATGGTGGAAATTACATGCAAGACCACCACACTCAACATAAAATAGTGTTTGTCTCAATGAAGGTCTTTACTATTATAATAGAAAGAAACCGGGAGCTAGAGGGGTGGCTTAGTAGTTAAGAATACTGGCTGCTCTTCCAGAGGACCCAGGGTAGATTCCCAGCACTCAGTTTTCTACAATGGAGTGTCCTCCCAGATCCTTTCCACCCAACATTATGTTTTTCCTCTTTCAAAAAAAAAAAATTATAAAACCCACACACATACACTCAAGAAAATAAAAACAAAAGACCAACTGGGTGGTAGTGGCGCACGCCTTTAGAATCCCAGTACTCAGGAGCAGAGTCCGGATCTCTGTGAGTTCAAGGCCAGCCTGGTCTACAGAGTGAGATCCAGGACCGGGCACCAAAAACTACACAGAGAAACCCTGTCTCGAAAAACCAAAAAAAAAAAAAAAAAAAAAAAAAAAAACAACCAAAAGAAAGACCAACATGTCAAAAAATGCCAAAAGAAAATGAAACAAAACCCCACTCCACCCCACCCCCCCCCAAAAAAAAAAACTATGGAGGCTGGGTGTAGTGGCACATGGCTGTAATCCCAGCACTTGGGAAGTAGGGACAGGCAGATCTCTGTAAGTTCAAGGCCAGTCTGGTCTACATAAAGAGACCAGCAGCAACAAAAATTCATGAAGTTTCTTTTGGATTGGCCAACTACTCCTGGGCATGGGGCCTGCCCTGGAATGTGATTGATATCCCCAGTGACACTTCATTGTAGAAAATTGATTCTCCCTTTGTCAGCAGGTATTTATTGCAAATAGCTTCTTGATTAGGAGTGGAACCTAGTGTCCATTTCCTTTTCTCAGGGCTGCGACTTCATCTCAACTCAGACTTTCTTTTCAATTTATTCATTTTATGAGTATTTGCCCACATGTGTGTATGTGCGCCACATTCATATAGTACATGTAGAGGTGAGTAGATGGTGTTGGATCCCCTGGAGCTGGCATGAGGTGATTGCAAGCCACTGTGTGGGCTGCCAGGAGTTGAACCAGGATCCTCTGGAAGAGCAGCCAGTCCTCTGAAGTGTTGAGCCATCTCTCCAGACCAAGCTAGATTTTTTTAAAAAATAATTACTTTTGTGATGAAAACTTAGCAATTTTTTTAAGACAGGGTCTCACTGAACAAACCTTCCACTACTAGGAAATGACAGGAGTACCAACCAAATAGATAATCAGGACAACTATATAATAATGCTCATAAACTTGTGAGCACTGTCTAGCACATGTGCTTAATAAATAAGTTGATAAGTAAATGAAAAAATTTAAGGCATGTATTGAAGTCTGTATAATCTACCAGGGTACCAGAAAATCTTGAGTATTCCTTTTTGGTCAGAATTGTGATTTTTGTACTTGTGCAACAGAAACAGAATTTTTAATGAGTTTTACTGTAGAAAATGACTATTTAGTTTATTGCAGATAAAATTGCACTGTGTCTTTGACACTTGTAAATAAAACTGATTGAAACCTGTTATCCAGTAACTTCTCATTGTTGGCAGTTGGTAGTTGTTGCGTTCTTAGTTCTAAAGCAGAAGTGTGTGCCTTGGTTTCGTGAATCCCCAGCAGTGCTTTACATCGTCAGTATCCAAAAGCCAGGACCTTCGTGATGCTCATGTGTTGTGAAGATTCTTTATTCCTTGCACAAAAATTAGCTGCTTCCGAAACCTCCTACTGCAGAAGTGTGGTGGGAAGAGAACTAGCTCAGAAGCCTCAGAAAGCAAGGAGTGCCTCTGCATGTGCTCATCACTGAGGAGAATGACTGTCAGGGACTTTGTGCTTAGGTTGCCAAAAGCCCGACAGTGGTCCTCACCAATCATGTCCCCTTTCCTAGCGAACATCAGAAGTTGGAAGAGAACATAGACACTATAAAGAGAAATCACAGTTTGGCACTGGGGCGACAGAAGGGCTATGAAGAAGAAATTCTTCACTTTAAGAAGGAACTCCGAGAAGCTCAGTTTCGGGATGCTGAGGAAAAGTATAGAGAAATGATGATCGTCATGAGAACCACAGAGCTGGTGAACAAGGACCTGGACATCTACTACAAGACCCTGGACCAGTAAGTGCCTTGGTGTTTGTGCTCACTGCAGTGATAGCCGAAGGCACACTGTGATTGTCTGTTTTCCCGTTTCTGACTTTTCAGTATATGACATTTCATATATACCATGAATGAAAAAATACTTGCGTCTGTATGCATGTGTGCTTACATTATACAGCATACCTCCCCTAACCAGTCCAAGAACTTCACTGTTAACCACTGGCTGGCATCCACTTAGATGCTGACCCGTCTTAGCCTTCAGCCATCTCTGCTCCCGATTTCAATAACAAAGGTGTTTGCTTTCTCTGCTCTTAAAAACCAGGTGTAATACATGTGTGTTGTGTTCAGGCTTTTTAAAGGTGGCATCACATTTCAGGTACTCTTCGAGGAGCTGCTGCTTTGGGTTTGTCCTTTTTGGTATGGCTATAGTTCATCCATGCTCCCATGTACAGAATCCTGCTGTGAATCACTGCTGTGTCCCATTCTCCTGGGCTTACATCTTGGGGTCTTTCCTAACACAAACCGTGCCATAGGACACTCTTATGACATCTTTTGACAAAGAGATAGACTAAAGCTGTACATGTGGCAGTGGGTTGTGGGATAGGCTTGATTTTACAGAATGCTGTTTTGTTTTTTTTTAATGGTTTTTCTAGCCTAGCGTGGTGGCTCAGTGCCGATAAGTCCAGTAGGTAAGAGGCTGAAGCAAGTGAATTTCTGTTGAGTTTCATGTAATAGGTTTAAAATAAGAAACAGTTGTGACCTTTGTGTACAGTCCTCTGATTCATTTTTATTATTTATTTTTTTTTAAAGAATATTTTTAGTTGGGTGGTGGTGGTGCACACCTTTAATGGCGCATGCCTTTAATCCCAGCACTTGGGAGGCAGAAGCAGACAGATCTCTGTGAGTTCGAGGCCAGCCTGGGCTACAGAGTGAGTTCCAGGACAGGCTCCAAAGCTACTCAGAGAAACCCTGTCTCAAAAAACAAAAAACAAAAACAAAAACCAGAATAGAGTACTTTTATAGCTAGGCCTTTAATCCCAGCATTTAGGAGGCAGAGGCAAGTGGATCTCTGAGTTTGAGGCCAGCCTGGTCTACAAAGTGAGTTTCAGAACAGCCAGGGCTACACAGAGAAACCCTGTTTTAACCCCACCCACCCCCCAAAAACCCCTGTTTTTAAGTTACTGATTTTTTTGTTTTGTTTTTCAAGACAGAGTTACCAATCATACATATTGATGGGGTCAGTATGATATTTCCACATATGCATACGGTACGCACAGATTAGATCTCACCACCCCCTTCTCCTCTAGTTACAAGTGTTCTATTTTGGGGGACTTGGTGGGGAGAAGATCTCCCCTGTATCCCTGACTAGTCTGGAACTTTGATATGTAGACCAGGCTGGCCTCAAATTCACAGATCTGCCTGCCTCTGCCTTCTGAGGTCTGGGATTAAATGCATGCGGCCCCCGCGCTCAACCTCTTGAGGACATTTCCGGGCTGTGTATAGGAGGGACTGTGTAACACTGGCCCTTCTGCTGCTGTCTGTGGTTTGCTGCTCTCCTTTGGCTGTGTACCTGGGAGAGGGATAGCTGAGTGGGATGGCCAGTCTGTTTCTTGGTGCATTTTGGGGTTTTGCATGGGTTCCTGTGATCGAGTACAGGTCATCAGGCTTGAGCAGCAAGTGTGTGAGCCACTGAGCTATCTTGCTAGCCTGATTTCTTGAGTTTTTTGGGGTTTTTTTGTTTTTTGTTTTTTTTTTTTTTACTTGTTTATTTGAGTCAAGGTCTTACTGTGTAGTCCAGGCCTTGGACTGACAGAGATCTGCAGGCTTCTGCCTCTGGCGTACCTGCTGGGATTAAAGATGTGGGCCACCATGCCCAGCTATTTGTCTTTTGGAGAATCTTCAGACTGAAGTTCCTTCTGCATCCTTGTCAGCATTTGTCTTATAGAAATCATTCTAACTGGAGTGAGATGGTCTCTCATATATGGACAGTGTGTAATTCACTGATGGCAAATGATAGCAGTATATTTTCGTGTTTGCTGATCATTTGTATTTTGAAGTACCTATGCAGCTCATTTCCCCCTTCTTTAGTTTATTGAACCCCTGGGTTTTTTTATTGTTTGTTTGGTTTTTTGAGAGAGGGTTTCTCTACATAGCCCTGGCTGTCCTGGAACTCACTATGTAGACCAGAATGGCTTCAAACTCAGAGATCTGCCTGCCTCTGCCTCCTGAGTGCTGGCATTAAAGCCATGTGCCCCCACTGCTCAACAGACTGTTCATTTTTAAGTTCTATATATGTTCTAGATGTTTACCCTGCCAGATGAGTAGGTAACATTTTCCCCCATTCTGTAGACTCTTTGTTGATTGTTTCCTTTGCTGGGCAGAAGCTTTTTAATTTGATGTAATTTTTGTCTACTTTGGTTTTTGTTCCTGGTACTTTTAGTATCTTGTCCCACAAAAACAAACCCTTGCCTCTTACAGAGTTGTGTCTGATGCTTCCTTCTGCAGTTAAGTTTCAAATGTTAAATGTTACCTGTCATTGACTATTGTGTGTAGTAAGAGACAGGTCTAGTTCATCCTCTGCATCCAGAATCCCAGCTTTCTCTGTTCTTTGCCCACTGTCTGTTGTTAGCACCTTCATTGAAGACCAGATGACGTAGAGACATGCTTATATTCCTAAGCTCTCTGTTCCCTCTGCTGCTCTGGTGTCCGTCTCTGTCAGTGCTGTGCTATTCCGATTGCTGTAGCTGTTAGAGTATTCTGTGGTAATGTGATAGTCTTCTCTCTTGTCCTTTTGTCCAAGATTGCTTTGACTACTGGGGTTTTGTCTGCTTGCTTCCTCATTTTATAGGTCTATATGAATCAAGAACTTTTTCCCTAGTTACCTGAGGGATGTCATTGATACTTTGATATGGATTGCACTAAATCTGTATGTCAATTTGAGACGTAAGGGAACAATTCAACAATACTTATGCCCAATCTATTAATATGGACACAGACTATCTTTCCCCTCTTTTGTGTTCTCTTTGAGTTCTGTCATTGGTATTTTATAGTTTTTTTGTAGTGGTCTTTCTCCTCTTTATTTAAATATATTCCCAGGTCTTTGTTTCTTTTTTTATAATTTATTTTTGTTTTATGTGCTTTTATGTGTTTTGCATGCATGTATGTCTGTGTGAGGGTGTCAGATCTTGGAGTTACAGTTAGTCGTTAGCTATCGTGTAGGTGCTGGAAATGGAACCTGGGTCCTTTGGAAGAGCAGTCAGTGCTCTTAACAGCTGAGCCATCTCTCCAGCCCCCGGGTTTTTGTTTCTATAGCTGTTTTCAGTGAGATTGTTTTCATATCATTTGTTGCTGGTGTATGAAAATACTGATTTCTGTATGTTGATACTTGTGATGATACCCCATGATCTTGTCAGCCTGACTGCATTTAGAAGCATCTTGAAATCTTGGAGCCTGGGTGTGGTGGCTCATGCCTTTAATCCCAGACTTTGGAGGCAGTCACATCTCTGTGAGTTTGAGGCAGCCAGGTATACACAGTGAATTCTAGGACAGCTAGGAATACATAGACCATATCTTAAAAAAAAAAAAAAAAAAAAAAAAAAAAAAAAAAAAAAGGGCTTGACTATCTGAGTTCAGTCTCCAGAATCTACATGGTGGAAGGATAGAACCAACTCCTGCAAGTTATCATGACTGCCACATGCTCTGTGACATGAGCAGGCAAGCAAGCTAGCCTGTGTGTACACACACACACACACACACACACACACACACTCGAACAGCAAGCTAGCCTGTGTGTGTACACACACACACACACACACACACACACACACACACTCGAACAGCAAGCTAGCCTGTGTACACACACACACACACACACACACACACACACACACACTCGAACAGCAAGCTAGCCTGTGTGTACACACACACACACACTCGAACAGCAAGCTAGCCTGTGTGTACACACACACACACACACACACACACACACACACACACTCTCTCTCGAACAGGGACACAAATATAAAAGAAGCACCTAGATTAGTAGAGCACACCAGTGTGTCTGTGAGGGCATTTCTAGAGGCAGCTAGATCATCAAGGCTCTGTCTTAACCATTTTTTTAATCCATTCAAAATTTGAAGCTGGGGTGATTGTGCACCCCACTTATCCCAGCACTTAAGAGGTGGAGGCAGGAGGATCAGCTCCAGCTACATAGTAAGTTTAAAGCCATCCTAAGCTTCAGGAGACATTAACTCAAAAATGTTTGGGGTAGGTTGTTGGGAAATGGTGGAACGTGGTCACTAAAGAAGACAGTGTCGGGCCTGGCCTCATCTCTTTTCTTTGCTGCCTGTCTGCCGTGAAGTGAATAACTTCTTCTTTATGCCCTCCCTCTGTGTTTCTGCCTTGCCACAGACTTACAGACCATGGAGCCAGCTGACCATGCAGTGAAACTGAGCCAAACTAAGTCATCTCTCCCTCAGGTTGTTTATCTCAGGGATCTGATCGCACTGGATGCTTACTAATCAATCTGGTCTGCCATATCTCTAATTAGGATCTAATTCAGGTCTTGAAACAAGGCATATGGTTAGAGAGCCCTTGTCTAGAAGACTGTGTCCATTTGTCTGCTTCCTTGAGTCATTCTGTCCTCCCAGCTCCATCCTGTGTGCCTGTAGGAGTGTCCTGTCCTCTGCTTGTGTTTAGTTCTTTAACAACAGGTGCTGTGGAGCTAGTAGTCTTAGCACCGACTTGTGTGCGGGAAAGAACAGGATCCTGCTGGCGGGGGTGCTGAAGCGTGCAGGGCAGATTGGCAGGAAGAAGCTACCGTGTGGAGTACAGTCAGAGATACCGTAGGGAAAGTAAAACTGGGAGTTCCAGACAAAGACAACCTATAACACGTGTTAAAATTACTGCCTCTGGAAAAAGAATTTTAACCCTGTTGTAGTAGGTAATTATTCACCACAACCTTCTGTTTCCTCATCTATAAAATGGGAATAAAAACATTTATACCAACATTCACTGTAGAGATAGTTACAAGACAAACTCCAAGACCGTTTAGAATTAATCCAGCTTCCTCTGCCGTGTTCCTTTCTCCTGTCCTTCACTCCCCTGCCTCTTTTTCGTGTGTGTGTGTGTGTGTGTGTGTGTGTGTGTGTGTGTGTGTGAACAGAATTTCACACATACCCAGATTTGTCTGGACCTTCCACTGTGTGGCCCAGGCTGCCCTGGAATTTGTACTAGTCTCCTTCCCTGGGTCTCCCAAGTGCTAGAATTCTGGGTCTGAGCCGTTCCTGGCTCCATGCTCCGGAGTTGAAGTTCCTAAACTCTGTTCTCTACTCACTCTAAAGAACTAACTCTAGGAAACACAGGTTTCCATTACTCTTATTTCAATATTCTTGAAGATTAAATGTCCCAAAGTTGGGAGCTTTGCAGAGGAGAGACCAAATTCTGAGTACTTACTACATTTAGCTATAATCAGATAATAACATAACAATAACATAATTCTTTTTGTCCATTTGTAAAAGACAGGGTATATCACATACTGTATTTACTGGAGAGATTAAGCAGCCTGCCGAAGTTACTAGCAGAGATAAGATGAGATTTCAGAAGCAGGGGACTTTCTAATCTTGTATGCCAAGCTGCTACCATGATAGCCCTTATTAAATCCTTTAAAGGAAAAGCCTGGACTTAAATAATTTATACATATAGACAGACATGTTTATGTTGTATAAATGTGGACTAACTCAGCTTTCTAATAGCCATGATAATTGACTAATTTTCGTTTATTTTATAACTCCTCAGGTAGATGTCTACATGAAATACAAAATTGTCCTTTATATTAAGCTTTTGATTACTGACTTGTTTGACACTTCTAGATAAAGTGTACACAAATGAAGAAACAAATTAAGAAAAAGAAGCAGCTGGGTGTGATGGCACAGATCTATAATCACAGCACTTGGGAGGCAGAGGCAGCTGGATTTCTGTGAGTTTAAACAGGTCTGATCTACAAAATGAATTCCAGCACAACCAAGGCTATATAGAGAGACCTTGTCTAAAAAAAATAAGGCAATAAATTAGCCAGTAATGGTGGGTGCTACAATGAAAATGAACAGTATAGTTAATTGAGGAGGTGCCAGAGGCCTGGCCTCTTCCAGGGACAAAACATTTAAGCTAGGGCCTGAGTGATAAGAGGGAGCAAGGTGTGCACAGTGGGGAGCCACAGCCATAGCAGGTACACAGTAGTGAGTGCAGCAGTGCCAGGACCAGGAGCAGGGCGTTTTGTGAAACAGACGGCAGGCGTAGTATGCTGTGCTGAATTGCCCTGGTGAGCAGTTTGGTTTTACTGAAAGTGCATGGCGAGGCAGAGCAGCCCTCCTGCCTGCTGTGTGGAGAATGGAGGATAATACTTAGGACCCGAAGCTATAAGGCCAGTGAGGAGAAAGACTGGCAAGGTGACCAAAGAGATAGTGGTGGAAGACTTGAGCATAGCCATGGGAGTGGGGAACAGCGATGGTGCCGGAGTTGACACACCTCACTTGGAAGGTGAGGGAAGGGAAGGGTTGAGGATTGTTTCTGCATGGTCTCACTTATGCAGCAGGCTCCCAGGGAACAAGGTGCTATTTCTGAAATGGGCAGGATTTGAGAGAGGAAAGGAAGAGTTCTGTGTTGGGTACTTTAATGCTTGTGTAGACTTCCAAATGAAGAATTCAAGCATGTGTTGCATATGGAGAGGGTGTGGTTACAGAAGGGAAGGGTACAGAGACTAGTTGACAAGTGGGTCTGAAGCTGCAGCGGTGGCCAGGTTGTTAAAGGTTGTAACTTGCAGACCAAGTGAAGCAAATATTTCAAGAGTCATTAAATCCTGAGATGTTGAAGAAGACAAGCTGAAAGGTGTCCTTGAATTTGACAAATTGGAGATTTTTGACTGGAAAGCCAGCAGTTGGAGTAGGGTGAAGAGAAAATGTAGGGGAGAAATGGTGACAGCACGTTGTGCTGGAAAGGGTGCCAGAACTTGGCATCATATCTAGAGGGAGCTGGGGGATCACTGATGCAATGGGAAGGTCTGCGGGGGACTCAGTCCTTGCTTACAGTGCATGGCTCTGCAGACCTGGGTTTTTGTGTGAGTTAACTGGTAGACTGCTATGTCCAGGAGCCCTCCAGCTGTCACACAGTGAGGCACCACGCAGTTACAGGTACATTAAAGAGGTCATAAAAGACTGCTAAAACCTGTCCTTTTCCTGAACCGCTGATTGAGCTGAGAGAATGAATGCCCTGGTGGGCTCGCCCGGCTGTCTGGCCTGGGGAAGGAAGGGCGTTTCCGCAGAGGAACATAAGGTATTGCACTGGTACGCAAGGGAGCTCTATGGAGCGAGCCAGGAGTGGGTAGCAGTGAGGAGATGCAGGGGTGCTTTCCACCTAGAAATTTAGCTTGCTTAAGGAGCAAAGCCAGACTGTTCAGTGAGGTCTTTTATCTACTAATCAGATGCATTCTTCTAAATAAGAAAAGTAGTAGTTATTTCCTTCAAATGGAGTCTGTGGGGTTTCTCCTGCATACAGTGGATATCTCAAGATTTATATTGTGATCCCTAAATTTGCCTTCTCCCCCTGCCAAAATAAGGGAGGGCATCTAAAATTTCACTCATTGTTTCGCCTCTTAGAATAAGAATGCTGTCGGTGTCATCGTCGCACAGTGGTCTATTTAAGGTAACACAGGAAGTTAGCAGTGCATTTTCGAGAAGAGCTGATTAGCATCTGTTATTAGTAATCATCTGAAACAGCAGCAAGCAGAAGCATTGGCAGAAACACGAGCCGAGAAGCAAGCATGTGTGGCTTAGGTGCATGACTCCCCCCACAGCACCACAGTTTCAATGAAATTGGAATACATCTCTTGCCCAAGGTGCTGTCCAGGATTTTGTTTCCCGATGTGAAACACTGTGTGTTACATCAAACTGCTTCTGAGACTCAGGAAACACGCATCTCCTGCGCTTGTATCTGAGAAACTCCCACAGCTCTGTATTTGAGGCAGAGCTCTCTGCCAGGCTGTTGAGAGCGTGGGTCTCAGCCTTCAAGGGGAGATCTGGTTGAGAACTTTATTCAGGACTTATCCTGTGCTGACCACAATGCATTATGGTTTCATACAATAGCATCCTGTGGGATTGATTACAAACCCAAAGATAGCCAGGGGCATTTCACATCTACTTCAGGGATGTTGTTTGTTTTAAGCAAACGTTTATCTTTTGATAATGGTTGAACCATTGCCTAATGTTAAAAGCTGGTATTTAGGAGGCTGGCTAAAGGAAATGAGTTTAATAAAGTCATTAATAGTTTTAATTTGGAAAAAAGTCACTTAAAGTTGCCATATTAAGGATTTTAAGTTCAGCAAGAAGAAATCCTAATTCATTTGGAACATGGTACTCACAATACCATTTCTGTTGGGCAGGAGGACTTCTGCTGACCCAAATGTAAGGAGGCAGAAAATTCTGGTATGGAGTTCTGGGGCAGTAGGAATATTAGTCAGCATTAAAAAGGCTAATCATGGAGGCTGGAGAGACAGTTCAGCAGTTAAGAGCATGTATTGCTCCTGCAGAACTTTGAGTTCAGTTCCCTGCACCCATATCAGGAAACTCACAACTGCCTGTAACTCCAGTTCTAGGGAATCCTATGCATCTCGGCTCCTTGGGCATCTATACTCATGTACATATGCTCACACAGACGTATATACATATACACATAATTAAACTTAAAAAAATTTGAAGGCTAATAAAGCATAGCCAGTTTTTTGGGCAGCCCATGCATCAAGTTTGGGACAGTTTTAAACACAAAGATGAAAAGAGTGTATGGAAAATGCCTTTGAAAGTATCTGCTTTTTTCAACCAGGATTTGCATTAATTTAGTTTTTATGCTTCCAGATTAAAATAATTACAAAAAAAGTCCATTTGTATTTGGTCTTTCCAGTTATTAGTCAGCGAGACTGCTTGAGGTATGGGGAAATCTGGGTCAAGGCTTGCCTTTGTGTATGCACTTGCTATTTTGAGCAGTAATCCAGATTTTGCATTGATTGCTTGTCTTCTCTGCTTGAGTCCTGTAGATGGTTTGAGGAGGGAAGGAAGCAAGAGCTGAAGAGGCCTTGAGGAAGGAGAAGCCTGGGTCTCTTTAGAGGATGCTGTTCTAACCTCTAAGCACCTGCTTTCTCATGTCTGCGTCTTAAGCCTTTGATTCTACACTGTTGGTCAGATGCTGAGGTGGAAAAGTAGCCTTTAAACAAAAACAACAGCCGGGCGGTGGTGGCACATGCCTTTAATCCCAGCACTCGGGAGGCAAAGCCAGGCGGATCTCTGTGAGTTTCAGGCCAGCCTGGGCTACCAAGTGAGTTCCAGGAAAGGCGCAAAGCTACACAGAGAAACCATGTCTCGAAAAACTAAAAAAACCAAACAAAACAGGAGGCCTGATGAGCGGCTCCATTTGTGACATCAGGCTGGAAGCTGCGTGTGCTTAGGAAGAGGGTAACTCAGGCTCACGGAAGCTCCTCGTCTAAAGAGCAAGTGTGGAAGGCAGTTGGCTGGCTTGGAAGCGGGGAAGAGCTGCTCCCCGCTGGTGCAGAAGCTCTGGTGCAGAGGTGCTGAAGTGGCGTTACAGTCCCTGGCACCCAAGGGTGCCTTTGTGAAGAAGCAGAGGGTATATGCTAGAACAGCTCCACGCGCTACAGTGACAGCTCTGGGTTAGGTTTGGTTTCCTTTAATTCTTTTTTAGAGCAGTTGTAGGTCTGTAACGTAATTGAGCAGAAAGTAAGTACAGAGATTGCTTACACCCCACCACGTCCATGCAGGCCCAGCTGCTTCCACCATCTGCTTCCCGCACTGGAGCTAGCAATGAGCCTGTGTTGCTGCTGCCACTGCCATGCGGAGTGTGCTCTGCATCCTTCACTGTGGACATGACCACAACGGTGTCTAAGAGAAGCCTCCCACCACAGTAGCTTCTTTAGCACAAGACTTTCTACTTTATGGCCGCATGATGCTGCCTTTCAAATGGGAACCTCCACACTTGTCATTTGGAAGATCACATTCTAGGGCTCAGGACCACCAGAATTACCATTCCTCTTCACAAAACGCAAAGGAGTATTGGAGAGATTCTTGAGGAACTCTTCAAGCTATTAGTGAATATTGAATTATAAGACTAAATAAGTTTATAAATTGCTATCTTCTTAGATCTTAGGAATTCTTACTCTCTTTTGAGAACCAATTTTTTTTATTTTTTTATTTATTTATTTTTTTTGGTTTTTCGAGACAGGGTTTCTCTGTGTAGCTTTACGCCTTTCCTGGAACTCGCTTGGGAGACCAGGCTGGCCTCAAACTCACAGAGATCCGCCTGGCTCTGCCTCCTGAGTGCTGGGATTAAAGGCATGCGCCACCACTGCCCGGCGAGAACCAATTTTTACCAGGAAAGCATACCGATTCACGTGCGCTAATACATTCATTTAGCTGACACACAGTACTCTAGGCCACAGCAGGACTATATGCTTGCCAGATAACCACTGTCCTCAACTGCCTCAAGCCCATGACATTTAAATTGGTGCCTCAGGAGAGATCTTAGATTTTTAGGGTCATCCTTTTATTTGTTTTAGGGATAGGTTTCATGTAGTGCTGTAACTCTGGCTAACCTTCAACTCGCTGTGTGGCCAAGGCTGGCCTTGAACTCTTGATCCTCCTGCTTCCACCCCATCCCCACCCCCACCCCCATCCCCACTCCCATGCCAGAATTACAGGCACATACCACAACTCATGGTTTTATTCAGTGCTGGCAATCAAACCCAGGGTCTTGTGCATGGTAGGCAAGTACTCTTCCAACTGAGCCACATCCCCAGTTCCTCTGGGTCATTCTTTACAGTACTTAATATTTAGTACCTGTAACAAGTGCTAAAGATGTGCCTCAGTCCATTGACAGCTCCAGGGCTGCTTGCCTTCCATCAGCTTGAGCCTGTCACTCACCTCTTCCTGTGGCAGCTGTCCCCACTTCTGCTCTCTCATATCATTCTCACCTCTACTGTCCCATTGTTTCTCTGCTAGGTTGATAAGTGGTTCCTGTTGTCGTTGTAGGAAAGACTTCCTCCTCCCTTCCCCATTGACCTCTACTCACAGTACCCTCACCAACTGAACAGTTTTGTTCTCTTAACACCCATGGTTTCCTGTCTTGTTTCTCCTTGGAATGCTCCCTTAAGACCTTTCCAAGTAGACGTGATTGTTCCTCCCTCTCAGGCCATATTATTGGTACCACATGTGTTACAGGTGATTTGTGCTTCGCCATACTTCACATCTACAAGTCACAGAACACACGTCAGGATAGGTGGAGATTGACGAGGTGACATTGCCTAAAACTCAACAAGGTGCTCCTGCATCACGAACCCTGTGTAGCCCTGGCTGTCCTGAACAACCTCTGTAGACCAGGGTGGTCTTGAACTCACCCCTGCCTCTGTCTCCAAAGTGCTGAGGTTAAAAGGTGTGCACCAACAACTCCTGGCCGGCTCACTCTGTTTTTGTTTTGTTGTTTTTTTCATGTAACTTTCATGTTCATGGAGGCATGCAATTCTTTTGTGTTCATAGAGGTGTGTGCTTCTAGCTTTTAATGTCTGTGTAATCCATAAAATAGATTTTGCCTATTTCAACCATTGACTTTAGGAAGCTTTCAGATTTGGCCACCACTGATGCTGCTGTATGTATGGCTTTGCATGCTTATGCAGATAGACCAGAAAGATAGCTTCTTAGAAATGAGGCCACTAGGTCAGAGGGTATGGTCATTAACTTGTTAATGCTAGATTGGCTCCCAAGAGCACTTACAAAGCATGTGTTTCCACTTGTTCTGGATAAAGCTGACGTTTCTCTATCATTTTAAGTTCATCACATATCCTTTAACACTCTTCATGGCATCATTTAATTTATATCTTCATAGTTCTATGCCTTAGATCTTCTCAATCCAAAGATTACAGATTTTTTTCTGGGTATTCTCCAGTGGTCTTCCTGACCAGCCTCCTGAGTAGTAGGTGTGTGCCACCACACTGGTTACTGTAACATTAATGTGTGTGTGTGTGTGTGTGTGTGTGTGTGTGTGTGTGTGTGTGTGTGTGTCACAGCATTCATGTAAAGGTCACCTGGTGTGTTGGGCCTCTGATGCTTTGATGTAGGGTCTGTCGTGTACAGCTGACCCCTGAGCTTCTAGGGACTCCATGTAGGAGAGCTGGATTTACAGGCACACATTACTGCATCCAGCCTTTATGTAGGATCTGGGAATCTGAACTTAGAGCCTCACACTTCCCACTTTAACTCTTAGTCATTGGAATTTTATTTTGGAGTTTGATACAAAGTCATGATGCTGGTTTTTTTTTTCTCCTTTCCAACAGTATTGAGATATTTCTAATTGATTTGAAATGTGAGTTATATTAATTATCAGAGGTTTTTATTTGTGTTAACGTCTAGATTTTCTTCTCTATCCACAAACTTTTTAATATTTCTTCCTGTCTCAGTACCAGAGTTTTATTTTTATGTTTTCTCTCTCAGAATTTTAGAATCTGTGTACAGATTTCATTGAATTCTCTTTTTAAATTCAATGCTTTGGTTGAATTTAAAATGCTGGGCTATTTTTGCTTTGGTTGCTTCTATTTATGGTGCGCTTGGAAAGAAGCTGTCTTTGCAACAGGGAATCTGCTGCCCCTGTGGACTCTTTGGAATGTGTCTCCTCTTCAGTCATTTCTTTTTGTGCTATTGAAAAGTTACGGCTTTTTCCTCTGGTGCTGGATATTTTTTAATTTCTTCCTATTTTATGCTTTTTATTGCCATTGTTAATAGGATCTGTGTGTGTGTGTGTGTGTGTGTGTGTGTGTGTGAGAGAGAGAGAGAGAGAGAGAGAGAGAGAGAGAGAGAGAGAGAGAGAGAGAGAATCATCTGTCCATCTTTTTTTTTTTTTTTTTTTTTGACTATGTAGCCTTATTTGTTGAAGAGGGTTTCTGGGTCCCATCACTTCAGCTGGCCATTGAGCTTAAGAGGGTCCTCCTGTATCCATCTCTGCAGTGATACGAGCCCCTGAGGCTGGCTTTTTATGAGAGTTTCTGGAGTTCTGAATGAAGACTTTCGCTGCATGTACTCTACTGGCTGACCCATCTCTGCCTCCACCGTTGTCTTTCCTGGCAGTGTTAGAAGCTAGGTAGTAGTACTATACAAATGGTTTGTTTTGAGATAGGGGCTCACTATGTATGTGGCCCTGGCTATCCTGGAGCTCATTATGTAGGGCAGGCTGGCCACTAACTCATAGAGACCGCCTGCTTCAGCCTCCTGAGTGCTGGTAAATGCTTGCACCACCATACCGAGGCTTATGTCTGGTTAACTTGATAATCTTTATAGTTGAGTTGATTTTCTTGAATTTTTAAGTACACAGTCAAGCCTCACATGCAGAGACAGTGGCGGACTCCCTTCTAGTGCTTATCATTTGCTCCTTCCCCTCCTGTTTACCAGGTTACTGTTTCAGAGCTCTGTGTGAGGCAGCATCTCTCTTGGTTACTGTGGGGGAAATGCTTGTGTCTGTGTTAGGTTGTGTTTGCTGTTGCGATCAGTGCCTGACTGAGACATTTTGGAAAAGAAAAGACATTTTTTCTATGTGTCACTTACCTCTGATTTTTACCAAAACTCAGTGTTAGTGCACCAAATGTTCCTTTTATACCCACTGGCTCATCAGTTTTTTGTTGTTGTGTTGTTTTGTTTTGGTTTTTTTTGTTGGGGGCAGGGGTTTGAAACAGGGTTTGTCAGTGTAGCCCTGGTTGTCCTGGAACTCACTCTGTAGAGCAGGCTGGCCTCAAACTCAAGAAATCTGCCTGCCTCTGCCTCCCAAGTGCTGGGATTAAAGGTGTGCACCCCTCACCCCCTGGCACTCATCCGTTTTTCTTTAGTCTGGTATGCAGTTGTATGCAGTAAGTTACCGTGGACAGTTTTCTTCCTGCTGTGCTGTTCTTGCTTTCTAGGGATAAATACCGCTCAGTAAACTGCAATGGTGTGCAGAGGTAGATGGTGTGCTTGTCTAAGATGTGCTTAACCCTGGGTTCCTTGCCAGCAGACAGGTCTACACCACGGCATGTGGTCTATTCAGTGCCCTTACAACTAAACTCAGTTCTGTTTCAGATGCTTGTTTCTGTCATGATGGGTAAAACAGGCCCAAAAGTTTTTGCTCTCTGATCTCTCTCTCCTTGCTTTGTAATACTTTGTATACCCAGAAGGTAGGCACACCTTGAGGATTTGATAATACTCAGACACCATCTTGTCTGCTCACTGCCTTAAAAACGATCATAATCAAAGTATCCTAGCCACTTTCTCTGTCTGTTTGCATAGTGACTGGAGGTTGAAGAGATAATGTGTGACTTTGAGCATGGGGTATCTTTCAGAAGGTGACGTGTATTGGTAACCACTCCTGTCAGTGCTGCTCCGTCAGGTGGGCTACTGCAGCCACCTCTGTCATTCCCAGAGGCTGCCTAATGTGCTGGAAACTCCCAGAGAGACCTGATCTTAGTAACAGGAGGCAGCTCTCTGACACCCCGAGCAGGCTGGCTTTCTGTACTGAACTCTCTCCCCTGCTGTGGGTCTCAGCAGAGACTGCACGCTCCTGCCTTCCTGGTGTGTGTTCTCATGTTAGTTATCAACTTGATAACTAACAATTCAATAACATTTTTTAAATGCCATTTATAAAATTAGGATCATGGTGTATAAAGCTATGGAAGGGTAGTGTTCACACATGATTAGTTCCTAGAACATTATGTGACGTATTTTTTGTGATTTTTCCTTTTTGAAGAAAATAATAGCTGGCTTGTCTTCTCTTTATGAAAAAAAGCATAAAATGTTCGGCTGAGATGAGCATGAATTAGCAAATGGAGACTTGGTGAAGCAGAATAGTTTTTTTCCAGGCTTTACTACTTCAGCAGCCCTCCATCTGATATTTAGACGTATTTATGTTGAGTCATTTCTTTCTCTTTAGCTGATGATCAGAAGATCACAGAATGATTGTACAGAGGCAGTGGCATTACGTTTAGTTTCTTTTTTTGTATATATCAGATAAGAGGCCTGCAAATGGAAGGGAGTCCGCTCACATCCTTTGCATGGTGATAGCGGTGAAACCTGCCTTCTTACCACGGCAGCGACTTTTGTAGCTGATAGTCCTGCCCCCCTGATCTGAGGTAGCCAGGGCAGGCATGGCACTCAGTTTTAACAAGCAACTTTGGCTTTCACAAATACTCTTGTTCAGTGTCTAGAGACTGCTGCTTTAAAAGAGAGTTGGCAGGAAGGGCACACTGTGGCGGTCAGTGCGTGATAGGATAGGACTTGTGACTGAGTAAAGGGTCAGGCTTCTGAGTAAGTCATCCTTTTGAGCCAAAGCTGCCTTTGGGGAGATACAGTTCTCACGGATCTGAGAAATACAAGAGCATAAGGGGCTGGCTTTTGAACAGTTCTAGGAGCTGGACATGGTGGCACACATCTTTAGTCCCAGCACTTACAAGGCAGAGGCAAGTGGATCTCTGAGTTTGAGGCCAGCCTGGTCTACAAGACAGCCCAGGGCTATATAGAGACCCTGTCTCAAAAAAAAAAAAAAAAAAAAATTCTAGAATTTCAGAGCCTTGCTTCTGCTCTGTGACAAGGTTCCCTGGCTAGCTGTACATGCCCTCACCTTTAGCACATAGGTCTGCCTACAGCAGGCCTCCTGTGGGTACCAGGGAGGCTGCCCCTCCAGTGTGCTCTCAGGGCCTAGGAAAGAAGCCTGTTAAAGCTTTATTCTCTGAAAGATTTGGGGGATTTGTTTTGAGATAGGGACTCACCGTGTAGCTTTGGGGAACTTGCTATGTAGATCAGGTGGCCTCAAATTTATGGATATCTGCCTCCTGGGTGCTGAGATTAAAGGTGTGCACCGCCACACTCAACTCTGCAGTTTCTGAGTACTCCAAGTAGTACTTGGGTCCCAGAATAAAAACGGAGACATGTGAAGACTTGGGACCTTGCTTATGCCTAGCAGTTTCAGTGCCAGGGAAACAGCACAGCTTAGTCCTGTGTAACTTCTTCTAGCCCTTTTCATATTCAACTTTCATAATTGAAATACTGGGGCAATGGTGTTATCTGTATTATTATTACATATATTACATATTGACACAGTTTAGCATAAACTATTGCATAGCTATTCTATATCTTTCATATAAATAGTATATATTGTACCAAGTAAAAGTGGCTTCCTTTTTTCAGAGCAATAATGAAATTTCACAGTATGAAGATGGAAGAAATCAACAAAATTATTCGTGATCTTTGGCGGAGTACCTATCGTGGACAAGGTAAGTAATATATGGTGTGTCCCAGATGCTTGTTCCAAAGCTCTGTCCACGGCCTCCCCTGTATGACCTTACCATGCCAGCATTACCTTCTTAGACCTCTTCCTGAGCATTTCTTTGAGATTTTTCTAAGAATTCTTATCTTTGCAATATCTTATAACAGAAAGAAAATGCAAAGTTTCTGTTCCAAAGCCCTGTAGGACTCATTGTCTGTAGCAGACACAATGGGCTGATGACATAATGGTTTCTGTGAAAGCGCAGATAGGGATAGGCCCAAATGTGATAAGAAAACTACCCAAAGGAAACTTAGCAAAGGAGCCAGCCCAGGCTGGGGGCGGGCCATCCAGGCTGCATCTTGGCAGACCACGTGGCTCCCGGGTCCTCCTGGCCAGAGAGTTTGCAAGGCAGCCAGTGCTCCCAAGGCCATCAGACTCACTGTTGTCCCCAGACTTCTTGGATGATGTGTATAAATGACAGGGGTACAGTGTGGGTTCTATAAAATACTCTGCTTTCTGTATCAGATATTGAATACATAGAAATTCGATCAGATGCTGATGAAAACGTCTCGGCTTCTGACAAAAGACGGAATTACAACTACCGAGTGGTAATGCTGAAGGGGGACACAGCCTTGGACATGCGGGGACGATGCAGTGCTGGACAAAAGGCAGGTATCTCAGCAATCTAGGGAGCCAACTTAAAGAGCTAAAAGATGGACCTGATGTTGTGGAAGCCTTGGACTACCCTCAAATGAAGGAGAAGTCCTTACAGCTTCCTTGCCACCTCGTGAAGAAGACAGACACAGCTATCTCATGGCACCATCCCGCTGCCAGCTAACATGCCCTGGTAGCACCCTGAAGAGAACGGAAGAAAAGGGTCAAAGTTACTCATTTTCACTTCCACAGCATTTCTTCTCAGAGAAAGGTCACTGCTTCATGGGCCCCCAAAAATACAGTCTGGTATCAAAATGGGCAGGAAATCTCAGAATTAATAGTAAATATACTGCCAGTTATAAATAATACTAGCAGGGGGAGGGATGTAGCTCAGCTGATAGAGTGCTTGCCCAACATGAACAGGCTTTGGCTTGACCCCCACCACTACCTAAACATGTCTATAATCCCAACTCTAGGGAGGGGAGGTGGGGGCAAGAGAATCAGAAGTTCAAAGTCATCCTTGGCTCTAGACTGAGTCTGAGGCCAGCCTGAGCTACACAAGACCCTGTCTCAGATGAACAAAGAACACTAGCAAACTGGGGCCCGAGTTGAACCAATGACGGATTCTGAGCTGGGTCATTGAGAATATAGCCTCTGCACAGGACTTAATCCCCAGCACCAGCACCTCAGCCTAGCCTTGGGCTGGGCCTTAGACCAAGGGCTCAATCTGACCACTGGTCCTACTGGAGGCCCCTGGAGGACGACAGTGGGTAGCAGGAAGGTAGGTGGGTTTGAGAAATGTTTTAATAAGGCTGGAACATGAGACCTGCATTCCAGAGCACGGGGAGGTCCTGAATGTTGATTTCTGTTAACCGTACACAAGGATGCAGATTCTCAACTTTCATATTAAAGCAGATTTTTCATAAAATTTTGAAGGCTTAGAAAATAATGCCATATTATTCATATAATTATCCCAGTTGTTGCCAGCCCAGACCGCTAACACCAATTTCAGGCAATGCATATTACTATACCAATCATAGTCTGAAGAAATGACTAATTTGTGATCTATAGACAGTATCCCTACTTGATTTGTTGGTGATGTCTAGTATTCATTATAAAGGAGTTTGGAACATGGTCTCTGAGCAAAAGTCAGTTTCCTGTAGCTGCTCTTAGGTTGTGAACAGTGGCAGCACTCGCTTCCTGGTGTAGGAGAGTTGTGAGATGATTGGTTTGGTTATGGGCTGGCCAGCAGCCTGCATGTCAGCGGCTGGTGGTAGGTTGGCAGCTGTGCGACACACAGGCAGGAAGGAAGGGTCTGTCCCCCAAGGGGCAGTAGGCTTCTGCAGTCTGCTGGCTGCCCTGGACATCAGAGGGAAGGTGTGCCCTGCCCTGCAGTCAGCAGGCAGTGGGCAGTGGGCAGTGGGATGGGAGCTCACCCAAAAGCCTTCTGCCTTCCCCGAACAGTCTGAGTCTTTGCTGTGCCTCTTCAGCCCTGAGAGGACTAGGACGGAGTCTGAGGGTTTAACGTTTGATTTTTAGTAACTATGACTGGACTCAGTGGACTCCTAGAGGTAAGTACAAATAGACTCTTTCCCCTCACTGTCACAATTACACAAGCAGACACTTTGATGTGATTTAGAACACACTTAGCTGGTTTCTCTTTTGGACCAGAGCACGTGGAGTTAAAGTCCCTGTGAAGCTCAGGAAAATGTAATGTGTTTGCATTTTCCAACAAGTTTCATCATTGAGAAACTCTAAGGGCCAGATCAAAAAGTTTTAAGGCTAGGTGTGACGACATAACACCTTTTAGCCCCGTGCTCAGAAGGCAGAGGCAGGCAGACCTCTCAAGAGTTTGGTGCCAGCATGGTCTACAGAGTGAGTTCCAGGTGAATCTTGGACTTCTGCTGATAAACTGTAATGCATCGCCCCTTAGCCTGTGATGGCAGCTTTTTTTAATAGAAGTGGAATGCTGGCAGTGCTGTTTCTCAGTGTTTTGTTTCAGTGCAAATGATAGGCTGAGAATGTGGCTGATGGCCCACCTTCCAGAAAAGCATGAATCTACAATGAACTGTCCCTAACATCAGTGACCTGTGACATTTCCCACCTCCTACTACCTTTTTGTTTTTGGAGACAGGGTCTTACTGTGTAGTTGGGTTAGCCTAGAACTCAGAGGTCCACCTGCTTTTGCTTCCTGAGTGCTGGGAACAAAGGTGTCACCACCATACTCAGTTCATTTCACCGTCCCCTTCTAAAGAAGGCTGCTGTGCAACTTCTCTTCAGGTGTTGGCCTCTCTCATCATCCGCTTGGCATTGGCTGAAACCTTCTGTCTGAACTGTGGCATCCTTGCCTTGGATGAGCCCACGACAAATCTTGACCGAGAAAACATTGAATCTCTTGCACATGCTTTGGTTGAGTAAGTATTTCAAGTTTGGGGCAGATTGTAATTTTTTTTTAAATACCAGTAGCAGAGATGGGTGTGGTGGCGCACGCCTTTAATGCCAGCACTTGGAGGGAGAGGCAGGCAGATCTCTGAGTTCAGGGCCAGCCTTGTCCACATAGTGAATTCCAGGCCAGCCAGTGAGACCCTGTTTGAAAAAAAGAAAAACAGTTGAGACTAGGCTTTGTACTTCAAGACCAGTACTTTGTACTTTCAGTAGTAATTCTCCAGATTTTCTTAGAGGGGCTGGAGAGATGGCTCAATGATTAAGAACACTGGCTGCTCTTCCAGAGGATGGGAGTTCAATTCCCAGCACCCACATGGTGGCTCACAGCTCTAACTCCAGTTCCAGAGGATTAGACACCCTCACACAGACATACATGCAGACAAAACACCAATGCATCTAAAATAAAAAGAGCTAGAGTATTGAGGCACAGGCATATCCTGCCTCTCCCTAAGTGTTCATAGGCCATGTAAAGGTGAGGAGTTCTGAGCTTTCTCTGGATTTCCTGTGAACGCGCCAATGTCAAGCACTGGAGTCAGTATGTGCCCTGGCCAGACACTCAGAGCTGGTGGTAGTAGAGCTGGGACTGTCTGTCACATGTCACATGACTACCGTGAAGAGTGAGAGCTTTAATGGAGAAAGCATCCAGGTAAGTAAGTAGATGATGCCAGGGACTAGACTGTAGTCATTGTGTACCCATTCCTCATGTCCGAAAGGCTCCAGGGCAGGGCGGCAGCTTTTACCTGTGCACACCCCTGCCTCCAGAAGAGCTCTGACAGCACCGATGTCCTGCTCCAGCCAGCTCTTCATAGTCCTGGGGCGCCAGCAAGAAAAGAGGGGGGGTGGTATCGAAACATGAAGTGCATCCAGCCCCAGGCATGTGATAAACAAGTGTGAGTTAAAACTCTTGTTGCAGCTCACTCATAGCTGATACCTCAGCATGCTGATGATGAGCAAAAATGTCCCCAGTACACCCACTCAGGCCCTCTGTGTGTCACAGCACTGATGCATCTAGTGACTGGTGGTGGCAGAATTCTAAGTAGACGTGGCTCTTCAGAAGGCAGTGTTATTCCCCTACCTGTTGTCTGCCTGAATTACTTTTAGACTTTCAGAGAAGTCTAGCAGCAGGTCAGGAGAGTCTAGGCAGGCGAGCGAGCTGGGCTCTTGTGGTTGAATGGTTTAGGTTTTCCCAGAAGACTTTCCCCTACGTGAATAGCGACTTAGGATCTTGGGGAACTGGTCCAAATTCTTGACCTGGTTCTTAGCCATATGAGTGGGGAGTGGGACTCTGCATCCCTGCATCCCACTGTGTGGGAAGGAGATAGGACTCCTTACCTGCCTAGGTTGAAGGCCCCAGCCTTTCCCCATTTCCTGCAGGGCAGCCAAAGGCCCTGTCACACGTGGCACAGGAAAAGCTTGGTTGCCACACAGCTGTTCTTGTATCTGACAAGATTTCCAGTGGTTTTTCCAAATGTATGTCCATTAGTAAAAAGGTGTTCTCAATGTATTGTTTCAGGATCATAAAAAGTCGCTCACAGCAGCGTAACTTCCAGCTTCTGGTAATTACTCACGATGAAGATTTCGTGGAGCTCTTGGGGCGATCTGAGTATGTGGAGAAATTCTACAGGATTAGGAAGAACATGGACCAGTGCTCAGAGATTGTGACGTGCAACATTAACTCCCTGGTCTCTTATGTTCACTGACTTGTTTTGGTAGGGAAATAGCCTATGTGAAGGGAACCATGTCGGGAGGGTTTGAGAGGACCCAAGATCCTGGGGCTGCCTCAATTGAAGGCTAACTGATGTTCCTCTGAACACAGTCCCCGCGGACCTAGCGACCTCCCAGTTCTGCTCAGCCGTTCATCTTCCGGCCAACTGAAGATCACCCAAATGAGTGACACTTCTCAGAGCAGTGCTGACTGGGGTGGAGGGGGGTGCTGCTGCTTTGGTGATTTATGGGGTGGGCATTTTAAAACTGTTAGTATTTTGTTTGAAGCTTTGAAGTGAGATTTAATAACTGGCTTGGCTTTAACATGAATCCGTGTATATAACCTATCATTGAGTGGAGGCTGGCAGTGTGACAGAAGCCATAGATGGTCGTCTGATGGAGTACCCAGTTCCCTCCCCATGCAGCCCTGCCAGATAGTTATTCTGCCCATGTGTTAGAGAGGAAATTCCCCTCCTGACCTGCCCATCATTTGGAAACCTGTCACTCTCTTCTCTGTCGTGTGTATCCACTTGGCCTGACCATTAATCCCAGTTACTCTCACCCACAGCTGGGCCTGCTCCCCATGAACAGACCTGCAAGGGCAAACCTCAGTTTCATTCCAGAGACCAATCTGCTGAATTCCAGTCCACATTTCCATGGAATTGCCAGCTGAAGCCTTCTGTGGATATTCTGTGTAGACAGGGTCCATCAAAGTCACGTGCTTGCAGATGCCACTTTACAGCTCTATCATGGAGTTGGTTAGGCCTGCTCTGCACAGTCTGCAGATCCGATGGGCAGCAGCTCTAGAACAGGGCTCATTTTTTCCACTCATGACTGTTTCCTTCAGATTATGAGTGGAAAAATGATAAATTCAATGCATACTGAAAATAGATAAGGAAAATTAGTTTAAAAAACAATTCTTTGGTGTATATATATACAACTTTATCATTTATTAAAGACAAAAGCAAATATTTGTGTACTAATGGCATGGATGTAATTGTTTTGCACATAGAGTTAGTTAAATCTTAATGGAATGTTTAATACTTCAGGAGGACATAAAACATCTTCAACATTTTTGAGAGTTGATTGGTAGTTTGATTCTATAATCAATTTTTAAAGTTGCTTCACATAGCCAGGTATGATATCCCAGCAGAGGCAGGTGGATCTCTGAGTTCAAGGCCAGCTGTATATACATAGCAAGACTTTGTCTCAGAAAGCAAATATTTTTCACAGATACATGTATAAAATGCAGGGGAATGTTTTTGTCCATTTATAATGTTTTTGGAAATTCTGTCACTCCCAAACCAAAATGCTGTGGGATGTCTTTTTGTATGCTGTGAATATGTGTTACTCCCATTGGCTAATAAATAAAGCTGCATTGGCCTCTGGCAGGGCAGGATGGAGCCAGGTGGGAAAATCCAAGAGAGACAGTGAGAGGAGAAAGGAGAGGCAGGGGAAACGCTGAAGCGCCCGTCCAGGAGCAACATGTAATGGGACGCAGGTAAAGCCACAGGACACGTGGAGAAACAGAATAATAGTTACGGGTTGAGTTAAGTTATAAGAGCTAGCTAGTAAGAAGCCTGAGCCATAGGCCATAGAATTTGCAATTAATTTTAAGCCTCTGAGTGATTATTGTATAACCAGCTGCGGGACCTCACGGCCGGGACTGGGCCGGATGGGACCGGAGAAACTTATAACACCAAAATTCATTTCCTGTATAAGAAAGGGCCTCTAGTCCAGGCTGGTCTTTAACTTAGTTAAAAACCTTGAACTTCTGATCCTCTGCCTCCCAAGTGCTTGGATTACAAGCATGCACTACTATGCCTGGTTTATGTGGTGCTGGGAATTGAACCCAGGGTTCATACATGATAGCCAAGCACTCTACTGACTGGGCTATATCACTGGTCCCAAATTATTTAATGATTGGTCACTCTATGAAACTCAAATCAACAACTCAATTTTTTTTTTAAAATATTTATTTTTATGTGTCTGGATGTTCTGCCTGCCTGTATGTCTGTGCACCATGTTCCTGCAGTGCCCACAGAGGAGGGTCTCAGATCTCTAGGGCTGGCATTGCAGATGGTTGTGAGCCACCATATGGGTGCTGGGAATTGAACCCTGGTCCTTTGGAAGAGCAGTCATTGCTCTTAACCAACTAGCCATCTCCCCAGCCCCAGAATTTTTAAAAATCAAGCATTCTAACACAGCACAGCCAAAGCCAGTTAATGTGATATTTGCTGCCATAGTGACTTTTCTGTTGCTGTGATAAGACACCATGACCAGGGCAACTTAGAAATGAAAGCATTTCGCCAGGCGTGGTGGCGCAGGCCTTTAATCCCAGCATTTGGGAGGCAGAGGCAAGCGGATCTCTGTCAGTTCAAGGCCAGCCTGGTTGACAAAGCAAGTTCAAGAACAGCCAGAGCTACAAAGAGAAACCTTGTCTTGGGGGAAAAAAAAAAAAAAAAAAAAGGCAGCTGAGGTATAGACTGCCTTCTTAAGGTCCCCAAGATCTGCTCGGGCCCCATGATACCCAGATCATCATTCTCAGAACTGAGTACTTTGCATGGCAAAGGAGTCTTTGCAGAAGTGATAAAAGTTAAACATCTTAACTGAGGGAGATTGCCCTGAAGGGTCCCAGGTGTCAGTTTAAGAAGATGGGAGGGAAGGTGGGATGTGAGAGAGCGCCTTGTGCGGATGCAGGCTGGAGCAGTGTCCTTGGAAAATGAGAAAGGGTTCCAAGCCAAGTGATAAAGACAGCTGCTTGAAGCCAAAAAGGGCAAAGAAACGTTTTATCCCTCAGAGCCCACGGAAGGAATGGGCCCTGATGACACCTTAGACCAGTCAAGCCTGGTTGAAGAAATAGGGTTTCAGTCCTCACCCAGGCCCAGAAGAGCCATACAACAGGGCCACCCCTCCAGCTCTCTGGGTCCTCTCTGTTCCAAGGCCCCTGGTGACAAGGTTCATTCACTCAACTCCATAACACTGACAGAGGCTTCAGAAGGAAAGAATAGCAGGCCATTCTTCAGAGTGAAGATCCCCTTCCTGAAGTCCAGAAGAGCACATAGACTCTGCATGTTAGACTAATCACTGACCGGACTGTCTGTCCCCCAAAACACAGGAAGGTTCAGAAAATAAGCCTGTCTATTAACCACCACAGCGAAGCCAAAGGCAGACGCACTGGGCAGATACCTAACACAAACATTTTCTTACCTGTCATGAAATTAGAATTTAAAGACAACAGCATGTAAGAGAACACACAAACCAGGTAGCCATCTACCAGTAAGCTATAGGAGCCCTGTCTGCAGTGATTGGGAAAAGGCAGTAATAGCCAGATGTGGTGCCTCACACCTTTAATCCCAGTGCTCAGGAGGCAGAGGCAGAGGCAGGTCTCTGAGTTTGAGGCCAGCCTGGTCTGAATAGTGAGTTCCAGGACAGCCAGGGCTACAGACAGAGATCTGTCTTTAAAGAAAAGGCAGTACAAGCTAAGTGTGAAAAGGGTGAGGCACCCCCAGTTTCAGATCTAGTCGGCACACACAGGACACAGCTTCCCTTACAGCCGCTCAGAGCTGCTCTAACTCAGCCCCCACACTAGCAAGCTTTGAAGTGGGATAGGTTCCTTTCTCGTCACTGCTTTTAGACCTTTCACTAAACGCTGCCCTTCCCCACACGTGTAACAAGCAGGCCTCACAGTAGAGCAGACGACCTGGGCTTAAATCCCAATACCGCTGTTGGCTGGCTGAAGGGCCTGTCACTCACCTGGGAAAGGGGGTTTTTCCAAAGGAAGAGTGATTTCGTATTTATAAACACACATACCAAGTAGGCAGTCCCAGCAGTGCGTTGACACATGGGAGCCCTCACCCATCAGTCTGGTCTTGCAGTATTCCTTAGCCTCAGCCACACCCTCTTTCCTAGTCCCTGTCTGTTGTGATAAAGCACGGACAGAAACCAACTTGGAGTAGAAAGGGTTTATTTAGCTAACCCTTCAGTCACAGCCTGTCATCGGGAGAAGCTGGAACAGGAGTCAAGGCAGGGCTGAGGCAGAGGCCATGGAGGAACACTGCTTACTGGCTTGTGCCCATGACTTGCTCAGTCTGCTTTCACAGCTCAGGCCCCCCCTGCCAGGGATGGCACCACCCACAGTGAGCTGGATTCTTAGACATCAATCAAGCAAATGCCTCTTACAGACTCGCCCACCGGCCAATCTGATGGGGGCAGTTCCTCAACTGAGGCCCCCTCTTCCTAGATGACTGGTTTGTGTTGGGGTCAGGGGGAGGGGACCAACAGGTACAACAGATCCTTTGTCAACTTGACACTGTTAAACTCTAGCTTTTTATTCCTACACTCTCACAATAATATCACAGTATAAATCGGTCCAGCTTTTAAAAAGTTCCACAGCCCTGGCATCTCCAGTATGCTGGAGTCTCCACCCGCAACCGAGGCTACACCTTCAAAAAGACCGCCAGGCCTGTGCAGGTATTCTAACTCGTCAGTGTGCCAAGCCACAGCATCTCTCCATTATCCCTTTATGCCTTCAAAACCAATGCCACATGAGAGTCTTACACATTACCAAATTTGGCTGCCAGCTTGAGGTACCACCTTAGCCCCCTTTAACCACAGTTGAACCCAGATTTTGATTTAATGTTAGTTTCTTATTCATCACAGCCAGATTTTCAGCCTCAGCTGACCTCAACAGATTCTTAACATTAGCACATGACCAGCCTCAGTGGTCTGCTTCCCTCTGTGACTTCACAGCCCAGGCTTCCATCACCACCTCCTGACATTTGTATTCTCCAAGCTCTTCACGCACTAAAGCTCTGCACACTCAATGGCTTTTCTGGCCCAAAGTTCCAGATGCCACCACAGTCCTCTCCAAAACAACATGACCCATTATGTCACAGCGATACTGCACCGTCGGTACCAATTCCTGTCTTAGCTTGCTTTTCTACTGCAGTGCTAAAACACTGACCAAAACCAGCTTTAGGAAGGAAGGGGTTTTGGTTTACCCGTCCACGTCACTGTCCATCATCAAGGTTAGCTGCAATGGGAGCGCAAGGCACGAACCTGAGGCAAGAACTCAAACAGACCGTGGAGGAGTGCTGCTTACTGCTTGTAATGCAGGCTCGCTCAGTCTGCTTTCTTGTACTCCCTAGGACCACCTGCCCATGGGGGCCCGACCCACAGTGGGCTGGACTCATATCAATCATCAAGGAAATGCCCCATAGGCCAATCTGATGGAGGCGGTTCCTCAATGGAGGCTCTCTCTTCCAGGTGCCAGGTGACTTCAGTTTATGCAAAGTTGATCACTGAAGAGTTTAGCTTCCAGTGAAGTGCGCTGAATGCCCAACGGTCCTGGATCCTACTGCAGTTTTGTTCCATTGGTTGTACTAGCTTTCCACACTGTTTCCTTCGTGCCTTTACTTCCCCCTTCACAGTTTAATTCCATGGCCCACTGCTGTAGCTCCTAGCTGTATTGCCTGGCCTCCATGCCCATAGTCCCCTAGCTCCCTAGCCCTGGGTAAGCCCCGCTGTCCTCCATGCCCATAGTCCCCTGACTCCCTAGCCCTGGGTAAGCCCCGCTGTCCTCCATGCCCATAGTCCCCTGACTCCCTAGCCCTGGGTAAGCCCCGCTGTCCTCCATGCCCATAGTCCCCTGACTCCCTAGCCCTGGGTAAGCCCCGTTGTCCTCCATGCCCATAGTCCCCTGGCTCCCTAGCCCTGGGTAAGCCCCGCTGTCCTCCATGCCCACAGTCCCCTGACTCCCTAGCCCTGGGTAAGCCCCACTGTCCTCCATGCCCACAGTCCCCTGCCTCCCTAGCCCTGGGTAAGCCCCACTGTCCTCCATGCCCATAGTCCCCTGGCTCCCTAGCCCTGGGTAAGGCCCGCTGGCCTCCATGCCCATAGTTCCCTGACTCCCTAGCCCTGGGTAAGCCCCACTGTCCTCCATGCCCATAGTCCCCTGGCTCCCTAGCCCTGGGTAAGCCCCACTGTCCTCCATGCCCATAGTCCCCTGGCTCCCTAGCCCTGGGTAAGCCCCACTGTCCTCCATGCCCATAGTCCCCTGACTCCCTAGCCCTGGGTAAGCCCGGCTGGCCCCTACCATGCGATCTTCTTTGCTATTTGTTTCCCAGAGCTGCTGTTGCTGGCTTCGGCCTGTCTAGAACTCCTCTCTGTACTCACCTATTCCCTGATGTCACCGATGCCTCCTAGCTTTAGAATTAGTCTCTTGGTTTGTGTTCCCCCAGCAGAGCCTCAAACTGCTTCAAGTGAAAGTCAACCAAGGTAGGGAGCTTGGGAAGAGGCAGAGGGAAGGCAGCCGACTGGTAAACCAGCTACCACAGTGGGCAGTGGGCGCTTGATCCCACAGAGACTGAGATGTGGTAAAATGCACACCAATAGACTGTCTGGAGAGGGGGAGCTGGCTGTGTGGACCCCCAGAGCTGCACCCACAGTTAAAAACTACAAACAAGAAGTCTAACAAGGCAGCAGGTGGCCAGCGGCAGGCACAGGGCAGGTCCTCACGTGTGGGCAGGCCCAGAACTCCTGTTCCAGTGGCCTGTATGCTGATGCTCCTCAGTGTTTGTCTGCAGTCCAGATCTCTTCTAAACTGACTCACCCAGCAGCCTGCGGACAGCTGCACATCCAAACACACTCGACTATCTAACGGACATCTGAAACTCAAAACGACCCAGGCCACTTCTCCTCCAGAAACTCCAAATGACAGTATAGTCTTCCAGTTCCTGCTGCTAGTCCAGCACCTTCTGTTTAACTCACAGTTCAAGCCCATTACCTCAGTTTAAAACTCAACTTTCAGAAGGTATCCAAGGACCACCCCGATGGCCCTGCAGGTGAAAGTTCTTGCCAAGTCCCGGCCCCATGTGATAGAAAGAGAAAACCAACCCCATAAGTTAGTTAAAGAAAATGTAATTTTAAAATGTTTTTAAAAGTCATCTAGAGCCGGGCACCTTTAATCCCAGCACTTAAGAGGCAGAGGCAGATGGATCTCTGTGAGTTTGAGGCCAGCCTGGTCTACAGAGTGAGATCCAGGACAGCCAAAGCTGCACAGAGAAACTCTTTTTGTCTCAAAAAACCAAAACAAAGCAAACAAGTCATCTAGAATCTGGCCATGTCTTGCCATCAAAGCCAGCAGGACTTTGGCCCTGGCATCAGCATCTCTAACTTGGAGAACCTGAGTAACCACATCCACTGAGCCCGCCCGGCTTGGTTCTGTTCCCTCACAGCTGCAGCCAATGATCTTGTAAGTGTGCCTCAGCTCTGACACTAGCTTATGTGTAAAGGCCCCTGAATTGACAGCAGTTACGGCTCTGTAAGCACATAGTAAGCTGAAAATAGAGGTCAGAGAGGCCACAGTTACCCCTCCCCCACTGGCTGTCCTGTTCAGCAACACAGTGAAGGCTGTTTCCACATCCAGACACGCAGCCGCCTGGGCTCAGAGCCACTGGCCAGCACTGTAACATATTTTATAGCATGATTGGCTTAGGAAAAGTTCAGACTGCGAGAGCAGAAGGAGTTTCTAGGGCCAGTGAGATGGCTCAGTGGGCAAAGGCTCTTGTAAACCAACCTGAGTGTGATCTCTGAGACCCACATAAAGGTAGATGGGGAGAGCCAACTCCATGGTGTCATCCTTTGAGCTCTACATGGGAACATGCATGTGCATGCACACACAGTAAGTATGTTTAAAAAAAAATCTAAAAAGGACAGCTTCTACTCCGCATACTCATAGTGCACTAAGTCAGAAAATTATAAAACCTAAGTCAGTGGCCGGGCGGCAGTGGCGCAGGCCTTTAATGCCAGCACTCAGGAGGCAGAGCCAGGCCGATCTCTGTGAGTTTGAGGCCAGCCTGGTCTACAGAGTGAGATCAAGGACAGCCAAGGCTGCACAGAGAAACCTTGTCTTGAAAAACCAAAAAAAAAAACCAAAAAAACAAAAACAAAAACAAAAAACCTAAGTCAGTGTTCAGCTATGCATGCTAAAGCTAAACACGCTGCAGATAAAACAGCCTATAACACATAGATGTTAAGACAGCAATTCAAGGGCTGCGGGGTGGAGTTCGCTCAGTAGAGTGCTTACCTAGCATGCATAGAGCCCTAGGTTCCATCCTCAACCCCATAAATAAACCAGGCATGACAGTGTGTGTGTGTGTGGTGTGTGTGTGTGTGTGTGTGTATGCACGCGCGCCTATAATCCAAGCACGCAGGAGGTGGAGATAGGAAGATCAGAAATTCAAAGTCAAAGCCAGGCAGTGTTGGCCCACGCCTTTGATCCCAGCACTCAGGAGACAGAGACAGGTGGATTTCTGTGAGCTCGAGGCCAGCCTGGTCTACAGAGCAAGTTCCAGGACAGTCCCCTAAGCTACAAAGAAACCCTGTCTCAAAAAGCAAACAAAAACAAAAAAGAAGAAGAAAGAAATTCAAAGTCAGCCTGGGCTACATACTAAGTTCTAGGGCAGCCTGGGATACATGAGACCCTGTGTCCAATAAAGTTAAGCACTTCCCACAAAGAAAGGCCTAGGGCCAATGTCTTCATTAGTGATGTCTGTCTGACATTTAGAGTAACCCAGTCATTTTTAAACTCTTCTGAAAAACAGGAAGGGAGAAAAGAATATAGCTGAGTTCATTCTACAAGGTCCACATCACACTGATAGCAGCCAGGAAACTCGAAAGATCACTCTTTGTGAATGTTTCAGGCTGACCAACCACAACAGGTGTCATATGTATGTGGCATTATACCTCACTCAGTGGCTCCTCTCCCCTGTTCCTGTCCCCTCTGGAGGGTCCCCTTCCTTCCCTGTCACTTACTCCACTTCTGCTTTCTTATCTCACAGGTTCCATTACCCTTTCTTCTCCAGAGCAGTATCGTATGAAAACATGCTAGCAAGGCAAATATCTAATACACACACACACACACACACACACACACACACACACACACGCCAGCAGCACAGGCTGCCAAAGAAAATGCAGACACACTGGAGCATATCAGTGCACCAAAGGACCTGATGAACAGGGCAGAAACGGAATGTGCAGCACAGAGAGAAACATCTGTCAATCATCTGCACGATATGACATGATAGCCCAACTAGAGAACTCTTACAATGCAGCAAATTTGAAAATGAAGTTTTCCTTTATGGGTATGAGTGTTTGCCTTCCTGTATGTCTGTACGCCATGTGCACGCAGTGCCCAAGGAGACCAGGAGAAGGCACTGGATCTACTGGAACTAAAGTGACAGACCATTGTAACCCTCCTCATGGGTGCTGGGTCCTCTGCAAGAACACCGAGTGTTCTCAACTGCCTCGCCATCTCTGTAGCCTCCACAATGTGGAGCTACCACAGGAGCTGCATTTCGTGTTCCACTAATAGGATTCACATTCTCTAAATCTCACTCACTGTGTGTGTGTGTGTGTGTGTGAGAGAGAGAGAGAGAGAGAGAGAGAGAGAGAGAGAGAGAGAGAGAGAGAGAGAGAAGCAGGCAGACAGGGTTAGCAGTCATCCTAGCAAGCATCCTAAGGTAGCAATTCTTAAAAACCGATTTCAAAATGGGCAAAGAACTTGAATATGTATTTGTCAAAAAACAGGGCAGGGATATGAGCCAGACATGGTGGCTCCCACCTGTAATACCAACACTTGGAAGGTAGGAACAGCAGGATCGGTAGTAATCCAGGGCCAGTCTGAGCTACATAGTGACTTCAAGGGCAACCTGGATTACATGAGACTGTCTAAATAAATAGGCAAATAAACTCACAAATTTTCAACATCTTTAAATACTAGGGATGTGCAAACCAAAGCCACAGTGTGGGACTGGAGAGAGGGCTCAGAGGTCAGCAGCACTAGCTGCTCTTCCAGAGGACCCGGGTTTGGGTCACAGCACCCACATGCTGGCTCACAACTGTCTGCAGCTCCAGATTCATGAGATCCGACGCCCTCTTCTGACCTCTTTAGGAACCAGGCATGCATGGTGCACATACGTAGATGCAGACAAAGTCCCAATGCAACACTTCTAGAGCTGTTAGGATGACTGCTAACCCCGCCCCCCCACCCCCCACACAGAGTGAGATTTAGAGGATGTGAATCCTATTAGTGGAACACGAAATGCAGCTTCTGTGATAGCTCCTTAAAATGATGAAGACATTTAGAGCGACTCTTGTTAAACACTTTATTTTATTTGTAATAATGTGTTTGTGCACATGTTTGTGTGTGGGTGTGTGCACATGAGTGCAGTTCCCTTAGAGGCCAGAGGTGTCAGATCCTCTGGAGCTGGCGTTATAGGCAATTATTCCTAAGAATTATGTTCTAGGGGCTAGAGAAATGGCTCAATGGTTAAGAACCTGTACTGCTCTTCTAGAAGACCCAGGTTTGGTTCTCAGCACCCACATGGCAGCACACAACTATTTGTGACTCCAGCTCCAGGGGACCTGACACACCCTCTTGTAACCCACAGAGTACACACACACAGAGACACATAAATACAAATAAATGTTTTTATTAGAGTAGGATTCATCAGTCCCATTTCTGGAATATACCCAAAGCAACTGAAAGCACACTCAAAGATCTAAGATTGGCACAGCAGCCAAGCGTCAGAAGCAGACCACACACTCGCGATCTTCATATTGTGAAATATTGGCCTTACAAAGGAAGGAAATTCTGAGGCACACAGCAGTGTGGAGGAGCCTTGAGGATGTTAGGCCAAGTCACAAAGGGAAAACTACTGCATGTTTATAGAGATCCAAGTAACAATGCTCCCAGAGCCTGGGCGAGGTGGGGATCTGGAAAGTGGCAGGCTCTGTTTCTCAGGACAGAGAGTTCTGGGCTTCAGTTGCACAGTGTGAATGCTTAACAGTCCTGACCTCAGCAAGTAGAAATGGGAGACGATACTAGCCAGGGAGTGGTGGTTCACACCTTTAATCCCAGGGAGGCAGAGGCAGATGGATCTGAGTTCAAGGACAGCCTGGTCTACAGAGGACAGTCAGGGCTACACAGAGAAACCTTGTCTCAAAAAGCCAAAAATAAATTTAAAAAATGGGAGAAGGTAAGGTTTATATGTATGTTAATGAAAGTGCAGAGGAGAAGCACACAGAGAAATACAGTTAGTGTGGGTCAGTGTGCCTAATACATCCTAGCTCTGTCTGCTGAGAGGGCTAACATGTGGCGCCATGCTGGTAATGATGCATGGAGTGCTGCATCTCGATCTCAAAACACCCACTGCAAGAAAACAAGCCAGGCTCCTTGAAGAAGTTGATTCGGGACAGAGGAAGGGAAAGAATAAAAAGTTCAGGCAGGACAGACAGCCTCAGACTCATGATCATCCGCTTCAACCTGAGTGCGGAGGTTACAGGTGTGGCTACCATACCTGGTGTGCTGGCAGGAAATTAAAATAATTTTAAATAAAGAGCATTCAATTCATCCAAAATCATCATCATCATCATCATCATCATCATCATCATCATCATCATCATCTCATAGGACCTCTCTGGGAGTGGTGGCACACACCTTTGATTCTAGTGCACCAGAGGTAGAAGGTGGGAGGTTCTCTGTTGAGTTCAAGGCCAGCCAGGGTTTCACAGTGAGACTTTGTCTCAAATCAAGAAACAAAAAAAACAATAAGTAAATAAATAACAGGACCTAACCTTAACTAATTTCTAACACTGGGACAGGGGCTGGAGCATGGCTCAGTTGTAACGTACCTGCTGCACAAACACGAGGACCGAGTTCAGACCACGGCACCCACTGGCCACATCCCTGTGTGCCTTTAATCCAGCACTGGGGAGGCAGAAACAGGACAGTCTCTGGGGCTAGCTGGAAGCCATTCCAGGGAATCAGCCCAGATTCAGTAAGGGAGCCACCTTAACAAACAAACAAAAAAAATAAGGTGGAGAATCCCTGCATCAACCTCTGGCCTCCACACACATGTGCACCCTTCCACTCACAACTGTGAGCGTGAGTGCACACAGACACGACTATACACACAGGCAAAACTATGCACATGCACATGCACGCGTGCACACACACACACACACACACACACACACACACACACACGGCGGGGGCAATTGGAACTGGTAATGAACGCTCATCCACACTCCAAGGGAAACCTGTAACACAACAAAGCGGAAGAGGACTGAGTGGTGCTCGGTGGCGGCTGTGTACCTGGCATGCGAAAGGCCCTTGTGTCAACTGCCAATGCTAGTACACAGGCACACACTGGAGGAAATGGAGACCAACCAGGAGAAGGAACGGACAACTCACAAATTCTTACACCGTCTCAGATTTTCACCAAAGAAATAAAGAACATGATAGTCGCACACCTCCCCCAGCCCCAAAGAATAAAATAGTCCTGGGATAAAAAAATAAGGCTATGGAAATATACCAGCAGAGGGACATTTTTCCAATGGAAAGCAGAGGAGAAATGACAGGAAAAGTTGAAGACCAGACTCCAAGAAGCATAAAACACAAAGAAAACCACAACAGTTCCAATCAGGAAAGAGTCTCCCTGCCCTAGTTGTGTGTGGTGTGTGTGTGTGTTTATATGCACACATATGGTTCTAATTTATGTGCCATGTGAAGGGCAAAAGGAAGGAAGATAAAGGGCACTTGGTCAGTTTGGGCCAGAGGTCTTGTGCACGTCTATCACAGCAGACAAAACTGGCCACTCCAAAGCACATCACTGGAAACAGGAGCCACGAAGACTAAAAAAAAATCCATCCACCTTCCAAAGAAAGGCTGAGGGAAGACATAAATTCAAAGGACTTTTGGGTTCTGGAGCCTCAGAAAGATAGACCTTTAAAATTCTGAAAGAAATTGTTTCCCATCTAAAATTTTATACTTGGCTAAACTGTGTGCTTATTTGATATTAAAATAAAGATATTTGCTGGGTGGTGGTGGCACAGGCCTTTAATCATAGCACTTGGGAAGCAGAGGCAGGTGAACCTCTGTGAGTTTGAGGCCAGCCTGGTCACAGAGCGAGTTCCAGGACAGGCTCCAAATGCTACACAGAGAAACCCTGTCTCGAAAAACCAAATAAATAAATAAATAAACAAACAAACAAACAAACAAAGTAAAGATATTTAGATACACACATTCTCAAAACTTTACCTCTTACACTCCTTTTATTAGCTGTCAGAAGGAGCTTGGGAGATGGTTCAATGTGAGTTAAATGCTTGCCGTGCAAGAGTAAGGGCCCAAGTTCAAATCCTCCACATCCACATATAAAGGATGGTGGAACACACTGGTAGCCATTGAGTTTACTGGCCAGCCAGACTAGCCAAAACAAGCTACAGTTTCAGCGAGAGATCCTGTCTCAAAAAAATAATGGAGAGTGATAGGAGTAGCTATCTATAGCCAACCAGCTGTGTGTGTACGCGCACGCGCGCACACACACACACACACACACAGATATCAAAAGACAAACCCATCAGAAGATGAATGTTTAACCTGATTCCGGCATCCCATGGTGTCTACATGTACTGGACATCACATGGCTCCTCCATTAATACGCACAACTTCTATGGTTTTGTATATCAGTTAAAATTAACTATATAAAAAAACCCAGGCCAGGTGGCGGTGGTGCACACCTTTAATCCCAGCACTCAGGAGGCAGAGCCAGGAGATCCTGTCTCAAAAAACCCTGTGAGTTTGAAAGCCTGGTCTACAGAACGAGATCCAGGACAGACACCAAAACTACACAGAGAAACCCTGCCTCGGACAAAACCAGAATCTAAAAGAAAGTTACTACAGGTATCTCCTGAGAAAGGGGAAAATCTGGAAGCAAGGACTGGGAGTATGTGGGGGATGCACAGCAAACTCCCTGTGCCCAAGTGGGCCTGGAAGGACAGAGAGAGGTTCCCAACCAGGGCCACAGGAGACCTCTGAGGAGGTGAATTTAGGCTTAAATCACTGAAAAACAAAAACAGAAAACTACCTGGTGACCTACACCTCGAATCCCATCACTCAGGGCAGAGGCAGAAGGATGGCACTGAGTTTGAGGCCAGTGGGGTCTAGATAGGGAGACCTTGACTCCAAAAACACAAAGTAACAACAACAACAATCCCTGTAGCACCCGACATTTGTATCCTACTTACAAATTCAGGACATGCACTGCCACAGTTTCACAGATGCCAGCAGAAGGTGTTCCTGGCTCAGAGATGGGTAGCATACCAGTTCTCCTAGTATGTGCAGGGAGCCAGACCATCCGGCACATACGATGGGCTGGAGCAGGAACGTGGAAGCCTGGTTCAGGGACCTGGCCTTTTGCTCTGAGGAGGATGGACTCTCTTCCTGTACGTGTGTTGTGTAGACTGAGAGCCATACTGCCCCATAGCGTGTCTTTTCTGAAATTCCTGGCAAGCATAACTTCCATGAAAATCAAATGAACAGTTGTACTTAACAAAACAACCCATACAATCGCACTCCTCCCAATTTGTCACCCACACTTTTGCAGAAGAGACCCAGAGCCCCGGGCGATCCAGCAAGAGCGGGAGTGGTCCTGAAACTCCAGCTGGTCCCGAGGCGAGCAGCAGGGCAGGCAGGAACGTTCCCCTACCAAGTTACTTCTGGAAACCCGCAAACTGCCCAGCTGCAGGCCATGGGCCCGTGGGTGCCCCGAGCGCAGGCCACACCCTGTGGAAATTGGTTTCTCATGGTGTAATAGGTGATTGAACACAGCTGGATATGAAGCACAATCCTGGCACTTATCCCAGCACTCCAGAGACAGAGGCAGGAGAATTGCCACAACTTCAAGGCCATCTTGGTCTAAAACGTATCCAATCTTCTGCCATTGTCATCTACAAAGTTCACACTCAAGAACAGCAAGGAAGTTACACACACACACAGTTTTTGTGTTTATTTGTTTGTTTGTTTATTGGTTTCTCCGTGTGGCCCTGGTTGTCCTGGAACTCTTTCTCTAGACCAGGCTGGCCTCGAACTCAGAGATCTGCCTGCCTCTACCTCTCAAGTGCTGGGATTAAAGCGTGGGCCGCCACCCCGGCTTTTTTTGATTGCTGTGTTTGGAGCCAAGGTCTAGCTTTGCAGCGCGGGCTGGCCTGGAGTTTGAGCAGGTGTGTCCAACCTGCAGTACGAAAGCAGCCAAGCACACCACCTTAAACTTACTGAAACATGAAGATTTAAAAACAAAAGAAGTGTCAGGTGGTGGTGGCACACACCTTTAATCCCAGCATTTAGGAGTCAGAGGCAGGAGGATCTTCAGGTTCTAGGCCAGACTGGTCTATATAGTGTGTTCCAGGACAGCCAGGGCTACACAGGGAGACCCTGCCTGGGGGAAAGAAAAAAAAAAAAATGAAAGAGAAGTTCTCGGTTCTCCCAGTGCAGCGGGCCTGGGGGCGGTGGCCCCTCTCCTGGTGGTCGTGGCAGGGGCAGGCGCGCGATGTTCCAGGGTGCGCAAGGGCACTGGGACACTGGTCCAGCCGGGGCTGTCCTGCCGCGCAGCGAGGGTGGTGGCCGCACCTTCCCGGAGACCGTGGAGGAGGCGGGGCGCACGTCCCCTTATCGACCCCATCTCCCGTTACATAAGGCCGCGCCCCTATCTCTGCGGGCCATCGCCGCGCCAGCGCGCCTTCTCCCACGCGCCGGGGGCGCCTACCCGCTGCTCCCCGCACGCCTTCTGCTTGTCTTGAGGGGCAGGGGCGCGTTGACTCATGCATGCACCACCCGAGGTGTTTCCCCGAGCCTTCCCCCACCGAGGAGACCTCCAAGGGATCTGCCGCCTGCCCTGTCCTCCAGAATGAGAAACTGAGGCCCCCAAAGGGGTCACTTATCTAGGCAAAGAACTCCAAGACCTGTGGGGCTGCCAGGGGCAGAGGCAGGTGTCCAGTTCCCAGGTCTATAGACAAGCTGGGAAGCCTCCACTATGGACAGAGAGCAGTCTATGGTGTTCCCATGAGAAGAGAGCTGGGTGAGGCTAGGTCCTGCAGGAGAGAGGGCGCCAGAGTCCCTTGAGGACCTTTGTGAGAAGATGGAGGCTGGCTGAGGAGAAGAAATGAGTCGGGGAAGAGTCTGAGAAAGAAGAGAGGGGCATGAAGGGGCCGCTGTTGGCCTAAGGGAGGAAGTAGGTGAGGGTGCATCTTGAGTCACTCCCCAGGAGGCAAATGCTGTGGCCTCTGCAGAGGGTGGTAGTTGAGGATGAGGAAAGACTAGGAAAAAGGTCATGTGCTGGCATCCTGCAGCTGAGGGCGGCCTGCAGGAGACAGGCCCAGGAGCTGCCCCCTTCAGTCATCCTGAACACGCAGGGAAGTTTGAGGCCCTAGAAGGCCAGCACCGCTTCTGCGGAGAAGGCGGCAAGTGTGGCGGCCCCAGTCTCGGCCGCATCATGCTCTCTGACTCGGGCTGGAGTTGGAGCAGCCTGATGCCTACCCAGCCCAGCTATAGGGTCCCAGCAGAATGGCCGAGAGGGAAGGCTGCCCGCTGACAGAATCGGCACCAGAACGGTTTTACACGTGAACGGTCTGGGGAATACCTGAGCTGGCTGCGTCACAATAAACTTTGTACAGTATGAACTCTGATCCCTCCCACTTATGAAGCCGAGGAGCAGCGGGGTGGACGGAAGTGAATTTCCCTCACTCCCTCTGTCCTGTTTGAATTCTGTGTCCTTGGATGATTTATGAGATATGTTCATTGAAATTAAGAAGGGGTGGGGGAGAAAGAGAAGAAAATGTCCCCGATTCTCACAGAAGACAGATATTGCCATGTGCCCAGAGGCTGCTGGGTACTTAGCAACCCAAAGGGGTCAGTATTGGGCTGGCTGCCCAGGAGCTTGGGGTGGTGGTCACCAGGTGGAACTACTGGGGCGAAAGCTGGCTTTGCTGATGCCCCCCTGGGAGATAAGCCACCGCTATCTTGGAAACTCTGTCCCAGACCCTTCTCAATAAATCCACTAAATCAGACTCTTTCCTTTAGACGGCACTGGATTTTCCAAAAAAGCTAAAAAAGAAAAAAAAATCAAGATGAGTAAAGATGTGGTTTTCAGATAATGCCCAACAAAGCAGCGACCAGAGGTGAGGCGTCACCACTTGGGCTTATAAAAGCTGCTGCCACAGGCTACGGCCACAAAGCCACCAGCTTAAGCCAGCCTACAGTTCTTCTGCGCCTTGGTTCTCTCGTTGGCTCTGGGCTTCATGGCGCTCTGGGTGACCGCAGTCCTGGCTCTCGCCTGCCTTGGTGGTCTCGCCGCCCCAGGCCCCGTGCCTCGACCCATGCCGCCCCCTGTGGCCCTCAAGGAGCTTATTGAGGAGCTGAGCAACATCACACAAGACCAGAGGGTGAGTAACACACCTCCCCCTCCCCGGAAGACGTCATGAGCAGGCTGGGTCTGGCCTTGTATGTATGATAGAGGGAAAAGAGAAGCTAGCTTGGGGGTGGGGGCAACAGTGTGGTCAGTGAAAGGTCCCCCAAAGGAAAGACCTTTACAACGGGACAGATTTTCTCCAAGAAAACCCATGGAAGAGAGGTTTCTAGAAGGGGAAACCAGATAGCTCCCAGACTTCTCACAGTCTAGGCTGGTTACAGGGACAGGGGAGGGTTGGGATGTGGATCCAGAGCTTGCTAGGGTAACCAAGGAATGGTGAGCCAGAGAGTGCCAGGTGGTCCTTGAAGCTCCATGTTGACCAATCATTATCAAGGTTCTGCAGAAGGAGGGCTGAGAGTGGGGCTGGGGGATGACCAGAATCTAGGACAATGAGCTGCATTAGTTGTGGAACGCTGATTACTGTGGTTCCCAGAAACTGCCCTGTTTAACCAAAGTGGAGAACTTGCTCAAAATGGCGGGGCCATTGGCATCTACCAACTGGATTTCCGACGCCACTGGCGTATGAGCTCACACTGTCCGACCATTGATTATTGCTAAACCTGGTGTTACGCTGTGTTGTCCCTTCTGATACCTCCAGAGGCAGGCACAGAGCCTTCGTTTTGTAAGGTTGGGGGAGGTTAATGTCACAGTCTAGACTCAAGCCTTGCAAGAATCGTATGAGGCTTCCTCTGTGTGTTTCTAACATAGCATCCCAGAGAACAGACTAGAGATACATCGGGCTCCTACTGCCTCAGCCCCGGCTTGACCAGGTCAACAGCAGCCTCTCCTACCCTTCTATGAAACTGCACTCTGGCTTCTCTGTAGGCCCCCATGCTCCTGGCCAGACTGTGGCAAGCTTCAGATGAGGCATTTCCCCTGTCGATAGCCACTCGATGTTCCTCTCTCAACTCCAGGACTGCCCCTGCCCCTCTGGAGCTTACAGTGTTGAGGGGCTGTCAGGCCCGACTCTATGCTACACTAGGGGTGCTTGTGGGCCTGGCCTGGCTGGGTGAGGCCCGTGACTTCTGCTCCCACTCTACTTCATGGTCTCTTTGTTTCCTCAGACTCCGCTATGCAACGGCAGCATGGTGTGGAGCGTGGACCTGACAGCTGGCGGGGTAAGGAGCCCGGGCTTCGGGATGTGGAGGCGGCTGTGGGTCTTGGCCTTCTTTTCTCTAAGCCCTCTTCACGCAGCTAGGGCTTTGCAAACCACCTTCAGAGCTACGCATGCCTGGAATATCAGAATTGGAGAGGTTGAGGCAGGAGGATTACCATGAGTTTGAGGCCAGTCTGGACTATATAACAAGTTCCAGGCTGGCCTGGGCTACAGAATGAGACTCTGCTTCACAGAAAGCAACTGTAAAAGCAAACTCTAGCTCAGTGGTTCTCAACCTTCCTGATGCTGCGACCTTTTAATACAGTTCCTCATGCTGTGGTGACCCCCCCAACCACAAAATTATTTTCATTGCTACTTCGTAACTGTAATTTTGCTACTATTATGAATCATATGTAAATATCGATGCACAGGGTATCTCTGATATGCGACCCCCCCCAAAAGGGCCATGACCCACAGGTTGAGAACCCCTGCCTGGGAAGCTACCCACTCACTCCTCATAATCTATGCTCCTTCTGCCCCACCCCCCCATACCCATCTGGCCAGTCCAACTGCCTTCTTGTAACCTGAGCCAGGCCCAACACCTGCCCTCTTCTCCCATAGTTCTGTGCAGCCCTGGAGTCCCTGACCAACATCTCCAGTTGCAAACCCATCTACAAGACCCAGAGGCTATTGAGTGGACTCTGCACCCGGAAGTCGGCTGGGGTAAGGCCTGCTCCATCCCTCCCTGCTGGTAGCCTGGCTGAACATCCCATGTGTGTATCTACCCAGGAGCGGGTCCACTGAGGCAGTAGGGACCCAGTCTTAGGAGGTACTGGTCCTGGGCTTAAGGGCTCCCAACTTTTACCTGAGCCTCAGTTTCCACATTTATAAAGAGGCAAAACCAGAACCCACCTGGCAGGGACTTTTGGAGAGCATTGTACGGGACAGTCCCTGGAAAGCCCCTGATGGGTGCTGGCTGCCCTCGACATTGGCGTCCCTCTAATGGATGGGCCTCTCTGTTGTCTTACAGCTTTCCAGCCTCCCAGATACCAAAATTGAAGTGGTCCAGTTCATAACCACACTGCTCAGCTACTCAAAGCAACTTTTTCGACACGGCACCTTCCAGTGACAAGAGAAAAACACAGAGACAGGCCCTGGTCATCTCAGCTGTGGAACCATTTTTCTTTCTCACATCCGACATTTCTTTGGGAGGCAGGGAGGAGGGTTGGGAAGGGATAAGATTGCCTTAGCTTTGACCTTGGCCTGTACTGCCTGCCTAGTGCCGGGGGCCTCAGCCTGGCAACTTCCTCTGTCAGTCCATCCCTATGCCTGTGGCCTGCTTCACACAGGCCGACTGAGGCAGAGAGCAGCTTGGGCACATTTCTTCTTGATCTTATTTATTATGGTTGTATGTTATTTAAATGAGTCTGTCAGTATTGGGGTGGGGGAATGGTTTGCTGCCTGCGCCCTGAGACTTGGGGCCCCAGCACCAAAGCAGTGGGCCTTGGGGTCCCTGGCAATAATTACTGTATACACAATTCTGCTACCTCACTGGGGCCTCCGGGTCTCACCTCAGGCAGGGGACAGGAGGGAAGGCCAGAACCACAGTCCTGTCTGCTGGCCGGCAGCAACCAGCCCTCAGCCGTGAAGTAACTTATTGTTTTATCCTTATATTTAAACTATTAAATAGGTTAGCAAAGAGTTAATAATATATGGAAGAATGGCCTGTTACACTTAAGGTGATGTGTGGGGAATGGCGGGGGGCGGGGGGGAGGCTTGTCATTGAACAAGTGTTTTCATTGACTGTCAAACTAGAAACTGGAAATAAAGACTGTGACAGATAGGCCTGTCTGCTTTTGCCTTCTCTTTTGATCCTTGGGGATGCTGGCCTGTGGGCTCCAGACTGAGGAGCCCAGTATGAGGCAGCCCTCCGGGCTAGGGGGTAGGGGTGGGTAGAGGATACACCCCCTGTCTACTGTTGGTGAACAGAGGGAGCTTGGGCCAGGAAGTTGGGGTTCAAGGGGGGTGTCTGGAGCAGGCGGGGAACCTCTTGGGTATCTCCCGATGACTGGCCAGCTGTGTCTGCACCACCCACACAGTCTCAGGTCTCCCTTGCCACAGTGGGAGGCACATAAGAGCCCGAGACGTGGTGCGGGCAGAAGGCTTGCCCAAGGCACATGCTGGGAAGGAGTAAAGCCCCACATTGCCCCTTTCTAACAGCCACCTGCCTATATACACGGCTCCTTTCCACTACAGTGCCCATGTGGATGTTCTCTATTGATGGGGCGTTCACTACTTACATTCTAGGGACAGCCTGTTGAATTTCTGGACCCCACTCATCACCGCTTTGTAAGCCAGGATGAATCAGTTGACATGTGGGGGACTGGGGTAGACAGATGAGGCCATGGAAGATGGCACCTCAGGGCAGGTGGACTGCCTGCCTCCCCCTTGCTGGCCCAAAAGCTGGAGGGGTGAAAGTATCTGCACCAGCAAGCTCTGGCTAACACGAGATCTGTCAGCATCCTTGGGAGATGCTGCCCAGAGCAGAAAGAGACCGAGAAGGGTAGGGTACCTCTGCAGCAGGTGTGGAGTGGGGTTCAGAGACCACTCAAACTCTAAATGACTGTAACACGAACACTTAAAAGGTCTTATTAATTTTTTGTTTTGTTTTGTTTTTCGAGACAGGATTTCTCTGTGTAGTTTTAGTGCCTGTTCTGGATCCCGCTCTGTAGACCAGGCTGGCCTCGAACTCACAGAGATCCGCCTGGCTCTACCTCCCGAGTGCTGAGACTAAAGGCATGTGCCACCGCCGCTGGCTAAAAGGTCTTATTAATTAAAAAGAAAAAAAAAAAACAGAGCCAGATATTGGGGTGAATTCTGAGAAATTAGAGAGGCCAAACAAGCCACAGACAACCTAACCTCACCAACTCCTCAGCTGATCTTGTTTCCTCAGACTGAAAGCCACTGAGTCCTCACCCAAATGGATCTCAGCTGAACTTCTGCTCAAAAGCCCCTAGTTCCCGGTCCTCACACCTTATATACCTTTCTGCTTCCTGCCATCACTTCCTGGGATTAAAGGCATGTGTCCTCCCCAAGCAAAGGCATGAGATCTCAAGTGCTGGGATTAAAGGTGTGTGCCACCTCACCTGGCGCTGTTCCCAGTGTGGCCTTGAACTCACAGAGATCCATCAGTGAGCGATAGCATTAAAGATGTATGCCATCACTGCCTGGACTCCGTGTTTAATCTAGTGGCTGTTCTGTTCTCTGATCCTCAAGCAAGTTTATTAGGGTATATAATATATTGGGGTACACACTGTACATCACCACAAATGACAGGCAGGGACCTTCCTGGAGCAGACTGGAACCTTCCATTCCAGTACTCACAGCCGCATGTCAGCCATGCAACACCAGGATGTGGCAGGAACTCTGTTATGTCAGCCAACTCTTGGGGAATCAAGTGCTCCCTTCTTGCCTCACTGCCAACAAAGGAGAGAGGGGAAGAGGCCACACAACAGCATTGGAGTCAGCCACTGTGAGAGAGAGAGAGAGAGAGAGAGGAGAGAGAATCCCTGCAGACAGGCGTGGGATGTGTGCAGCAGGACAGCACTGGCTCCCGGGAGGGCCAAAGGGGTCACGGTCACATTTGCCAAGGACCATCTGTGGTTGGCACGGCACCAGCCACCTAGACTAGGGACTGCAAGACATGGTACCAGACAGAACTTAGAAAGGTGGGGAAGAGGATGCTCTCCTCCATCCTTCCTGCTGGGGGTAATGCTGGGAAGTCAGGTGAGCAATGATCTTGGCATCCTTCTCCATCCATAGCCTAGAATCAAAAACTAGATGAATTGTTTTGGGTTTTTTTGTGGCAGGGTTTCTCTGTGTAACAGTCCTGGCTGTCCTGGAACTTGCTCTGTAGACCAGGCTGGCCTCAAACTCAGAGATTCACCTGCTTCTGCCTCCCAAGTACCAACCAGCTTGGTTGGTTGTTTAAGAAAAGGGTGATGTACGTGTGTGTGTGAACGTGTGTGCGTGTGCATATGTATACATGTGTATGTAATGTGTGTGTGACTGTGCATGTATATATGTGCATGTGTGTATGAGTGAGTGAGTGAGTGAGTGTGTGTGTGTGTGTGTGTGTGTGTGTGTGTGTAAGAAGCTAGAGGTCGCCGGGCGGTGGTGGCGCACGCCTTTAATCCCAGCACTCGGGAGGCAGAGCCAGGCGGATCTCTGTGAGTTCGAGGCCAGCCTGGACTACCAAGTGAGTTCCAGGAAAAAGGCTCAAAAGGCTCAAAGCTACACAGAGAAACCCTGTCTCGAAAAACCAAAAAAAAAAAAAAAAAAAAAAAAAAAAAAGAAGCTAGAGGTCAACCTTGGGTGTTGTTCCTCAGGAGCAATATTTTTGTTTGTTTGATTTTTGTTTTCTTTTTTTCACTTTTTGTTTGTTTTGTTTTCCGAGACAGGGTTTTTCTGTAGCTTTGGTGCCTGTCCTGGAACTCACTCTGTAGACCAGGCTGGCCTCGAACTCACAGAGCTCTGCCTGCCTCCGCCTCCTGAGTGCTGGGATTAAAGATGTGTGCCACCACCACTAGCTGAACCTTGTTTTTCTATATAGGTCTCTCACTCACTGGTCTAGAACTGGCCTATTAGGCCATCCATGCTGGCTGGTAAACAATCCCCAGAGATCCTTCAGCCTCTCTCTCCCCATCCCTGATGTTACAAGTGTGCACCATCCTACCTTCTTTCTCATGCTTTCAAGGCAAACAATTTACCCACTGAGCCAGCTCCCCAGGCCCCAAGAATAATGATTTTCTGAAAAACAGAAAATCATGTTCTGTGCATCTCCCATCAATATAGCTTCATCTCTACCCAGGTCCCCTCTACCTGACCAAGGTGTCAGCCAGTCTGTCCAAAATAAGGGAGATGGTTCAGGAGACAAACACACTTGCTGTACAATCCTGATGACCTAAACTCCATCCCTGGAACCCGTGCAGAAGGTCAGACACGCTGGTGGCATCTGTAACCCCAGCACTGTTATGGTAACGTGGGACGTGAAGACAGGACAATTGCACAGACGCTCATGGGTCAGCTGACTCCCAAAGAAGATGGAGTGATGGGGCTGGGGAGATGGTTCTGTAGTTAAGAGCACTGGCTAATCTTCCGGAGGCCCTGGGTTCAATTCCTTGCCCCCACCTACATGGTGGCTCACAACCGACTGTGTCTCCAGGCCCAGGGAATCTGATGCCCTCTTCTGGATTCCATGGGCACTGCACACACACGGTACACAAACATTCAAGCAAACCCTTGTCACATAAAATAAACAAATAAAATCTCAGCTGGGCATGGTGGTGCTCACCTTTAATCCCAGCACTCGGGAGGCAGAGGCAGGCAGATCTCTATAGCACAAATCTTAAAAGGTCTTATTAATAAAAACAAACCTGAAGCCAGGTATTGGGGTGAATGCTGGAAGATCAGAGAAGCAGAACAAGCCACAGCTTCTTCACCTCGCCAATTCCTCAGCTGATCCTGTTTCCTCAGACTGGAAGTCTCTGTGTGCTTATCCAAATGGATCTCAGCTGAACTGCTGCTAAAAGCCGAAAAGTTTAACCAGTCTAGTTCCTGGTTTTCACGCCTTATATACCTTTCTGCTTTCTGCCATTACTTCCTGAGATTAAAGGCATAAGTCACTATGCCTGGCTGTTTCCAGTGTGGCTTTGAACTCACAGAGATCAGGATGGATCTCTGCCTCTGAAATGCTAGTGTTAAAGGTGTGTGTGCCACCATCTTCTGGCCTCTATGTCTGTCTAGTGACTGTTCTGTTCTCTGACCCCAGATAAATTTATTAGGGTGCACGATATATTGGAGAACACAATATCACCACAGATCTCTGTGAGTCTGAGGCCAGCCTGACCTACAAAGTGAGTTCCAGGACAGCCAGGGCTGTTACATAGAGAAACCCTGTCTCAAAAAAACAAAACAAAAAGCTTCAAAAAAATTTTTTTAAGGTTAAAAGAGAGAACCAAAAGTTGTCCTTTGACCTCCACATGTACACAGTGGCACAGGTACACATGCACTTAAAAATACGTGTACACACACACACACACACACACACACACACACACTGAGCATTCTCTCCTCTCCCTCTCTTCTCTCCTTCTCTTCTCTCTCTCTTCTCTCCCTCCCTCTCCCCCTTCTGTGGTGTGTGTGTGTGTGTGTGTGTGTGTGTGTGTGTGTGTGTGTGTGTGTGTGTGTGTTCCGCAGCAATTCCAAAGGGAGCCTTCCTAATACAAGGTGCATATGCAGCCATACCAGGTCTGGCCACTAGGGGTCCTCAGCTAGCTGCAGCCTCATCCCCACCACAGCCCCAGTCCTTTATGCAGACTGTGCCCAGGCGACCTGTGGTCCTCAATGGGGTGCGCTGGGCCCTTCAGGAACAAAGGATAACTTACAGTGTCACAGAACAAAGCTGGTACACCTACCTGACAAGGAGGTGGCCCAGTCAGGAACAAGAGGAGGAGGAAGAAAGAGGAGACGTGTAAGTCTGAGAGCATCACCTGGACCCCTGGGAAGCTGCTGGGAGCTTTCTCCCATACACCAGGGCAGCTCTCAGCGGTGCCCAGAGACAGGGGAGCTGAGAAGAGCTGGGGGCCCCAGAGGAGCGGGGGAGGCAAAGGTGGTCAGGGCGTGGGGTGAGTGGCCCCTCCGCACCCCAGGCTCAGGAGGTTTCACTGGAGGAGGGAGGGACGAGGGACCGGGGCTCAGGTGAGAAGTGAGACACACACTCAGTTTCTGTTGAACTCAACAGCAAGCACTTCTCCTGGTCAGGCAAGGTGTTGAAAACACAATCACTTCAAGGGTTCCTCTGAGGCCAGTCCCTGGGGTGGAGGAAGAGGAACCCGGCAAAGGACTGTGTCTGTCCCCTAGTGCTGAGGGCGGCTAGGAGGATGGGGCTGACCAAGCCATGGGCTGTCACATTTACACCACCGTCAGTGTTTGCCCCTGCAGTCAGCTGGTCAGTGGAAACCAGCCTCAGCCTGCTTCTCCCTACTGAGATGGTGGCAGGTGCCACTGGCCATGTGTCCTGGCTTGGGGCACCCTGGTTGTGTGGTCCCACGCTTTAGGCTGGTGGAGACTAGAGCTCTGTCCAGAGTCACCCTCCCCCACACTGGCCTCTCTTACTCTGAAAACTAAAGTCACGAGGTCTCATTATCTTCGTTTCTCAGCTCCACCCAAAAGTGACAGAGAGCATGGCTTGCAACGAACTTTCCCAGATCAACTGATTTCTCGGCAGCCAGGGAGGGCCCCCCATGACGAGGCCATTCGAAATCCCAGAACCAGTTTTCTACTTACGACCTCACTTTCTGTTGCCCTCTCTCCCTTCCCCTCCACAGTACCATCTCGAGTGGAAAGTGATCCCCTCACAGAGTGTCTAAGAAACGCCTCCAGTCCTGCCTTCCCTGGGCTGTTGTGTGGTCAGAGGTGACGCAGGTACCAAAATTAAATATAGCAGATCTCGTCATCTCCGCTTCGAGCATCACAGTGGACCAGTGCGTGGGGGCTGCGCAGCTCTTCCTGAAACCCTCCTTAGGGAAGAGCCTGGCTGTCCCCCGCAGCCTGGCTACTGGCTACCTGGACCTGCAGCTCTGTGGTCCCTGGCCCTACTCAGGCCCACGCTGGAGTTCAAGGGACATCAAAGAAGAAAAAGCAACCTCTCATGCACTCATTCTCCTGTGTTCTCACTTCTGCTACATACTTTGTTATGATAAGTACACGTCCATTCCCCAGTGGGGCCACGGACAAAGACATTTAATAGAGAAAAGCAGAACATTCCTGAGCTTCATGGAAGGGACAGATCGGGACTGGGGCTGGCGTAGGGACAAACGGTATCCTGGGACCCTCAGCTCTTTCAGGAAGGGATAGTGTCTGGGAAGGCATGGCTATAACCTGGCCAGATGAGCTGTCTGCTCTCCTGGGCCTCCAGGCCTTCAGATCCACGGTGGGTAGTGAAGACACCGGAAGGAAGTGTGCCCAGGGGACCGACCACTCAGCTAGTTCTGAGGCTGAAATAACACCAAGGTCGTGGGGACAGAGGAGAGTACCTGCTGACTTCAACGGCCTTCCCGCTCTCTCTTGAGAAAGTCTTCCCCCGTGTCTCAGGGCCACAGCCCACGCAGACACTTGTCCACACATGTGGCTGCTGTTGTTACCTCTTCTCTTGGGCCCTGTGCTTTGGTGGAGTCCTCTCTGTGTCTGTGATCAGGGTCCCTTATCCAGACCTTTTGAAGACATAGCTAGACATGTAGCCAAGGGTTCAGGGCAAGGACTTCATGAAGGATCAAATTAACTCTGGCTTCAAGTTCCATGGTGTCCCTGATTGTAAGAATTGTTACTTGGGCCAAGTCTCAGGTGCCACTCTGAAGCAGAGCTCCATTTATCCATCTATTCATCTATCCATTCATCCATCCATCCACCCACCCACCCACCCACCCCTCCCTCCCTCCACCCACCCACCCACCCACCCCTCCCTCCCTCCACCCACCCACCCACCCACCCCTCCCTCCCTCCTTTCCTTCCTCCATCCATCCATCCATCCACCCACCCATCCCTCCATCCATCCATCCATCCAGAATTCACTTCAGCCTTACCAGGTACCACTGATCTGGTTCCTGAGCACAGCAAGGTCAGATCTAGTGAAACAGCAGAGCAGACAGCACAGGGGGGTCAGGCAGCTCTGAAGCCACAGAGAGAAGCCAGCCAGCGGCAGGGGAGAGCACAGGAATCTGAGAGTGCCTCACTTATGAGATAGGATGAAAACAGAGGTCTGGCTGGACAGAACTCACGTGAGAAAAGCTCTGGGTGTTAGGAGGAGAAAGGCACAGGTGGGGATACTGCAAGGGCCCAAGTCTTGAGCAGAAGCAGCGGACCCTAACTCCGGCACTCAGGAGGATCAGGAGCTGGAGGACTGGGAGAAAGGGCTCAGCTAGGCCATATCTGATTCAGGTTTGGGGTTTTTTGGTTGTTGTTGTTTTGGTTTTTGCTTGTTGTTTGTGTGTGTGTGTGTGTGTGTGTGTGTGTGTGTTGTTTTCTCTTTCTTATTTTCTTTCTTTTCTTTCTTTCTTTTTTTTTTTTTTTTTGAGACAGGGTTTCTCTGTGTAACAGTCCTGGCTGTCCTGGAACCTGCTTTGTAGACTAGGCTGGCCTTGAACTCACAGCGATCTGCCTGCTTCTACCTCTGAGTGCTGAGATTAAAGGTGTATGCACCAACACCTGACCTAAGTCACGTATTTATTTATCTATCATCTATCTATTTATTTATTTTCTGATTCAGTTTTTAACAGAGCCATTTTGGTAGTTGTGTGTTGGAGCCCACCGAGGTTTCCTAGTGGCTTTACCCAGCAGGTCTGCATAAGAGGATGATTGGGCCACGGGCCTGGGTACCAGGTGTTTGGAAGGGTCTACACTTGGTTATATCTAGCAGGGGGAGGTCTTTTTGTCTTGCCCTTTGGCATTGTTATAAAAAGCCCTTTTGACTAAAGTTCTGGGCTGGTGGGTATTGACCCAGGCCCTCCCGAGGCTATCCTGTGTTTCTGTCTTTCCTCTCAGCATCTAGAGATCTCTTTCTATCTAAACATTCCCCACTTCTCCCTGCTTGAGAGTTCCCTAGTTGTAAAAGTGGGGGCTGATCCCCCACAGTTGTGCAAAGTGGGAACACTAGGGTGGGGCGAGGAAGACTGCTCACCTGGTCCTGCAGAGCCCCAGGTGGGAGAGGTGGGCAGACATATCAGTGGAGGGGTGAGAGACAGTCTGATTCTGGAGAGGTGTGTGAGCAATATATGTGCAATTATATATTTATACCTCTATATCATACAAAGGAAACATGCATAAAATATGTACTGCATGGCACTACATACACATGGTTTTTATGATTTTTCTATTTGTGTGTGGGGAGCTTGAACTCAGGTCCTCATGCCTGCTCAACAAGATGTCTCAACCCTTGAGACATCTTCCCAGCCTCATACATTTAAATTTAGTATCCATACACACTTTTCTGCAGAGCTAGAGGTGAACCCAATGCTTTACACATTAGCCGAGTGTTCTACCACAGAGCTACATCTCCAAGCCCCATATCAATTTTTTTGTTTTGTTTTGTTTGTTTCTGATGTTTGTTGTGTTTTCTGAGACAAGGTAGTCCTAGCTGTCCTGGAGCTTGCTGTGTAGACCAAGCTGGCCTTGAACTCACAGAGATCCTCCTGCCTCTGCTGCCAAGTATTGGTATTAAAGGCATGAGGCCACCGTGTCCAGGCCCCCATATCAGTATTTTTTAAATCTTTAACTTTTAAAAAATCATGTATGTGTGTGTGCATTGTCCCCAGGAGGCCAGACAAGGGCATCTGATCCCCCAAAGCTGGAGTTACATCCAGGTGGTTGTAAATCACCTAATGTGGGTGCTGGGATCCTAACTGGGTCCTCTGCAAGTATAGTATACACTCTTAACTGCTCAGTCACCTTTGAGTCACCAACAGCTGAGTCACCTCTCCATCTTCTAAGAAATGTATTATAAACTGGGCGATGGTGGTGCATGCCTTTGATCCCAGCACTCAGGAGGCAGAGGCAGGCCGATCTCTGTGAGTTCGAGGCCAGCCTAGTCTACAGAGCAAGTTCTAGGACAGCCAGGGCTACACAGAGAAACCATGTCTTGGAAAAAAATTATTATAGAAAATTTCCAACATTTACGAAAGTACCCCTCTAGTATCAATTACCGAACCGCAGTGGTTAGCATGTGAGGACCAGTTCTGTCTGATGTCCACTCTCCTGACCCCTCTACTGACTATGTCCAGAACCCAGGTGAGAGCAGAGGCTGGGATGGGCTGGATGCCGCAAGTGTGGTCTGTATGTCCTATGGGTGAGAAACCTGAGCTCAGGTGGACTCCATCAAAGCTGAACTATGGACACCAGGTGCCTCCCTGAAGCCTGAGCACGGCACAGCCTGCCCTCCCCAGTGTGAGGCCACACCACAGGTTCTATGTCATCTAGATCTTTCCATCCTACCTCTGTCCCCCTGCACCCAGACGCCACTGTGCTGATGTCACCACTTTCTCAATTCATCACTCTTATCTCCCATCACCGTGACCCATGACCCCTCACTTCTGCTCTTGAGACTCTCGCTCCCTGGGGTTCTGACCCTGCCTGTTTTACAGCTCCTGGTCAGGTCATCTATCCTTCTTCCAGCATTACTGTGGCTAGTGGGTCACTTCTTGTTTTTGATTTCTTTTTCTTTTTTTTTGTTTTTAAGACAGGGTTTCTCTGTTTTAGTCCTGGCTATCCTGGAACCCAGGCTGGCCTTGAATTCAGAGATCCACCTGCCTCTGCCTCCCGAGTTCTGAGATTAAAGGCGTGCACCACCACCCCCTGGCTAGTGAGTCTCTTCTTACCCCCTCATGTCTCACAACCCAGTAGAAAGCTGTCTGTGGAAACTCCTCCATGCTCAGAGTCACAGTGGCCGCTCCGTTCAGCATTGCTGACCTCTGACCCTAGCTTGTACCTTCTAAACTGCCATCTCCCAGAAGGGCAGCTCCCTGGGCCAGCAACCTAGGTCACCGACAGACAGCAGATTCCTCACTCACCCCTAAGTGCATTCAGTTCGGGTACATTGCTCCCACGGCGGATGATTACAGCTGGGCTGGGGTGGCTTTGTTTTTCTTTTCTAATGTGTTTATGCTTGTGTTTTTTCCTAATGTTCCAGGTACTACATCAACACTTGATGTTTATTAACACATATAGTTTTCCCACACCCCTGTTTTACTGTCAGCCTGGCTTTACTGGGACACCCAGACAAAATAACTTTCCCAAAGTCACTGGAAGAGTCATCCGGAGCTGGATTCGGAGGAGGCTCATTGGAGTCTTTGTGTATGCATATGCGTGTGTATAGGTGTGTGTGTACAGATGTGTGTGGAAGTCAGAGGACAACTTATGAGGAGTCAGCTTACTCCTTCCTCTGTGTGGACCCTGGGGATTTAACTCAGGTCATCAGGCTTTGATCCATGGAGTCATCTGGCCAGCCCTCAACTCTGGGTCTTTTGTTGGTTTTGTTTTTTGTTTTTGTTTTTCAAGACAAGGTTTCTCTATGTAACAGCCCAGGCTGTCCTGGAGCTCACTCTGTAGACCAGGCTGGCCTCAGACTCACAGAGATCTGCCTGCCCTTGCCTCCAGACGGCTGGGATTAAAGACGTGTGCCACCACTGCCTGGTCTGACTCCGAGTCTTAACTCTGACACGCTGCTGCTGAGCCGTTTGAAGCCACGGGCTCCTTCCCGCTCTCACACTCTATGGACTCCCGGGACCAGTGCAGATTCGAACTGCCCCCCTCTGTCTGGTCTCCCTTCCAGACACCCTTCACTTCCTCCAGGGCTTCATAGACACACCATAGGCCCACACACGTGGCTCTCCCACACGCTGCCTCTTGCCTGGTCCTGGCACTTGGCCGCGCAATGCCAGCCCAGCTCCTAGCCTCTGAAGAGCTGGAAGGGGCTTCTTCCTCAGCTGCAGGGAGAGAAGGAAAGGCAAGCCTCGGCTCAAGTGAGCAGGCTGTGAGGACACCAGATCTGAGGACACAGCTGTCCTGGTCGGTCCTGTCCCTTTCTCTTCCGCCGTGCCTGTGACAACGTGGCGTGACTGTTCTAGCGACAAGTCTGGGCATCCACTGAAGTGAGTCTGCGTGGAGCTGGTTTCTCCAGAGACCTATGCATGGCGGAAGGAAGGTGACACTGTCCTCTTTGTCCCATGGGCTGTGAGGAGGCCAAGTTTTCTCCTGGAGTGACTTGGCAGGTGTTGGAAGGCCAGCATGGATGCATCTCAGCATTGCACCAGCCAAGTTCCAGGCCCGCGTCAGGGTCCACGGCCCAGTCTGCGCCCGCTCCAGCTGCCCCCTCAACACTCCATCTGCACCCACCTCCCCTGACTGAATAAAGTGCCCATGGCAAGAGGGAGTTCTCCCCTCCTCCACTGTGCAGCCGAGGGTTGAGGAGACGACACTCCAGCTCTTCAGAAACAAGCGTAGGGCCCAAAGACTTAAAAGAGATACATATGGGAGGGGCGGGTGTGGACAACGTCCAGGTGACAAAGCTCCGATGTCATTCATCCAACCAAAATAAGGTTAATTATGAAGTGCCCTGACACAGAACCCGCTGTATGCGAGTGCTTATCTAGGTACCTAAACTTAGTACTCAAGACAACCTCAAAAAACAAAATACAGCTGCCGCTCCTCAGTTGAGGGAGTGTGGCTGAGGGTATGCCCAAGGTCCCGTGGGGAGATACAGACCATCCAGGCCTAACAAGCTGCTGAGTCTTCTTTCTTAGTCATGGGTTGACAAGGGCTAACTAAGCGCTTTCCACGGCTCTCTGGGTGCTCACAGGAGCCCTAGGGGGAGGAGGCACACAGCTTCCTCTTCACTCTGTGGAAACTGAGACCCAGAGTGAACGATCCTCCCGTGCTCACAGTCACAAGGAACTGCCTGCTGGACTCCACACATAACTGCTCAGTGGCTCTTGGCTCACTTGAAGGGCAGGACAGGGTCTGTGACAGTCCCTTCCTGCCCTGTCCAGTTGCTGCCCACAACTCCTGCAGACTGCCTTCCACTCTCTCCTTCGTCCCAGACAGGGCAAGCACCAACTTTTCTGACCCCTGCCTCATCAGCTCCATTCACAGGCACCTGTCCCTGCGGGACGGTGTGGACGATCCCCTCCTGCCCTTTGGGAAGACTTGTTGGTGTCCCGGAAGTTCACCCACGTTTCTCTGGCTTCATCCAACCATTGACACTAGCAAGACAAAATAAACCTCGCTCCTGAGTGGAGAGTTTCCACATTCTATCCCTTTCTGACTCATCATCGTTCCCACACGGCCACAGCGGTTAAGTGCTCAGAGGGAAACCCGAGTGGTTGTTATTGCCTCTGGGACACTGTGGGATCCAGCTCTCCCCTCATGGTCCTTCTGTGTCCCTTCTTAGCAGGGTTCCTCCAGCCAAGGAGGATAAGCTCCTGCTGGGTCTCATTTTCCCCATGCCTCACCCCTGCTCACCTGCAAGCTCAACCCCACCCCTGCTCATTGTAAGCTCAACCCCACCTTTGCTCACTGCAAGCTCAACCTCACCCCTGCTCACTGCAAGCTCAATCTCACCTCTGCTCACTGCAAGCTCACCCTCACCCCTGTTCACTGCAAGCTCACCCCCACCTTTGCTCACTGCAAGCTCAACCTCACCCCTGCTCACCTGCAAGCTCAACCCCACCCCTGCTCACTGCAAGCTCAACCTCACCCCTGCTCACCCCTGCTCACTGCAAGTTCAACTTCACCCCTGCTCACTGCAAGCTCAACCTCACCCCTGCTCACTGCAAGCTCAACCTCACCCCTGCTTACTGCAAGTTCAACCTCACCCCTGCTCACTGCAAACTCAACCTCACCCATGCTCATTGAAAACTCAACCCTACCTTTGCTCACTGCAAGCTCAACCCCACCCCTGCTCACTGCAAGCTCAACCTCATCCCTGCTCACTGCAAGTTCAACCTCACCCCTGCTCACTGAAAGCTCAACCCCACCCCTGCTCACTGTAAGCTCAACCCCAGCCCCACCTCGACCCAAGCCAAACATCTGCTTGTCCTAGAAGCAACCTGCCAAATGTTCTTCTCAAGAATCCTACCCTTGGCCTGGTGGTGGTGGTGGTGGTGGTGGTGGTGGTGGTGGTGGTGGTGACACACACCTTTAATCCCAGCACTCAGGAGGCAGAGGCAGGCAGATCTCCGTGAGTTTAAGGCCATCCTGGTGTACAAAGTGATTAATTATGAAGTACCCTGACACAGGACAGCTAGGACTACACAGAGAAACCCTGTCTAGAAAAACAAAAACAAAAAGCAAAACAAAACAAAGAACCTCATCCTTTTTAGGATGGCTCTTGGTTCAGTTCCTAGCACCCAGAAGGAGGCTCATACAGTTCAAGGGGTTCCAACACCCTCTTCCAGCCCTAACAAGCACCAGGTATGCAATTGGTACACACATGAAAGCAAAATACTCAGACACATAAAAATAAAAATAGCCGGGCGATGGTGGCGCACGCCTTTAATCCCAGCACTTGGGAGGCAGAGCCAGGCCAGCCTGGGCTACAGAGTGAGTTCTAGGATAGGCTCCAAAGCTACACAGAGAAACCCTGTCTCGAAAAACCAAAATAAATAAATTAATTAAATAAAAATAAAAATAATTCTAAAAACAAAACCAAAAATACTCCTCTTCCATCTACATAGTGAAGGATCAACTTTGAAGCCATTGAGATGCTCAGCAGGCAAAGGCTTGCCATGAAGGCTGAGTGTGAGCCTTAGGACCCACAGAGAAGGGGAAGAAAAAAAAACCCCAATGCTGAGTAATTAATTTATGAATTAATTGGTTTTGTTGAGAAAGGGTTTCTCTGTGTAGTACTGGCTGTCCTGGCCTTGAACTCAAAAATCCACCTGCCTCTGCCACTGAGAGCTGGGATTAAAGGCAAGTGCCACCACTGCCATATATGTGTGTGTGTGTGTGTGTGTGTGTGTGTGTGTGTGTGTGTGTGTATTTCTTTAAATGTACTTTCTTCACCCAGAGAGAGCTCTGGTCTTTATTCTGGCGCTTGGCCAAGGGGAACAGACCTAGAATTCGCCTGTTGTTTGTAACCAGTGCCTGGTTGGTAAGGGTTTCCCAAGTGTTGAGTGTGTCTGTAGTACTACAGGAACGTGCTGCTTTGTCTGTCTTTACAACAGGCACATTTAAACAAAATATATTATATAAATATTATACTATAATATATATAATATATAAAATAGATATAAATATAAATATTTGTAAGTCAGGTGTGGTGACTCATACCTATGATCCCAACACTTGGGAGGTAGAAGCAGGAGAATTGCTATGTATCTTCGGCCAGCCTTACCTACATGACTTCCAAGCTAGCTTGAGCTTTGGCATGAGACCCTTCAAACATTTTTATTTTAAAAATTAAAAAAAGAAAAGAAGAGAAAGAAAGAAGGGAAGAAGGAAGGGAGGGAGGGAGGGAGGGAGGGAAGGAGGCAGGCAGGCTTGTGTGCTATAAACATATTCAATTTTTATTAATTAAATAACAATAATGGGAAAGTAATCCAACAGTAACTTTAGCAACAAATGTTTCTAGATGATCTTCTAGAAGTTAGTAGATGTTCGAACTAAAGGCAGGAATCCCAGTGTAAGGAACCTGAGGGACGCTGCGTGTGGATGTGAAGAGCCCTTTCTGCAGAGGCTGGGAGTGAAGGGGTCACTGTAGAGACCTTCACTCCCAGGCGAATGGCAGAGTCAGCACATTTACTGCTGGTGTGGGGCAATGGGCACCTCACCAGGGTGACATGACGTTGAGACAGTGGGTGGGTGACAGCTGGGGAATTGCAGAGACATGGCTGTTTCCTGATTAGTTGGGGGTGGGTTTAAGTTCACTTAAAAGCAGCCAGCCAAGCCGGGTGGTGGTGGCGGCGGCGGCGGCGGCGGCGGCGGCGGCGGCGGCGGCGGCGCACGCCTTTAATCCCAGCACTCGGGAGGCAGAGCCAGGTGGATCTTTGTGAGTTCGAGGCCAGCCTGGTCTACAGAGCGAGATCCAGGAAAAGGCGCAAAGCTACACAGAGAAACCCTGTCTCGAAAAAACCAAAAAAAAAAAAAAAAAAGAAGAAAAAAGAAAAAAAAAAAAAAAGCAGCCAGCCATTCTTGGGCCAGCGAGATGGCTAAGTGGGGAATGGCGCTTGCTGCCAAGCCTGCAAACATGAGTTTAATTCCCAGGCCCTACATGGTGGAAAGAAAGAACCGACTCCTGCAGGTTGACCTCTGACCTCTACACTCATGTTGTAGCATGCACAGATACACACTCACACACAATAAATGTTTAAGTTTTAAAACTTTTTTAAAAATTTTTTTGTTTTTTTTAGACAGGATATCTCTATGTTTAAATTTTTTATTTTTGTTTTTATTTCTTAACTTTTTGTGTTTTTAACAATCACTGGTTTTTTGTTTTAATTTAAAATTATAGGGTTGGGGATTTAGCTCAGTGGTAGAGCGCTGGGTTTGGTCCTTAGCTCTGAAAAAAAAAATTATAGATGCTTGTGAGCTATTATGTGGGTACTGGGAATTGAACCCAGGTCCTCTGGAAGAGCAGTCAATGCTTTTAACCATTAAGCCATCTCTATAGCTCCTAAAACTTATTTATTTTTTTTAAGCAGCCATTCCTCAGGCTTCTACCTTGGGAGAGGTAATCATCAACCTTTCCCAGAACCTCCTTATTGGTAAAGACCTCATGGTCCTGCTGGTCCCAAACGAGGCCCCACTTGACGCCACCTGTCTGTCTCCAAAGACCTCAAACTTGTAGGAACAGGTGGGCTAGGATGGGAAAGAGTCTGCCTCCACCATCCTTCTATCAGTGAAGAACCCAGAGTCAGCTTTCCCAAGACACCAGAGTTTCCAAGGTGCCCCATGGCAGGAAGCAGCCAACGCCAGATGCTGCACACGCCAGACGCTCTTGATATTACTCTGCTTTTCCCCTGGACGGCACCAGCACACTCGGACACCTGCGACCTCTTCAAGCTTCTGTGCAAAGGCAGGGCAACCCCACACTGATAAGATTAATCTGCAGGGCCCATTATGGTGTAATTTCCTATGCTGAAACTTTGTAGATTTTTTTTAAAGGGTTTCATTTTCCAATTGGTCTGATTTCACAGGAAAATTTACCTGTTTCTCTGAGGCATTTTTTCTCCTGGAAGAGAGGTGCTGATTGGCCCAAAATAACTGACAATCTGGTGTAACAAAAAATTTCCAATGTAAACTCATTTTCCCTTGGTTTCAGCAATTTTAACTCTATATATAGAGAGATCTCTGTCAGAATTGCATTGTTAGCGTCTCTTGATAAACTTAATTGTCTCCCATCACTGACGGTAGAGCTCTATTGATGGGTCTCAGCCCCCAGCTAGCTGCCATCCTGCTCTGTCTTCTAGCATGTACTGGGAACCGTACCCACGGATGCAACGACAAAGCCCTGAAAGAGATCATTCACATTTTGAACCAAGTCACAGAAAAAGGGGTGAGTACCCTATCTGGCACCATCTCCCCAGATGCTCAGGTGATTCTAGCTGGGGCGGTTCTAGGCTAGGAGAACTGAGTTGCCAGAAAGGTCGGCGGCTGGGGGTTGGAGCAGGACTCGGGACACAGCCAGACTTCGTGAGACCCTGCTACTTCCAACTTGGAGGCTGTAGGGAGTTTCCTTGGGGTGAGGAGTGAGAGGTGTATCAACGATTTCTCTGTCCTGCTTGGACTGAACTCTTATCTTTCCATCTTTCCATCGTCAAGACACCATGCACCGAGATGGTTGTACCAGACATCCTTACAGCAAGGAAGGTAAGTGGAGCCGTGGGGTCAGCTTCGGCCTACGCGGTAGGTGGGAGAGGAGCGTCACCCGCAAGTGTCTGAATAAGAAATTTGTGTGACAGAAAGCTGGCAAGCCCAAAGGAGGCATTCTTCTTCTCTGTGGAGGCTGAGTTACTCTCCGGTGTGTTTTGCAGTTTCGGATTTCACTAGACATGTCACAGAACGCCTGCCTTCTTCATCCTAACTCAGGGTGCAGGCGTCCCCAGAGTCCTATCTTCATCCTAAGTCAGGGTGCAGGCGTCCCCAGAGTCCTATCTTCATCCTAAGTCAGGGTGCAGGCGTCCCCAGAGTCCTATCTTCATCCTAACTCAGGGTGCAGGCGTCCCCAGAGTCCTACCCAGTCTTGGCACAGTCTCTGGAACATAGGAGATACACAATTTGTGCCTGCTGAGTGAGAGAATTCTCTCTCTCTCTCCTTTCTCTTCCTTTGGCCTATGCATTTCTGAAAAACTGAATACTCTCTCAAAAACAGATATGGAGATTACAGGTTGAGAAGGCTTTCACTTTGTCTAAGAGACTTCCTATGGTACTGCCGGATCTCCTCCTTCTCAGCCTGGTCACCTAAGAGCCAGCTGGGATGGTGGCCCTCTCTGTGGCTCCTCAGCTCACTGCGTCCCACCCCTGTCCCCTTCAGCCTCGTTTGGACCTGTCCTCTGGTTGGAGTCTACCCATCCTGCTTCTGCCTGGGCATCTACCTCCCCTTTCTGCATTCTGCACTGCCTCCCCCCACCTCTCCTTCTGGAGTGGGAGGGGACAGATGTGACAGCTGATAGTGCATTTTCTCTCATAAACACATGACTGGCTACCTCCGTATCAATAGCTCTGTGCACTGCAGTTCCTGTTTTCATGGAAACACGCAACTGAGAATGAAAAGCCCCAGAGCCTTGATTTCCCAGTGCTCTCCCCACTACCTGCTTCCCACGTGCGCCGGACGGGGGCGGGTCAGGACCGAAGCTCTGGGGGGTAGTTGGGGTCATAGCCCAGCACCCAGGCCGTGAACAGGGTTCATCCTGATTCACAGGGGAACCGCTCTCACGACTGGATCTGGATGATCTCATTTTATTCAGGATTACTCCAGGCCGAGTTTCTGAAGTACAAATACACATGTATGTACGTATATATGTAAACACTCATATGCATATATATGTGTATTTGTGTCTACATATGTCTACATATACATATATGTGTGTGTGTGTGTGTATATATATATATATATATATATATATATATATATCGCTGTTTTACATCTATGTAACCTTAAGTATTTATTGATCTCTGAGTCCTTCCAACTCAGATGGTAGCTACCAGAAGCTGAGTCTACTCTCCTGCCCTAGCAAAGCCCAGGGCAGGGACCAGCTCCTGGGAACTGGGCCTGGCGGAAGCGTCAGGCCTGGGTGGGAGAGCCTTTGGTTTGGGCTGTAGTTCCGCCAGTCACTGGCCATCTGGCTTTTGGCAGATCTTCATCGATCTTGGAGCCTCAGGGTCCACATGTGGAGACACGAAGGTTGATTCTGAAGGTCGTCTGAGGGCTGGAGGCCAGTTCTGGGAATTTCATTGGAAGTGTTTGTGTGAGGCTCTAGGACTCTGACCTAGTGCTCAGCCCGGCCTCCATGGCTCCAAGCCTGGGCCTCCTCACTGTAGGCTGGCTCTACACTGCGTGCGCTCCTCCCCGCCCCCACCCTCCTGCTGGCCTTGCTCTTCCTCAGTCTCCCTCAACACTTACCAGTGCTTGAAAACACGCCTTTCTTGCTTGTCACACTCTTGTTTCGTGGGCTTTCCCCCAAACGTCAGGGCCTCCTGGTTTTGCTCTCCTCCCCCTTCTTGTCTGTCCCCCAAAGATTTGGCATTGTTTACCTTCATAGTGTGGCATTTCTGACCAGGGAAGAGCTCTTCTCTAGAGGCCACAAAATTGGTTTGAGGGGGATGACTTCTTTGGGGTTCCCAAGAGACTACTTTTTCAAACTCTAGTTCATTTACTTTATCTTTTGGGAGGACCAAAGCTCACGGCCTCTTCAAGCTGGGCAGCACCCAGCTGGTGGTAGGAAGAGTGCTCTGAGATAAAACCCTGGTGTCACAGGCAATACTGGCCGGGACACGGACATCCCTGAGGAAAAGCCGTGGCAAGCACCAAGCTGGCTATTTTGTGAAGGGCCTCTGGGTGGCCCATCAGCTGGGGTATTTCCTCTTTATGAAAGAGAATTAAAAACCAAAGCCCTTGACATACTCTAAGGGTGTGTGTGTGTGTGTGTGTGTGTGTGTTCGTGCATGTAGCGGCACCCTCTCTATGGTGCCTTTTTATTTTTTTAAGACAGTCTCTCATCGCCTGGAGCTTGGCAAGCAGGCTAGGCTGGCTGCCCACTGAGCCTCAGGGATCCTCCTGTCTCTGTCACTCTAGCTCTGGGATGACTAAGGAACACCACCACATCCAGCCTTTTGAAAAACATACAGGTTCTGAGGATTGAACTCAGGGCCTCACGCTTGGAAGCACCCCAACCACTGGGCCATCTCCTCTGGCCCCCTTTGTTTTTTAAAGGATTGCCTCATCTAAAGCCCTGGCTGATTAGATTTGGGCCCAATTCGAGAGAAAGAAATACAGCGGGGATAGGAGGACCCCTTTTCCCTGGGCCTGCACGAGGCTGGTAGAGAGCTGCGAGGACCCTGAAACAGCCTGAAACAGTTGCTGCCACAGAAGGCGCCTCCTAGCTAGCCATTTCCTGCCATTCTTGTGAGCCACAGACTTGCTTGTGGTGAGGACTGAGGTACAAGACTGGCTGCCTGTCACGGTGTGCTCCCTGAGCCACAGCTAGCCACGGCTAGTCCTGCCAGGCAGGACTTTCTCAGGCAGAGATACAACCAAGCGGGCGAGTGGGGTGCCATGCCATCCTTGGCGGCAAAACCAATGGAACTGAAATGTGAAGATGCCCGCCTCAGCTGCCTTTGAGACTGGCTCTTTTGAAGTGTCCCCACTTGGTGAAGATGCCCGCCTCAGCTGCCTTTGAGACTGGCTCTTTTGAAGTGTCCCCACTTGGTGAAGATGCCCGCCTCAGCTGCCTTTGAGACTGGCTCTTTTGAAGTGTCCCCACTTGGTGAAGATACCCGCTTCAACTGCCTTTGAGACTGGCTCTTTTGAAGTGTCCCCACTTGGTGAAGTCTCTTTCCAATTCCATTTTTAATCTAATTCGTTTTAGAGGCTACATGCTGATAAGCCAGGCGTGACGGCACACACTTTTAGTCCCAGCACAGGAGGGAGAGACAGGCAGATCTCTGTGAGTTCTGGGCCAGCCAGGAATGCACAGTGAGACCTTGTCTCAAGCCAACAAAACTCTAGTGAAATATTTGGGTTTTTTTCCTCTCTCTCTCTCTCCTTCCTGTATTGGAGATTGAACCTGGGCCCTGACACATGCTAGGCAAGTGCTCTACCACTGAGTTCGCCCCCAGTCCTGATATTTACCCAAATATTAGCAGTGTAAGAGTTACCTCTGGCTGGTGGGATAAGTGAATTCATTTTTGTTAAGTATACCATAATAGTCAGAAAAAAAAATACGCAAGCATGAAAAGTGAAAACAGTGAGAAGCTGCTTGGGCGGCACCCTGCCTGTCGGCTCCCCTGGTGTCGTCATGGCACATCCTGGCTCAGGATGGGTGGGCCATGAGAGTCGCTAACAAGCTCCTGGTGATGTCGTAGGCAGGCTGTGGCGTAGCCAGGGTTATGTAGAAACAGCTTCTCTCTGTGGGATATGGAGACTGACTCATGCTGACACTCTCCATGATCTATCTGTCTGTGAGCTTCAGGGGAAACCAGAGGAAACTTGAGGCCTGGAGAGACAGGGACGTCCCCTCTCCCAGGTTCCCCACCTGGTGCATTCTGTCTTCTGAGACCTGGAGCTCTCATCTCTACCAATGATGAGCAAAGGCTCCCCTCAGAAGCCATAGCCAAGGCCCAGGTCAATGGCACCCTCTCCTAGGAGCCTTTCCTGACCACCTACTGTGCTCCTGTCTCTGGCTTTCTGGAGGACATGCCTTAATCCTTCACTGGACTATGAGCATATCCAGATCCTGCTTCTCCTTGGGCAGGGCCACATGGAGCATGCCCCCAGCAGGCACTCGGCCAAGAGCAAACATGGAGGATCCCCAGGACCATGCGGAGCCACAGCTGGCTAAGAGCTCCTGTGGGCACCTTGGGCAGAAAGGAAAAGCCACAGGGTAGAAAGATGGGGACTGGGGGTGCAGACAGGTGCTCCCCACTCTGCCATTTACCTAGGTGGGTGACTTTGCTGAAGGAACCCCCTTCAACAAAACCCTCCATGGAAAAGAACCTGGGAGTTTCTGCAGAAATATTTGCATATAGATTCCGAGTTTAGCAGACTCACCTTTGGGGTAGGAAAATCGTCACCTGCTCCAGTTCAAACCCAAGCAGCTGACAGTTTCCTGTATGGCTTCTCTTTGCAGAACACCACAGAGAAGGAGCTCATCTGCAGGGCTTCCCAGGTGCTTCGCAAGTTTTATTTCCCACATGAGGTGACCCCGTGCTTGAAGAACAATTCTGGGGTTCTCAAAGCCCTGAAGAGACTCCACAGGGGCATCAGCAACCTGTCTCCACAGGTAAGCAGGGCAGGACAACAGCTTGCAAAAGACTACACACTGTGGGAGCAGCATTAAAGGCAGCAGACAGAGCTCTCGCTCTCACGGAAGGTTCTAGTGGGGTAGTTAGAAGAGATAAAGAGTAATACAATGCCCAGTTGTCTTCATGCTATGAAGAAAGACCTAGGAGCCGGGCGGTGGTGGCGCACGCCTTTGATCCCAGCACTCGGGCGGCAGAGGCAGGCGAATCTCTGTGAGTTCGAGGCCAGCCTGGTCTACAAAGCGAGTTCCAGGAAAAGCGCAAAGCTATACAGAGAAACCCTGTCTCGAAAAAAAACCAATAAAGACCTAGGAATGAAGAGAGTGGGTGGCTGGGGAGGGGGCTGATTCTCTGAACCCCCTCAGATATTTGGATTAAGTAAGGAAGCAGGCCATGAGATTAACAGAAATTGGTAGATGAAATGTGTGTGTTCTAGTGTGGCTGGATCAGAGTTAAGAAGACAGGTTTAAGCCAGGTGGTGATGGCACATGCCTTTAATCCCAGCACTAAGAAGGCAGAGGCAGGTGGATCTCTGAATTTGAGGCCAGCCTGATCTACAGAGAAGAAGTAGACTTAGCAGCTGGGTTCACGGGAGCATTCGGATGCTGTCCCAGGGATGGAGGGAAACACCTAGAGTTACTGACAGGATGGAGCCCATGGGTGCTCCAAGTAATATTCGTTCACACTGGCTCCTGGGTGGAGAATAAGACAGCCCAATGGAAGGCCATCATCACATGGCCAGGACAGGGATGACAGTGGCTTGTACAGGGTAGGAACAAGGAGGTGGCTAGATCGTCACTGATGGATAAACTCAGCACTACCACCCCACAGCTGTCCCCAAGGGGAGGACCTGAAGCTTTTGGTTTTTGGTTTTTGTTTTTGTTTTTTTTCTGAGACAGGGCTTCTCTGTGTAGTTTTGGTGCCTGTCCTGGATCTCGCTCTGTAGACCAGGCTGGCGTCAAACTCACAGAGATCTGCCTGGCTCTGCCTCCGGAGGACAGGGATTAAAGGCATGCGCCATTGCCACCCGGCGACCTGAAGCTTTTATAAGCAAGGTTGCTGGTCTAAGCTATGTGACAAATAACTAGTGGCCCTGAGACCCAAACTGTGGCGTCGGCATGGAGGGGGTTCCTAGACTCCTGGCTATGTGCAGCGTCCCCACTCTGAAATGCATCTGATTCCTGGGCAGGAGGGCAGTGAGACTTCCATCTTGCTCCGCAGGCTGGGTGGCAACAGAGCCACGTCTGAGCCTACACGGTCTGTTCCTCCCTCCCATCTGTGACACGCCACTCCAGAGACCACAGCACGTGCCGAAAAGCAGGCCAAATCTCGTTAGTCTCATGAAAGTCACACGCAGGTTGAGAGAGCCTGGAAGCCTTGGTGTGAACATTGTTTTGGAGGCTCCCAGAGCCGGCTTGACGGAGCCCATGGGCCTGAGGGTGAGACCCAAGTAAATACTCACACAATGAAACATTTCTTTTGTAGAGAAGCTGTACTGGGAATGAGTCCACGCACACAACACTGAAAGACTTCTTGGAAAGCCTAAGAAGGATCATGCAAAGGAAATACTGGCAGTGTGGAAGTTCCACGTTTTAACTTATATGAGTTTTTAATGGTTTTATTTTTTTAATATTTATATATTTATAATTCATAAAATAAAATATATGTATTATCTAACAGCAATGACAATTAATGACACTTCACTTGGCAATGAGGTCATAGTTTAGACTGTTACAGAAACCACTCAATTCACAGTGGCTACAAGTGGTTTGAGGACAGAACAGAGAGCTGGCTTCCTTCTCAAGGAGTCCCCACCCTCACTGAGGACACAATGCACAGGATCATTAAAGGACAGAAGTGGGGGCTGGAGGGGCTGCAGAGATGGCTCAGCCGTTAAGAGCACCCACTGCTCTGTAGAGGACCAGGTTCAAGTCCCAGCACCCACATGGCAGCTCACAGCTGTCTGTAACTCCAAGATCTAACCCCCTCACACAGACATACATGCAAGCAAAACACCAATGCACACAAAATAAAAATAAATAGATTATTAGAAAGGGGACTGGAGGGATGGTTTGGCGGCTAAGAGTACTTATTGCTCTTCCAGAGGACTCAGGGTCAATCTCCAGCACCCACACTACAGCTCACAACAGTAACTCCAGTTCCAGCAGATCTGATGCCCTCTTCTGGCCTCCTATGGAGGCATGCATGTGGTACGCAGACAACATGCATGTAGGCAAAACACCCATCCACATAAAAACAAGATAAAATAAAATAAGTATAGAAGAGCCAGGGAGATGAATCTGTAGATAGGAGAGAACTGACTTCATGGGATTATCCTCTGAACCACCACACACAGAGACTCAAACCCCCTAACACACACACACACACACACACACACACACACACACACTCAACCCCCCTAACATACACACACACTCAAACTGCCTAACATACACACACACACACACACACACACACACACACACTCAACCCCCCTAACATACACACACACTCAAACTGCCTAACATACACACACACACACACACACACACACACACTCAACCCCCCTAACATACACACACACTCAAACTGCCTAACATACACACACACACACACACACACACTCAACCCCCCTAACATACACACACACTCAAACTGCCTAACATACACACACACACACACACTCAACCCCCCCTAACATGTACACACACACATACACACACTCAAACTGCCTAACATACACACACACACATACACACACACTCAACCCCCCTAACATACACACACACACACACACACACACACACACACATACACACACACACTCAAAGCAAAAAGGCACCACACCCCACCCTCCCTGGGGAGGAGTCACTGAGACCACAGGGCCTGCAGTTGATGAAACAAGAACCAGAAATTAAAAAAAAAAATTTTTTTTAAAGAGCAAGGAATTGATCACACATACCTACAATCCAGTTTGAGGCAGGCCAGCATGGATCCCCAGAACCCACAGAAAAGTGGAAAGAGAAAACCAACTCTACAAAGTTGGCCTCTGACCTCCGTATGTACATCAGATGTACATACCATCATAGTATAGTAAAGAAAAACGAGAGATCTAAGTTTTTAAAACTGTCAACCCAATGGAACTATGAAAACATTACTACAAAAAGTTTCACAGGGAAGCCAGATATGGGGTGTTCCCTTGGTCCCATGGGAGACTGGTGGTCTGAATGAGAATGGCCCCCATAGGCTCGTGTTTGAATACTTGATCCCCAGTCGGTGGAACTACTTGGGAAGGTTAGGAGCTGTGGCCTTGTTGGAGGAGTCACGTCCCTGGGGACAGGCTTTGAGGTTTCACAGAGCCCAGGCATTCCCAGTGTGCTTTCTTTGCCTCCTGCTTGTGGATCAAGATGTGAGCTCTCAGCTGTCCCTGCCGCCATGCCTCTGCTCCACCATCATGGACTACGACCCCCAGAAACCTGAAGCCCCAAAGGAAATACTTTCTTTTCTAAGTTGCCCTGGTCTTATCACAGCAAGAGCGGGAACTAAGACAGCGACTGAGACAGAACAGGGAGACTGGTTAAGACCAGGGGTGGGTAGTTAGGCCCGTGGTGGCGCACACCCTTAATCCCAGCACTTGGGAGGCACAGGCAGGTGGATCTCTGTGAGTCTGAGGCTAGCCTGGTCTATATAGTGAGCTGCAGGCCAGCCAGAACTACAAAGAGAAACACTATCGTAAGGAAAAAAAAAAGTTATTGGGCAAGAGAGATGGCCCAGTGGTTAGGGCTCAGTGGTCTTGCTCTTTGAAAAGGGACCAAGTTGTTTCCCGGCACACACATGGTGGATCACAATTATCTCTAACTCCAGGGGATCTGACGCCTCTGGCCTCTGAGAGCACTCAACTCACGAGTACACAGCCACATGCACACATACACTTTCACACATAATTTAAAAGAATAAAAGTAAAAATTTTTAAAAAAAGAATGTGAGTTATGACCAACCTGAATAAATAAGATTTTGCCTCAACTCTGTACCCTCCAAAAAAACATGAAGTAAATCTTAATTTTTCAATAAGGAAATTAATATGTAATATCTAAAGATGATAATTAAGAAAATAGTTGTAGTCATGAGTTAGGTTTGGAGAGACGACTCACTGGTTAAAAGCACGGATTCCTTTTCCAAAGGACCTGGGTTCAAGTCCCCACACCACATGGTGGCTCACATCTGTCTGTAACTTCAGTTCCGGGGCATCTGACACCCTATTCTGACCTCTGTGGGCACTGTATACAGAACACAGACACGCAGGCAGGCAATACACTCACACACATAAAATAAAAATGAACAAATCTCAAAAAATTCAGAGGGTAGCCATGAACTAATGATGGTTGCAGCTGGGGACAGGTCACAGGCCACTGCTTTGTTTTCACGCGGATATGAAAGTTTTCTTCCTTCCTTCCTTCCTTCCTTCCTTCCTTCCTTTTCTTTCTTTGGTTTTTTTTTTTTTTTTTTTTTAAGGTTTTATTTATTATGTATCCAGTGTTCTGCCTGCCCGCCAGAAGAGGGCACCAGATCTCATCACAGATGGTTGTGAGCCACCATGTGGGTGCTGGGAATTGAACTCAGGACCTCTGGAAGAGCAGCCAGTGCTCTTAACTGCTGAGCCTTCTGTCCAGCCCTGAAAGTTTTCTTAATAAAAAGTGAAGAAAAGTAGGGAATGAATGAAGAGATCTTTGAATTTGTGATAACAGCCACTGGAGGAGAATAAAACAGAGGGAAGATGGAATGTACCTGGGTTAAGGAGGGATGAGGCAAAGCTGGAGGTGACTATGGGCAGTCAGTCCATTTTAGGTCGTGTGTGTGTGTGTGTGTGTGTGTGTGTGTGTGTGTGTGTGTGTGTGTGTGTGATGGGGGTGGTGGTTGTGTGCTCAACCTTATCCATGTGCATAAGAGATAGAATTCTGTTTAGTTTTGGTGACCCAGGTTTGATTCCTGGCACCCATGTGACAGCGTACAACTGAAATTTCAGTTCTAAGGGATCCACAGACATTGCATCCGCATTGTACGTGGACATAAATGAAGACAAAATGTGCATAAAATTCTAATAAAAAAAAAATTTTTTTGAGACAGGATTTCTCTGTATAGCCCTCCCTGGCTGTCCTGGAACTCACTTCGTAGACCAAGGTGGCCTCGAACTCACAGAGATCCGCCTGCCTTTGCCTCCTGAGCACTGGGATTAAAAGTATGTGCCACCACTGCCCAGGAAAATGTATTTTTTAAAAGAACAAGAGTTATATCTTAACACTGCTATTTTAAAGGGATGGAAGCGAGAGGAGAGACCCTAACCAAGCCCAAGGCATGGAACCTGCCCCTCGGAGGGCGCTCTGTGAAGGAAGATGAAGCTAGTAACAGTGACTTGGCACTCTTTTGACCCTCAGTCACACGCATGTGACGAAAATTAACACCAGTACTAAAATCACACCAAAAATATATACCAACTTTTTAACCCCTTCAAAACAAGGGGAACAAATCAAAGCTTCAAATCTCACCCTGACCACAGTCAGTTTCACCCTGCCCACATAAAATACCAGTGTGCCAGGGGCAATAAAAGTCTAAGGCCAATTGGGGAAGATACACAGTTAACATTTTAATTTCCTTTCTCCTTTGATTGAAAGTCATTTGCATGAACTAGCTAAGGTGAGCTGCGTCTGCCACAGGATATGAGCTGTGGGTTAGCGCTTGGTATATGAGGCCAGGCTGATAAAGGAAAGGCTGTCAAACAGAAAGACCTAGAACAGACCACAGGATGCACACAGGTCAGCCAACGACACAGGAAGCATGGATGGTCAGGACACACTAACCTTCTTGTTTGCATTCCGACAGGGGATCCTGGACTCTGGATTTAAACATCCAGCCACCAACCTCTGACTGGACCAAGAGAAGACGAGAACACAGGTTAAGGATGCACATAAAACACATGAGTGGAGAAACTTCAGGGTTAAGTGAAAGGCATGAGGCTTGTGATTGGAGCAGTTACAGAGGCCACCTAGCCACGGCCAGCACCTGCTCGGTGGAGTGTACCTTGTCACTGACAGCGAGGGTGGAACCATCGGCCCTCTCTCCCACGATTCCTATCGTCACTGCTTTTACCCTCACCCACTGGATAGGCTGTCACTAACTGGCATTTGGCAATGGGTAATAAATATCTAGTGGATACATGCCCTAACGAAACCATACAGCTGTGTCTTGTGTGCAACGTTTTGGAGGGGTGCATTAAGAAATGTTGGCCTCTGCCGGGCGGTGGTGGCGCACGCCTTTAATCCCAGCACTCGGGAGGCAGAGCCAGGCGGATCTCTGTGAGTTCGAGGCCAGCCTGGTCTCCAAAGCGAGTTCCAGGAAAAGGCGCAAAGCTACACAGAGAAACCCTATCTCGAAAAACCAAAAAAAAAAAAAAAAAAAAAAAAAAAAAAAAAAGAAATGTTGGCCTCTAGTAAGAACGCCACAGGGATGTGCCAGTAGAGCAAATAAAGGGGCTCACTGCCAAACCTGAAGGCCTGAGTTTGGTGCCCAGGACCTACATGGTAGACAGAGAGAACTGACTTCCACAAGCTGTCCCTAGCCACCACATGCTCTGTTGCATGCACATGGATTCCTAAATGCTCATGCACACACATGGGCACATGCGAATAAATACATGTAACCTAAAAAATGTCTCGGGTCTTCTTTTTGTCACTGCTCTGTCTGCACCTTCGCCTGTGACCTCGGTTTGTCTGTGTCCTCCCAGTTGGCACCCCACAGTATCCAGATCCTCCGAGGATGGCACAGCTCACGGCCTCGTCGTGGAAGAGGTGCAGCGTGGTCCATCAACACACAGGCCAGGCTCTCAGCTCTGTCCACCTCCACCCGGGGCAAGGCAGGGTTTTCTCTAGTCTTGGGGCCGATGTCTTGTTAACTTGCAGGGTTAATTTATTCAACACAAGGTTCACTCTCGGGCACTGTAGCCCCTTAAGTAACTGTCATGGCTGACACCTCTTGAACTGGCCTCTCTAAAACAAACAAACAAGCCAGGTGGCGCTTGTGCACATCTTTAGTCCCAGTCCACGGGAGGCAGAGCCTGGCGGATCTCTGTGAGTTCAAGGCCAGCCTGGTCTACAGAGTGAGATCCAGGACATGCACCAAAACTATACAGAGAAACCTTGTCTCAAAAAACCAAAAAAACCAACCAACAAACAAACAAACAAAAAACCCCAACAATTTAAAAAAGATTTCCCCTCCTGCTGTACTAGGGATTGAACCCAGGGCCTTGTGCATGCAGAGAAGCACTTTACTGTGAGGTGCATCCTAGTCCTCTTGGTCTCCCACTCTGAGACTATGACATTCTCACCTTAGCTCTCCAGACTGCCTTTGTGTGTGTGTGTGTGTGTGTATGTGTGTGTGTGCACGCACAAGCATGTATGTGCATGTGACTTCACACTGCAATGTGAAGACCAGACAATTTCATGTGTCTTTCTCAACCATTATCTTACTTTTCCTTTTTATGAATGTTAGTGTGTATGCATGTGTGTATGATTGTATGCCTATGTGTGTGTACATGTGAGTGTATATGAGTGTATACCTGTGTGTGTGCATATATATGAGTGTATGCTTGTGTGTGCATGTGTGTGAGTGTATGCCTGTGTGTGCATGTGTATGAATGTATGAGTACATGTGCATGTGTGTATGAGTGTATGACTGTGTGTACATGTGTATATAAGTGTATGCCTCTATGTGTGCATATGTACATGTGTGCACATATGAGTGTATGCCTGTGTGTGTACTTGTGTGGCATGGCACACATGTTGAAGTCCAGCTCCCTCCTTTAGGTGAGTATCAGACATTGAACTCAGCTCATTAGGTTTGTACAGCAAGTCCCTTTACCCTCTGATTCATCTCCCCAACTCTCCATCTTACGTCTTGAGACAGGATCTTACTTAACCTGGAGCTCATCCCATAGGTAGACTGGCTGGCCAGTAAGTGCCCCAGATCCACCCGTTTCCACCTAGCTCTGGGCAGGTTTGAGCGGCCATACTTGGCTTCTATGTGGGCGCTGGTGATCTGAACTCAGGTCTGCACACCCACTCAGTGTCCTTACCCACTGAGCCATCTCCCCAGTCCCAAGATACACGCAAAAGAGGCACCAGGACACTTACACACTGCTGGTGGGAAAGTAAGCTGGGTAGCCACTGTGGAAACTGGTGCGGAGGTTCCCAAAAAACTAAACACAGAGCCACCATATGGCTCAGTTCCTCACTATAAGCCAGGATTGTGAGCACACCACAGAGATGCTTGTACATTCACAGTCATTGTAGCCCTGCACAATCATGAAGATATGGAACCAAGATGCCTATCCACAGATAGACAGAGAATATGTTGTTCATATACACAATGGAATCATGCTTAGGCATGAAGAATGAAATCATGGTATTTACAGAAAGTAGATGCTGCTGGAGATTATGTTAAACAAAATAAAGCCAAATTGAGAAAGACAACTTTTTCCATTTTATGCAGAGTCTGGATTTAAATCTGTGTGTATTCAGAGCATGTGCACATGGGTAAAGTGAAAGGGAATTAGGGGAGGAGGAATTTTCAGGGATGGGGTGGGTGGAATACCAAGTCACCTGTGAGAAGCAGAAACCAAAGTATTTGAAGGAAGGATGGGGAAGGAGAGGGGTGAGGGGCACTAATTAAACACATTCTGATGGTGTTTGTGTATGAGGATGCCACAATTAAATCAATCATTTTGTATGCGAACTTAAAGAATTAACAATAAAAAGGAGGCAGTCTGGCCAGTGGGGGGCAAAACTCTAGGTGGAGATCAGAAGTTGAGGCCGGCGTAGGATTTCTGCAGCGTCTATGGTACTTTTAGGTTGGGTTAAGCAATATCCTCTTTGTTAAGATTGGTATCGCACTCTGAGAAAATTTGATTCGGTTGTAAAGTCCCAGTTAAATTCTTAGCTACAATCGGAGAAACGCAGCCTTTGATTACAACTCAAATTTCCCCAGCCCTCTGAGAGGCTGGGGGAGGGGAGCAGGTGTGGGAGAACATCTGATCTGTCCCATGCTTCAGAGAGCCATAACCGTGTTTGGGTAAGACAGACCGATGTTCTGATAAGGCTGATAAAAGTAACCTGAAGGCTGGGTCGCAGGAAGCCCAAGATAAACGCCGAGAGGAAACCGGTTGTTTTTGAAGTAGCCCCTACACCATCGAGTTCCCACACAAGGGCTCAGCTTCCGAAGGAAGACGGAATACCTGATTTGCTTTGCAAATGAAACTGTTTAAGGAGCAACTCTGCTCACCTACTAACAAATGTGTCTGGAGGCTCTCCCCCTCAACCTGAATCTTGGTGGGCTTCAGAGCCCCTGGACTGTGGCTGCTGACCTTGCGCTGACTGAAGCCCCGGACTTGGGCTGACGGTGAACATCATTCATTCAGATACTACCTAGTTTTACAGATGAATTGAGTGATTCACTGGAAAAGATGAGAACAGGAAACAGCGATGATGGCTAGCCCTGGTAACTCCTGCCTGTGATCTCAGCACTCAGGAGGTGGAGTCAAGACAATCAGAAACTGAAGGTCATCCTTGGCTACATACAGAGTTGGAGGCTAGCCTGGGCTAAGTAAGACACTGTCGCAAACAAACAAACAAAAAAACATGCGGGGGTGGGGGTGGGGGGTGAGGCTGTAGAGATGGCTCAGAGGTTAAGAGCACAAACTACTTTTCCAGAGGACTGGAATTTAGTTCCCAGCACTCATGCTGTGTGGCTTGCAACTGTCTGTAACCCCAGCTTAAGGGGATCCGACGCCCTCTTCTGGCTTCCACTGGCATTCATGTGCCAATACCTCCCCACCCCTACTCCCACCAAACACAAATAAAAATAAAATCCTAAAAGCCGGCCAGGCGTGGCACACACCTTTAATCCCTGCACTAGGGAGGCAGAGCCAGGTGGACCTCTGTGAGTTTGAGGCCAGCCTGGTCTACAGAGGACAGGACGGGCACCAAACCTACACAGAGAAACTCTGTCTCCAAAAAACTGGGGGGGGAAAAAAAGTTGGGGAAAGGGCATGGCTGAGGAGGTAGATCAGCAAGTAAAGTGCTAAGTTTGGCGGAGCACTCATGTAAAAAGTGGAGCATAGCCCTGGGGAGGCAGAGAAAGGAGCATCCCTGGGACTCACCCATCTGCCATCCTGGCCTAACCACCAGGTCCTAGAGCAGTAAGAACCCTACACCTACACACACACACACACACACACACACACACACAAACACACACACACACACACACCTACACACACACCCACACACACACCCAGTGTACTTGTGTGCCCCTCAAAACTAATGCTCTTAGTCTCAAAGAAGAAAGGGAGTAGGAAATGGTGACCCAGTGTCAACTAGGCAACAGGTAAGGAGGCCGTTAGATCACATAGTTCAATCAATCAAAGAAATTCTTGAAGGCTGGGGTGACAGCTCAGCAGTAAGAGCACTAGCTGCTCTTACAGGACTGGAATTCAGTTTCCAGGACTCACATGGTGGCTCTCAACTGTCCCTAACTCCAGTTCAGAAGGATCTGATGCCTTCTCCTGACCACTGCAGGCACCAGGCACACTCACACTGCACATACATAGATGCAGGCAAAACATGCAAACTCATAAAACAACTCAGTCTTTAGAAAGGAAAAGGAAATCGTGAAGACATCCATTCCTAAAGGACACCAGGCTTTAGAGAAGATTGCTTTGGGGCTGTCCTGGGACCTTCCCGAGTGTCCAACCATTCCCTGACCCCCACCAGCTGTAATTCTGCTCTAATTGTATATGGCCTCAGGGTCTCTGGGAGGGACTGGAGAAGGTAAGTAGGAAGGAGGAGGGAGCTGGTCCCATCTCCACAGCCACGGAGAAGCCATCATCCCGGCTGGAGATGACACTCCCTGTACCCCCCTTCCAAGGGCTGTCAACAGTCATCAAGCCCGGCTGGACTTGAAGATGGCATAGCCTGGCTCGGAGGACAGCGTGTATGGCATCTCCACAGCAGGGGTTCACAAAAGCTAGCAGCTGGAAAGGGAGCAAACCCCAGGTTTAAAAAATAAAGTCCTTTGCATGAGAGCAGAGGGAAGATTATTTGGGTAGAAGGGGACCGACAAGCCAAGCCAAGGGGATGAAAGGGATCAAAGTCTAGTGAAATGGGTGTCTGAAAATGACATAATGAAACTCAGTCACTTCGTATGCTAACTTGAGAAAAAAAGTCCTTTAGTCATGAAATCAAAACTTCTCAAGACCCACTCTGAATTCTTTGGTCTGCCTAACACACACATGGCAGCTCATAACTGTAACTCCAGTTCCAGGGGATCCAACACTCTCTGGTCAACCCAGGCTCACAGCACACACATGGTGCACACATGTACAGGCAGACACAACAGAATAAAAATGTCTTCAAAGACAGTAGGCATTGGGGAGGGACTTTATTTTTCATCTTACCATGCTGCATGTACACACAACATTGATATATACAGCTGGAACAAATACAATTTATACATAAAATACAATGTGAGTGTGGCTTCTGAATTAACACAACAAACTTACTATACAGTCTGTATCCTGGTCGGTAACAGCATTGCAGTACTGCTGCTCAGATTTCCACTGATTCTAATTAGTCAAAACTGCAGGGTCAGCTCAAAGGCACTAGGAAGAACTATGTATTCTAGTAGTTTAAAAAAAGAAGAAAACAATTATATATATTAAGAAACAGGGGAGGGGGCTGGGTGTAGTGGTGCACAAGTGTAATCCCAGCAATCATGAGGAGGAGGTAGAGGAGGATCAGGAGTTTAAGGCCAACCTGAGCTACATACAGGGTTTGTGGCCAGCCTAGGCTACATAGGACTCTTATCTCAAAATGGGGGCGGGGGGAGAAACTGGGCAGACACAGGTGTGTGTAAATGTAAACTTCGCCCATTCCTTAATTCACAGCTCTATAGGAAAGAGGGTGTTCCTTGCCTTACAACTTAAAAGGGGGCAGGGAGGATGGGATACATCCTAAACCTAAAATGAAAATAGAAATACTAAAACTATAATCATAACTTTAAAAACATGTTGCAGATAAAGCAACACTTTCCCCTCCAAAATAACCTTGATGTTCTGGCTGCCAAAAACATAAACTAGAAGATCACCTTTTCCAGAACATAAATGAGACAGCCTGTAGGAGGGCTCACTGTCAGGTAAACACTGGCTGCACAGCCTTCCCCTCGGCTAAGCCTGAACATCACAAGAGCAGACACTGAGTGGAGAGAGCCTGGTTGGTAGTGCAGAGCCAGCATAACTTCCTATTAGGGTTCCTTTCAAATAAATAAATATTACTTTTTAAATTAAGAAAAAGAAGGATACTTGTTAATATCCTATTTATAGATCTGTCCCACTCATTTAAAAGCTGTACATTTATTTTAAACATTAAGCAAGTTTGTTCTCCATCTCTATCCATTCATGAAATTAACACTGAAAATACAAATGATTCCTTTTGAGGACAAAGACACAGTAAATGAGAAGCAGAAGTGGGTGTCCTACCATCTCCACACAGACCTCCCAACTTGGCAAGAATCTAATTTGGTTTTCAGAAAATGAACAATGTCCACCTGAATAGAGTTTTAACACACATGCTTTAATAAAGATTGCTGGCAATGATGACGTCACCTGCAATCTCAGCACTTGGGAGGCTGAGGCGGAGGGATCATGAGTCCCAGGCCAGCCTGGGCTAACACAGAGAGATCCTGTCTCAAAACAACAAGCAAGCAAGCAAACAAAATTACTAGGGCAAGATGCTTAGAGAATTTTCTCAGTATTTTCCATTTTTATGGAGTTCTTTTGTTACTCTTATAGGCTTTAACACACTAGATTCAATGTCTCTAATGTTTTAGTTTAATTCACAGCAGATCTTCCTTCCAGGCCAACCAAACTGTTAAATGATAGAAACATGGACATGAAGGCATGTGGATTCTTTTTCCTTACTAGTAAAACTAAGATTCTGTAATTACTAACAGTTAAGTTTACACCAGGAGAAATCTGACACCACCAAGACGCTTGGCTCCCATGAGCCTTTACAAGACACACACTCTGCTCAGGGCATCACAGCACCCAGGCCACATCCATTACCTTGAGGACACCACAACAGTGCCATGGTCATATCAGCACACGCTGCACATACAGGACACTGAGCGGTCCTTCTGGAAGGCTCCACAAATGTATGACCACAGTTTCCATCCCTCACTAGGGCTCCACCCCCACTCAGCCAGCTACAGCCTACACACACACCTCCGGAATGATATGTCAGTATTTACCCTACTTGTTCAAATCACAGGAACCTAAGGAATCCTAACTTGGGAAGTCTCAAAACCTTTGCAATCAAGAGCTTGGAGTTGATTGCACAATTTCAAACTTAGAAAGCATGATAGGCTTCAGAAGCACATAACCTTCAAAACAATTTTATAAGTAGACACACAGAAATAAAAACATTTATTATAAAAAAATTGTATTATAACTTATTTTACTACATATTGAATATAACTTTTTTTGGAGAGAAATATGGACTAACTGGATTATCCATAGAAGAAATTCAGAGAACGGTATTTTATATATATATATAAATGCTATAAAGAAAATTAAAAGGTATTTTTCTGGCTTAGCTTCATTTTCTGAAAAAAAAAATGAGATTGGTTTCAATTTGTATATAGTCATTTCCATCAAAACTTAAAATTCAGACAATGGAGTGTCTGTCTGTAAGCCATATGTTCAAAGGAATTTTTAAAACTGTGTGTAGCAAAGCCAAATGGCCACCGCTGGCTTTGGTGGGGAAGCCAAACCAGCAGCAGCAACAACAAAGGCTGAATGTGGACTCAGGGTAACAGAAACTGGTGGAGGGTGGCCAGACGCTGGAGCGCATGTTCAAACTGTACCTTGAAAATGTAAACCGCAAAGCTGTCCAATTACACAGTTTTCTATAGGAGATCCATAAAATCAGTCATCTCATACCTAAATGCAACAAACGTTAGTATAAAGTCGGAATGCATTTAGACAGGCCTGTCGGGTGTTAGGACAAGTTACTGCTTAGATGAGCCGCCCAGGCGCTGACACAGGACATAGGACAAGGCGATCTGCCATGCGCAGTGTGCAAACAAGACAGGCTTTCTTCTACTCTGAGATTCTGCTTATCTAGATACGCAATAGTTGAGTACACAGCTAAGAGATGCACATTCGCATACAACCACAGCGCTCTGTAAGAACTGTGTCCTTACTTCCGCAGAGCACTTCGGCACAATGTGGCATCCTCAACAATCATGAGCTATGTGCACTTACATGGTACAGAAACTTAAGAATCTAAAAGTTAATAGGAGAGTTGCTATTTCCAGTCTCACTCCATAATTTACAGCTTACATTATGTGAATTACACAGGTGTCCTCAGTGTCTTAATTAAGGATTTCTGTCCAGGCATGAGAATATCACTATTTTTTATTATAACCTTAATTCTGTAACATTTATTGAAGTAAAGAATCAATTACGGTCTCAGGCTTTGCAGAACGCTTTCTGTTAAGAGAAGAAAAAAAAAATGCAAGATGAGTGCTTGTCCCTAAGAAACTGTCAACACATTATGTAGCCAGAGTCCACAAATGGACCAATACTGGCCACAGCAGTCTGACTGATACCCAGAGTAGGCAAGGTCACCAAAAGCAAACACAAGAACACAGTGCTACAGTACGGTGTTCCAGAGTGGTGAGGAGCTGAGCATAGGGTCAGACAAGGTACAGACAGGTGTCAGCTAAGCTTATCAGGGATGCCCCTTGGTCATCTCCTCCTCCGAGGAGGAGGCTAACAGTACAGAGAGCCTCAGAGAAGCAGGACACACAGTGTCTGAGGCCTACAGGAATACTCTCATGTGCCTTCTTTATTGCTGTCCAGCACACCAAACTGCATGCCTCTCATGAGCACTGCATGGGACACTCACCACAGAACACAAACACATCACTTATTGTGCATATTTGCTTATTTCCCAGGAAAATCACAGTTTCTGTTGAGTTGAGTCTGGATCACATGTTGGCCCACAAATATTTTCTTTAACTTAAGCTAAACAAAAAGCATATTTTTACAGTGGTGCATTATAGAAACTATATCAAAATAGCTTATCAAATTATTTGTTTTAAGGTCTACACAGTTTTAAAAATGTGGCTGAAGGGGTTGGGGATTTAGCTCAGTGGTAGAGCGCTTGCCTAGCAAGCGCAAGGCCCTGGGTTCGGTCCTCAGCTCTGAAAAAAAAAAAAAAAATGTGGCTGAACTTGAGAGAGCTCATGTAAGTAACCTGGATTCTCTTTATAAAGACAACGGTCCGGCAATGATGGGGCCTCTGTTTCTACACTAACAAGGGACAGAACCACTTTCCAGCTTGCTCCCCTGCCCTCCTCTGCCTGTCTCTGTCAAGCTGACTGTCTCATTACCATGGGCCACATCTGAGTGCATCTTCCTAATGACCTCAGAGCTCAGAGCAGGTTATCTACTAACCTTGTAACAGGGAGGGATTGCTCAAGAGCTGTGTCTTAGAACAACTTACTTCATTCCCTGATACTAGACGTGGGGGCTGCAGAGATGGCACAGCACCTATGAGCACCTGTTGCTCTTCCAGAGGACCTGAGTTCACATCCCAATACCCACATTGGTGGCTTACAACCAACTATTCCAGGAAATCTGATATTAGTGCACATATAAACATGCAGGCAAAACATTCACATATAGATAAAATCAATATTTATATATTTTTAAAGATTCCATGTAAATATTCACTTAGCATTTGAAAATCTTTAAATCCTTCATTTAAATGATAAAAAATGCAAAAATCTTATACATTTTAACAAGTAGCTCATTCTTTCTAGCCCTAGTTTAATGATTCCAACATTTTTAGTGTTACATTGCATCTAAAAGACTATGTAACAAAGACATGAAACCCATTACCTTCACCTTACATGTAAAGCAAAGGTCTTCCAACTGGTTCAAATTAGCTCAATGTAGGAACACAAGGAACATTAGTGCCAGCCCAGGCTTCCCACTGAGCTTATGTGATAAAGCACACAGACTACACAATTGTCAACACTGGTGCTAGAGAGTCACACAAGCTTCCCTTAATTTGAAATCTAAGAAATCAATGTCCTTGGAGCAATGCCCATTGTCAGAAAAACTGACCAGATGAATACAGTATTTTGCAAATTAATTAGCATCTTAGTAGACTTACACAAGACAGTAGGTGGAGGTAAACACTAGGAAAGAACAAAGCAAGTTGAAGCTAGCTCTGCTCCTCCCAGGGGCAGAAGTCTGAAAGAATGCAGTTCTTTTTCTGTTTTGTTTTGAGACAGGGTCTCAGTATGTATCCCTAGTTGTCTTGAAATTTGTAATGCAAACCAGGCTGGCCTGTAACAGCATCTGCCTGCCTCTGCCTCTTAAGTCCTGGAATGAAAGGTGTGTACCATCACAACTGTCCCAGAATGCAATTCTTTTTTTGTTTTGTTTTGTTTTGTTTTGTTTGTTTGTTGAGACAGGGTTTCTCTATGTAACAACTCTGGCTGTCCTGGAACTTGCTCTACAGACCAGGCTGGCCTCGAACTCACAGAGTACAAGTCTTTATCCCTATTTTGCTTATCAAATTGTAATTGCACAAAGAATATAATTTCAAACCACATGTCACGTTAACTAAAGTTCGACTTCCTTTAGATGTGTCTAAATATAGTATCACAACATTGTCACTTCAGGACTTGGGGACTTGGGACTGTCCTCACCTTCTCCCAGTCTTTGGCCTTGCTTTCCCCTTGGAGGTCCGTGGCCTTTCTAACTTCATCAAAGACTGACGCAGACTCTCCTCTGTATAGGCAAGGTACACATGGGAAAGGTCTACTTCAAAAGGCTACAAGAAAAAAACACACACAAGGGAAGTTAAATCAGATTCGGGGAAGATTGAAAACACAGACTGACACTGGGCAAAAGACCACTGAAGACAAAACCAAATAACCTTTTAAAGACGTCTTCCACCCTACTATGTAAAATGCACTCAAAGCTGGAGAATTAGAAGCCCAGACATGCCATCAAGCTCCCCAGACATAAAGGAAAACTGTCTCTTTCTCTAAAACCAGCACCCCGGTTGATCTAGGACTCAGGGAAGCAAGGCACCCTAGTCTCCTGGGACAGCCCAGTGCTCAGACTAACAGGGCACACCAGAGTGACAGCAGGCCGGACCTGTGGCAGGACTGAAAATGCAACTTTTGCTAAGTGTGTGCCAGAGAGCAGACCTGTCCCAAGAGCCCCCACCTGAGAGCCTCTACTCACAACAGACAATCCAGCTGCTCAGCCCACACGCTGGAACAGCACAACAACCGACCCACACTCTGATGAAGACAAACGAGTGTTCAAAGTGCTCTTACGTCTCTCTCCTTCTTGTCAGGCACTGGAGTTTGTTTCCTCATGTTGTTTCCTGTGTAGGCCACACATTTCTCAAAAAAGGGAAAGAGGGAAGAGAGATGTCTGAATCAACACTGTGAACTGGGAAGGCTGCTGCAAGACATCCTGACAGCTCACTAGGAAGCATGATGTGCATCCCGGGGCAGAAAGGATCCAACAGGCCACCCAGCAGCCAGAAGCCCCAGGCCTAACCCACTGCCACGAATAGTCCCCACTTTGCTGTTACTCAGAAAAAGATCCTATCTGGTCCACTGCGTTCTGATCTGATCCACCCTGCATCACCTTCCTCCCCCAGCAGCCAGCACCAGCTCCACTCTATAATTTCCTCAGGGTGAAAGGAATACTCACTAGCTGCCATTCTCCTATGTCTTCATTCCAATGGACATAGTTTTCAATCATTTCCTTTACAAAGAGTCAAAGCCTCCTTTTAGTCAATAGTTAAAATATTGAAAAATACAAACACAACTGTGACAATAGAAACATGTGACATTTTCCTGTATCTGTCACTATATATTGCTCATGGTAATCCCTCTGACTTCCCCATGCCTTCAACTAAGCTCTTTTAAGGGCCCTGCATTTTATCTCACACACACACACACATACACACACACACACACACACACACACACACACACACACACACACACACACACACGATGGGGGTAGGGACACGTCATAATGCTTATGTGGTGGTCCAAGAACAACTTTGTGGAGTCAGTTCTCTCTTTTTATACCTTCATGTGGTTCTGGGATCAAACTCAGGTCTCAAGGTTTACATAATAAGCCTTTACTTGCTGAAGAATCATTTGACCTACACTTTCATCAATGTTAAGTGAAAATAGTTGTTTCTAAACATTATATACTGCATCAAGCATTTAAAAATACACACTTCTTCAGCTGGAGAGTTGGGTCAGTGGTTAAGACGAACTGTTTTGAATATAGGTTCAGTTCCCAGCACCTACATGGTGGCTCACAACAGTATGTAATTCTAATTCCAGGGGTTCCAACACCTCTTCTGGTCACTGTGGGCACCAGGCATGCACATGGTCACATATATACACACAAGGAAAACATCCATATACATAAAATAAAAATAAATTTAAACACAAACACACACACACACACACACACACACACACACACACACACACACTTCTCAAGAACACATGTGGATACTATTCAACTACATAAAAACAAAAAGCAAAAGTTGGGATCCTGGGAATCAGGAGGACAGTCAGGCTGGGCTGGAAGAGACCAAGGGTAGAAAGGCTGGGAAACCATTCAGGTAGAAATAGGTTACAGTCTAGATTTCAGCTCTGATTTGGGGTAATGAGTTACAACATGGAACTAGGACATTCTGGAGTGTTCTAGAAACCCAGGACTGACTCTGGGTACCTGAGATCTGAAGGGAAAATTTCAGACAAATTTCTCATAGCTATTTGGAGATTCACAACATTGTTTTTTAAAAAATTACAGGTTTAAATTTATTAAGAACATACTGAAAGGTGGGCTGGAGAGATGGCTCCAGGGTTAAGAGTGCTCACTACTCCTGCAGACACCTGGGGCTAAGTTCCCACCACACACATCCAGCGGCTCACAACCTCCCGTAACTCCAGTTCTAGGAGATCCAACGCTCTATCCTAGACTCTGTACACAAACTCACATTCCCATATATACACATACTGAAAAATAAAATTCTTGCTAAGGAAAAGGTAAGATTTTCAAATTATGCTGGTGATAACAATTACCACCTGTTTGAAAATGACTAGTAATGATGGCTGGTTGTATAACTAAGTGAATGTATTTAGTGTTATTGAACTGTATACATAAAGATGACTAGAACGGACAATTCCATATTCTATTTTTACACACACACACACAGAGTGCATACATCAAGGAAGAGGACAGCAGCACATTCTGCTTATTCTATTTAAAAAGTATTTATGTATGTATTTCATGTAGATGAGTGTTTTGTCTGCATGTGTATCTGTGCACCACATGTCTGCCTGATACCTGTGGAGGACAGAAGAGGGTGTTGAATCCCCAGGACTGGAGTTACAGATGGTGATGAGTTGCCATGTGGGTGCTGGACCTGGATCCTCTGAAAGAGCAGCCAACCTTATTTACCACTGGGTCACCTCTCCAGCTCCCTCTCTACTTTCTAATAAAGTATGTCAATCAATCAATAGGACCTTCACCTTTATTCTACATGCATTTACATGGAGCAAGGTCCTTCCTTTCAATGGGCTGACACATTCTTATTTAGATACTTAGATACTCAAAAAGAGAATTACATTCTAAAGAAAGCTAACACCTTTTGTGCTGGCTGGTCTTATGTCAACTTGATACAAGTTAGTGTGATATGAAAGGAGGAAGCCTCAGTTGAGAAAATGCCTCCATAAGATCCATCTGTAAGGCATTTTTCTTTCTTTCTTTTTGGGTGTTTTTTTTTTTTTTTTTTTTGAGATAGGATTTCACCATCTAGCCTTGGCTGTCCTGGAACTCTCTCTGTACATCAGGCTGGCCTCAAATTCACAGAGATCCACCTGCCTTTGCCTCCCAAGTGCTGGGATCAAAGGTGTGTGCCACCACTGTCTGGGCAGGCATTTTCTTAACTAGTGATTGCTGGGGAGCCGGCTCAGCCCATTGTGAGTGGTGCCATACTTGGGTTGGTGGTCCTGAATTCTATAAGAAAACAGGCTGAGCAAGCCAGCAAGTAGCACCTCTCCATGGCCTCTGCATCAGCTCCTGCCTCCAGATTCCTGCCGTGTTTGAGTTCCTGTCCTGACTTCCTTCACTGATGAACTTAATGTGGAAGTACAACCAAATAAACTCTTTCATCCCCAAGTTCGTTTGGTCTTTGTGTTTCATCACAGCCATAGTAACCCTAACAAAGACACTTTTATATGATGGCATTAGTTCAAGAAAGTTTTACAGAGGACAGCTGCAATGTGAACATGTAACATCTTAATTTGTTACGCTGGCTTGTTCTTTAGCCCTCTTCAATGACCTAATGTCTAGATCAGACTCCTCTCACCTGGTAGTCCTGAGGTATGAAGTTATCAATAATAAGCATCTGAAGCCGAAGCTCACGGCTGAGCTGCCGAATGTTCTCCAGGAGGCCTTCAATTTCCCTCTGATGCTCTTGCTGAAGATCAGCCATCTACCAGAGAACCCATGACAGCATAAAGCAAACAAGACTTTAAGCATAAATACTGACCCTGACCCAGGACACTGGCCCAGTTCTTGGACAGACTGTCACTGGCTAGTTAACAAGTAAAATTTAAAATACACAGAGAGAAGTGAGTGTTTTATTTAGTGCTTTAAAACTGTAAGCACACAAAGCCAGGTGGTAGTGGCGGTGGTGGCCAGCAGCAGTGAACGCCTTTAATCCCAGCACTCAGGTGGCAGAGGCAGGCAGATCTGTGAGTTCAAAGCCAGCCTGGTCTATAGAGCGAATTCCAGAACAGCTAGGGCTACATAGAGAAACTGTATTATAGGATTTCTAAGACACCAACCTCTGACTTTGCAGCCATCAGCATGGTCCAGACTTTCTTTAATTTCTTGGTCTTCCCCTGAGCCTCCTCTTGTAGACTGGTATATTTTTCCTCAATGTCCAAACGTTCTTGCTATGATAAAAACAGGTTAACTTCAGAATAATTTTAAGTCACAAATTCAACGTAACAAATGATCTAGACATTTGGTAACTACTGTCTTCAAAATGATCCATAATCTGCTTTCCATGTTATCTTCGGGATTTAGTTTGCCCTGGAAAAGGTGGGCACGCTGCATACCACACTCAACATGGCGTCACCTCTTTTTCCTCCAGTTCTTTCCGAAGTTGCTCAGCTCTCTTCCTCCTCTCCTCCAGCTCCATATTGGACTCCTCAAGAAGCTTCTCTTGCTCCTCAGCTTTGGCCAACAAGTCCACACCACCGACAATGACTTTCTTCTCCAAAGCAGACAGCTTTTCCAGCAAAGACTGATGCTCTTGTCTATAAGGAAAAGGAGAACATTCTAAATCCCTGTCATCTGCCATTCTAATCTCACTCCCCCAATTCAAGTAGAACTGAAGATGCCCGCTTAGAAAAGTTCAGTCATGTGATACTCGCCAAAACACACCACTACATGGCATTAACTCATCAACTAAGGATTAATTCACCTTGGCCAATATTTTCTCCAACACAGAGATTAAATGATCAGAAAGATCCAAGTTTTAAAAATATATCACACACAGTAGACCTTCTACCCTAAAACAGCTATGCTGGAAACAAAAATCAAGATTTTCATTATCTTTTAATTGATCGATTTTCCTGATACACAGTCCTATGAAGAACATTAGAACTCCAGCCATGAGCCCATCTGGACCCACCACACTCACTGGGCTTTCAGAAGGTCCTTCTCCCGTCTCTCCAGTTCAGCTCTAGCCTTGTTTCTTTCTTCTTCTTCCATGTCAAGTTTTGTTTCCAATGCTTTTCTCTCCTCATCAATTTTCGCTTGCATTTCCACCATCTTATCTGGGGAAACTTTCTTTTTACCTATTTGAGTCATTTAATTGCAGCAGTCACTAAAAGTAGTCAATGTTTCAGACATAAGAATTATCTTAGTATAGCACTGTCTATACCCAGTCACACAACAGCAAATGTTAAACTTCCATTTCTACGTCATAGTTCCTAGAATTTTTAATTCATTAATAAATTCAAACTGTTGTCTAACTGTGTAATGATATGTGAGGGGAAAAATGAAAGAGAACAAACGAGATGAGCAGAAAAATAGGGAAAGAAAAGTAACAGGAAAGCCAAATAAAAAAGCAAAGCTTGTGGGTCCCCAAAGGGTGCAGAGAGGCTAAAAAGGGAAATAATTCTTCAATCACTTTCACAATCATTAAATTACTCATTTAAGGCAGGTGTTTTATACTGATAAGCCACCCTGGTAAATCATAAATGAGCCACCAAAGTAACTTACTATAACAAACTAGATCACCAAAGTCCCTAACTCAGATCAAACATGCTAAGAACCAACAGTCAGCAGAAGCACTACCAACTAATAAAGGTGGAATGCAGCTTCCAACTGACTGTCATGTCCAAGCATGTGTAGGTGTATGTATGCAGCCTGCTCACACGAAGTTCACCAATGAACCTCCAAACCATGAAGTTATATGAAAAAAATCAAAAAGAGAAAACAGACACTCGCTTATTAAGATGGTTCTGAAACTGAGCCAATGACAGTTCATTTCTGGTTGATGCAAGTTCTGAGAAACACGCTCCCTCGGAACAACAAGCGTTTCATAGAACTGTCAGACCTGAGGCTCTCCTCAGTTTGTCGTTCTCAACTTCCTTCCCAAGGGACAAGGATGGAGGATTACAGATCAGTGTCTCCACCCCACCCAGCCCCTCCTGCTAAGGAAAAGGAACTGAAAACAATCAATGGCACTACAGATCTGAGCAGTCTTGTAGGAACCATGAAAGGCAGGGTCATGCATAGGCTTTTTCAACTCTTGAGACAAAATCTCAAGGGTTTAACGGCATCCTTCCTTCTACAGAACTAAAGTCTAAAGCAAAATCTTAGGCACAAAACCAAAGAGGAACTAAGATCCAGGCGGCTGGTGTGGTGTGATTCACTGCACTCCGTGTCAGAGGTGGGCCTGGGCCTATCGGCACAGCCACCTGCCTTGAACCTTCTGAATTATGTTTTAGAAGAATAATTTTCACAAATAAGTTAACTTCTATTCCCAATGAATTACTTGGAAAGATTTTCTATCCATAATAACACTTACTAAAAATTGTAGGAGAAAAGTCTAAGTTGAGGTTTACAGGAAGTAAACATGTAACTAACTTCCCACCTCAGTATTACAAATGTTTAGAGAAAAATTGCAAATACGTTAAAAAAAAATAGTGTGTGTAGAAGACATGGGTACTAAGGACACAGACTACATGAATGGATCAAATAAGAAATTTGGACTTGTAGTGATTTGTTTTGCTAATGGTTATAAAGAGCTCCAAAAACCCATCAGGAGAGAGTAATACAGAAAGAGTTTGCATATAAAAATACATAAACACTGTCTCTTGATGAACTGATTGCCTTATATAGTAACCCCTTCAAACCCATGTTTTAGAAGCAAGTGTCTCACTGTGCTCAAGAGGATGTCATGAAGACACTCTCCACACAGCTAGGGTCAGTTCAAAAGTCCACACATTCAAGTCCCATGTGGCTCTAGCCAGAATCACCATGACAAGCCATGGTATTTTTTTCAAATAACACTTTAAGCTAAATGTGACTGTGTAAAAAATGTGGTGACCAAGAGTAACTTGTAGATAGATCTTTAAGGAATGAACTGTTACCCTGTGCTCCCTGGATACAAGCCTTAGCCTTCAGTGGGTTGCTTCCACTGGGAATGCTGTCAGGGGCCTGAAACGACCTGCTCCCAGCAGTCAATGAGCACTCTGATCCTCCAATGGGATGAGAGACTACATATACTTCTAGGGATTGCTAAAAGGAGATGCGGTATAGCTCAGTCCTTGGCCACCACGTGCAAAGCCCTAGGATCATACCCAGGGCAACACACACATACACAGTCTCCTCAACCAAGTTAATTTAAAAAACAAAACAAAACAAAAAAACCCGAATCTCAAAAACTTTTCTAGTTCTCCATGATAAAATTTTGCACAAAAATATTAAGTAAATAAATCCCAAAAGGCAGCTGGGCAGTGGTGGTGCACACCTTTAATTCCAGCACTTGGGAGACAGAGGCAGGAGGATCTCTGTGAGTTTGAGGTCAATCTGGTCCACAAATCAAGTTCCAGGACAGCCAGAGCTGTTACTCAGAGAAACACTGCCTGGGAGACGGGGCTGGGGGTTGGGGATATATATCTAAAATCCATGTTGATATTATAAAAGGTATTTAGCTAAGTCAAAGAGCAGTAGTTAGTGAGCCTTTCTGTTCCCCTTTGCCAGGTGCTACCTGAGTGAAGGGGACCTGGCAGGGCGGCTAAGGGCGGTGCTGCAGCAAGAGCCAACTGGATTAATGTCATCTGTATCACAAGAACCCATGGTGTGGGCAACAGGAACTGACTCTTGGCCTTCAAAAAAGGAAAATGCCTGAATGTGTCAAACCAATTATAAATGTATTTTCAAAAATTGGTCTAGTGATCTTTAAGGATTTAGGGAAAAGGTTTTTTTTTTTAAAGTAGCTAAAACGGAATTTAAAAAAAAGATACTTACCTTGTAAAAATTATTAAATTAAAAAAATGTGACAAACTGAAATAAAAGGTCTTGAGAAAATGAGTAACTGCACCACGTGGAGTGCAAGCCAATCACACCAACCTGCTTGATCTTGCAAAGAAGCGGTAAGCGAGTCGCAGACAGGAAGCACAGAGATGAGGAGGGAAGAAAGGAAAACATTATTTCCTTTGTAAAACAGAGAAAACGTGTAACAGCATTCATTTAGCATGAGCAAAGACATGAATCAAATAATCACAACTGAAATAGAGTCCACAGAAAAAGAAAGCATGTTCCATAAAAGACAATCACAAATGCTAGACTCAATCCACTCTGTGGTTTCCACGCAATCCCAGGTGCCCACAGTGCCCCCTGCAAGTGGAACAGCTCAGTGCATATGCTGATGGATTACAGACATGGAATTGGGAACCTACTAAACCTGGAAAATATCTAAAAGGGCAAAACCAAAAATGAAGTCAATTTTTAAAATTAGTAAGTTAAAAGTAACAAAGCTCTCATTGTCCATTTCCAAAATTTCCCAATTCAATGTTTCTTCGATATAAAGACCCATTACAGGTGTCCCCCATTTTAAGAAAATCCACCAGGTAGACCTGAAGCAACTAAACAGATAACTATTTTACAGTAGGTTGTACTGATCATGTGATTAACAAAAAGGTTAATGAATTTTAAAGGCAGTAAGTTCACACTATTTGATTTCCCAACTTGATTTGTAAGCAGCTCTAATTACGTAAAATGAAGTGCACCTGTATAGTAGCAAACTTACATTCAGCCTATGGGTTGATTGTTCTGGGTAATTAAATAATGACTAGAGAAATAAATGAAACTGATGATTCAAGCAAGGGACATCGAATGGCCATTCATATTTTTTAATGAGAGGGGAAATACGCACAAGTCACACACAGCAACCACATGCTGGGACAATCATCTCTCCACCTCCCCAACACATCCATGTTATGACAGCAAAAGGTAAATGTTAGGTATGAAAACAGCAATTAAAGCTCTTGAATTGGAAAAAAAAAGTCTTGAATTGAATAAGGTACAACTCATTTCATAACCTACTTTCATATAACTACTCTCTAAGAACGGTAAGTTTTAGAACAGAAAATTAAGTTACAATGCTTCCTCTCACTTCACAGTTTATAATACAAAGCTGTGCTTCTAAGTGGTGTCTGCACAATGCCACGTAGTTTATAACTTATCCAGTGAGGTCAGCTGTCTGGTAACTTGCTTCAGCAGTGTCAACAGACACAGTGTCTTGAGATTCTTGAGAGTTTCCCTAGTAAAGCTAAAAGCAATGGTTTCTGCCATTAGTCTGGAAAAGGTAAGGACACAGATAATGTTTTAAGAGACAGCAAGCTGCAAGCTGGTGGAAGCAAGCTTCGCTTCCATTTTCTTCTGAAAGTAGAAATAGACAAAATTAAATAATGCTTTCAACTTACAGTTTACCAAAAAATCTAAGACTGAAGAAGTCTAGACAGACGTTATAAACGCTGTGTGACTGAATTTTCTAATCACACTTCAGAAAGAGTTAAAATTGACCTGGTAACTTAGCAGTGGGGGAGCGCCCAGTTGGAAGGAAACACTACTCTGTCTTCCTCACTTGCCTCGTGCTTCACTCATCTCTGTATTTGGAGCACAGATGGCTTATTCCATTGGGTGCTGCTGCACCAACAAACGTTCATTTGTACTTGCAGAGATTTAAGATCTGTTGTTCAAATCTCTTACACTGACCAGAATTAAAAACGTATAATGAGGCATAAAAAAGAATCCCGAGAATTATTCTTTTACACAGCTTACTAGCTCTCTTTACATTATCTCAGCAGCAAAAGCATGATTCTCTCTTCCACTGTCTCAAACATAGGCTCTGGTCTATGTTTCAGTTAACTGAAGCCATGGCAGGGTGGGGCCACATGCTTTTCTACTGGGAGCCCAACATGGACCAGTCACGACAGGGAGTGGGGCAGCATCTCCCAAATGAAGCCCATGAGTAATGGAGAAGCCAGAGCTCTGTTAGAGAAGGTGAGGGCCGCCACTCACGAGGCAAGAACTCATCCAGAGGTTTCTCTATGACAGAACATGTGGAGTCTGAGCTACTGCTGCTGCTACTGCCTGCAAGACAAAGAAACGAGCCCACGGAACCAGAGAGAGGGAACAAGAAACGAACAGAAACACACAGAGAAAACTTGAGTTCTGCAGGAAGAATTTAGAGGACAATCAAGCTTTGCATTCAAGAGCAACTCACTCTAGCTTAAAACTAAGTACTCCAGCTGCTTCCTGGTCACAAAGCCATGCGGGGAATTAAAACTGCATTTCTTTACAGATCTGCAGTAGTGGCAAACCCCACTACTCATCTACACAGAATTATTCAGAGGCTTGAAATGACAAAAATGTCTATTTATACTGCTAAGAAAAAGAAACAGCTTGAAAACATACAAATCACACAACTCATGTTGCAGAAATCAGCTGCCCTTCATTATAAACAAGGTATTGTCTCCAATCCCCCATCCCCTCAAGGCATCATGATACCAGACTTTACTTTTATGTCTAAAGCTTGACAGCATAATTGACAAGGCTCAGTGAAAAATGTTAAGCTTCTCCGCACAAGGTAAGATGTATTTAAAATATTTTAGCATATTAAACAGCAGCACTTTTTTCTACATAAAATTTATTTTTAGTAAGTCTACTATCTGCTTCAAGTCAAAGAAACAATAGTTTACTTTGAAAAATGAGCTATGAATAAAAACATTTTTTATGTCAGGGACTGATAACAGTTTTTGTGAAAGGACCAATGGCCAGACCATGTGCTTTGATATGAACAGCTACAGACCACATGTAAACAGTTGATCGTGGCTACTTTAAGAACACTGTTTACAAAAACAGGTCCCACATGGATCTGGCCAGCATACTAAACACTGCCAACTTCTGCCCTACATGGTGCTTTTTCTGTCTTTTGGATGTACAAAATCTTCAGTTTTTAATTTGGGTCCCCCATCGAGCAGTGATGGGCTTGTTTTCAACAGGACTGATTAACTGAGACTGTGCAGCAGCCTGCAGGAGCTGAGGAGAGCTCTGAGTTAGAAATGAGGCAGGGACATGCCATCTGCAGCCTTAGCTGAGCAGTCTTAGTTCACACTGGAAGCTGTCCCAAAGGGAGAGAATGACACAAGTTTACAAAGAAAGGACTTCAGAGAAAAACTACTCAAACATACCACCCGCAAATGATTTTTAAAGGCTAACATCATTTGAAGAGAAAGCCCACATTATCCTAATTTCAAAAGCCAATAGGGACCTAACACAGATGTGAAACTGTAGAATTTTACAACAGAAAAAAAAATTTTTACAAGAGGCAATATGGCATCCTGGGTCAGCAAGATAAACAAGAGAGAAAGTTTACAAAGTTAAGCACATATAGCACAAGTTCCCTGCTGGAACCACTACCATAAGTAAAAATACCAACTATAAAGTGGGCATCATCAGGGAACAATTCTAGCCAGCTGTGACCGGTTAGAACATGATCAGGACTTACCCCTTCTCTTCTTCCTTTTTTCTCCATCTTCTCCAAGCTCACCCTCCTCATTGTCATCCTCCTCTGAACCACTGACATCAGAGCCTGAGACTTCCTCCCCTTGGACAGAAATTTAACAATGACTTTTAGTCTGTACCAAGTCATCGGCTATTTATAAAATGCCTATATCCATTCTCTTCATTAAGTTTTTATTGCTCAAACACAAACTGAAAATCTATTGAAATGTTCACAGATAGCATATCTGACAAGCAGGTGGAGACTAGGGATCCCTGGGGTTTGCTGACAAGCCAGTCCAGCCTACTTGGGGAGTTCCAGGTCAGTGAGAGAGTCTGTCTTCCCCAGCCCACTAAAAAAGTGGACAGTATCGGAGGAACAACACCCCCTCTGTCCTAGTCTCTAAGCATGTGCACACACACATATTCACTTGCAACCACACACACAATGTACACAGAAATTTTATCTTACTTTTTAAGAAAAAATAATTTTTGAGACAGGATCTAACTCAGAAAGCAGAGGCAGGCAGAGCTCTGTGAGTTTGAGGTCAGCCTGGTCTACAAAGTAAGTTCTTGGACAGCCAGAGCTCTTACACAGAGAAACCCTGTCTTGAAAAACAAAAATAAAAACAAACAAACAGCCTGGCGGTGGTGGCACACGCCTTTAATCCCAGCACTCGGGAGGCAGAGCCAGGCGGATCTCTGTGAGTTCGAGGCCAGCCTGGGCTACCAAGTGAGTCCCAGGAAAGGCACAAAGCTACATAGAGAAACCCTGTCTCGAAAAACCAAAAAAAAAACAAAAAAACAAAAAAAACAAAAAAGTCCTTTAATGCCTTTGCCTATAGAGCATAGGGTCAGAAGGACACAAAGTGAAACACACCACAAAGAATATGAATATACAACTCTCCCCTGGATACATGCCCAGCACAATATGCACAAGGACTTGAACATGTGTATCCAATGTGCACAGCCACACCATTCACAAGAACCAAGAGGTGTAGCAGAGCCTGGCTGTGGTGGCGCACACCTTTAATCTCAGCACTCAGGAGGCAGAGCCAGGCGGATCTCTGTGAGTCTGAGGTCAGTCTGGTCTACAAAGTGAGTTCCAGGACAGACAGGGATACATGAGGGGAGGAGAGGGGAGAGGAGGGGAGAGGAGGGGAGAGGAGGGGAAGGGAGGGAGCGGGGGAATGAAATCATCAAAATGAAGGCTGAGCTCAACACTAACAGAGAAATCAAAGATCTTAAAAACAAACTGGCTACAAATGCCACCTAGTGGCCATTCAAAAACGCCAACTTTATTATCTGTGAAGTGCTTCTCTCCTGCTTTTTCTCAGAACCTGACATTTCCCCAGACCCACCAGTGGCAGGTTAGTACCTCTGGGTTTTCCCCAGAGACTCCAATGGCTTGGACTCCAGGCCCTTCACCTGCTGCACAGGGAGCTCTATGCCAGTCAGAGAGGGTTCATCCCCTTGTAGATGGCATGGGAGTCCCAGAACTGACCACGAAGCTCCTCAGGACCATCAGTCAGGACTTCAAACTTTCTTTTTTTTCTTTCTTTTTTTTTTGTTTTGTATTTTTGTTTTACCAAGACAGGGTTCCTCTGTGTAACCTTGGCTGTCCTGGATCTCACTCTATAGACCAGGCTGGCCGAGAACTCAAAGATCCTCCTGCCTCTGCCTAAGTGCTGGGATTAAAGGCGTGAGCAGGCTGGAACTTCAAACTTTGTAACCTTCTAGATGGCCTTAGAAAATATTTTCTTAGAAGACACATATTCCTCAGAAATATTTTTTTAAATGTCAATGCTAGGGTCTAATAAAGGGCTCAGCAGGTAAAATATTTGCCCTCTAAGCCTGACATGAGTTCAAGGAGAGAACCAGCTCCCATGGGTGTCTTCTGACCTTCACACATACACCGTGGCATGTGTGTGCTTGCACTCACACATACCCAACACACAGAGAAGCACATACACAGAAACTTTAAACATCAATGTTAGACGCTATTGCTTGGCAGGCCTTTTTAAAGGCAAATGCAGCGGTCCCCAGCATGCCTCAGCTGACAGGAATCTTTGTGCGAAGTTACCTTCCTCAAGCTTTTTCTTCAGCTCTTCTATTTCTTTCTGAAACTGACGAAGCAGAGCATCCTTTGGGTCTTCGTTAATTCTTGCTTTGTTTTTAATGTTCTTGGCACGGTTGGCATAGCGCAAGGTGCTGATGGTCTCATCGTAATTATAATCTGCTGGCCCAATATTTGCACACTGTTGAATTAGAAACGTCCATCATTCCACACCGCCACTAACACCACCATTACCAAACAAATGCCCGAACCACGTGTGCAGTTCTCTTCTAAAAACCAGCATTGATCATACAGCTTTGGAAACAATGCAACAATGGGAATCACATGTTGTATTATACAAAGAAAGCCATCGATTTATAAAATGTTATTCACTTCAATGATGGGAATGAATCCGAATCTTAAATTGGCCTTGTATGAATTAACCATGCCATGAATGAGGTCTTACCATCATGGTTTTTGAGTTCCCTCCTAAGGAATCCTGCAGCAGACGTGTCAGTTTAGAGTTCCGATACGGCACATGTGTGCTTTTTCCATCCACCAAGGCAGAAATGACGTTGCCCAGGGTGGAGAGGGAAAGGTTGATTTTTGTTGCTTCCTTGAGGCGCTGTCCTGTGGCTCCAGTTTTCGCTTGTCTTTCTGACCCCTAGCAAGAAACAGATAACAACTCAAAGCTTTTTAAAATCAAGAATGCACTTTTCTAAAACCTGGGGTTTTTTGAAGTAATTTAAAATATTTCATGTAACATCTGGAATTCACTTCAAAATCATGAGGGAAGAAGTAAGAATACACAAAGAAGCCTCGGCAGGAGGTGAAACAAGAGAGTCATAATGCTACTCTATCTACTTTCAGATATCCCACAATAAGAAGCAATTTAAAATCACAAGTACACCATTCCTTTCGGCTTTAATTTTTATTGACAGGTAAGTGGACCACAGGGACAGACTCTCCCATTACTTACAGCAAGATCCACCAGGTGGAGCTTCCCCATCCTGACATGCATGTTTCCATCAACACCTTTCTCACTACATTCTATAGTAATTGTAAAGATGGCGTGGGATCTCGAACTATGCTCATTCATGTTAGTTGCACCAACAGAACCTTTAACAAAGAAAAGAAACCCTTAAAAACTGTGACAGAATGCCTTTATGTTTACTTTTTTTTGTTTCGACAGGGTGTCCTGTAGCCCAGGCTATCCTTGAACTTTGATTTCCTACCTCTTGAATACCACCAGACCCAGTTTATGGAGTGCTGGGGATTGACCCAGGGCTTTATGCATACTAGATAAGCACTCTACCAACTGAGCTATCCTCAGCCCAGAGAGTACCTTTACTAATTAAATAAGCAAAACATTTAAAATACTTGATTTCATCATAGCCACTGACTATGACTACAGGTGTGATGGGACACTGTATACTTCTTTTATAATTCACACTATAACCAAAGAATTTATAATGTACTCATATTAAAACATAATCATAGAATAACATCTTCACTTCATTCCCAAATATTAAAACATAATCACAGGTTGGGGATTTAGCTCAGTGGTAGAGTGTTTGCCTAGCAAGCCAAGGCCCTGGGTTCGGTCCTCAGCTTCAGGAAAAAAAAAAAAAATCATAGATAACATTCTTTACTTCATTCCCAAATATTACTATCTAAAGATTGTAACAATCTATGAAGCTGGACATAGTGGTGTGTACTTAGGAGGCCAAGACAGGAGAACACATCAATCCAGGTGACCTAGGCCAGCCTTGGCAACATAGCATGATCTTCTCTCTTCAAAAAAAAAAACTACACCACAAAAAGAAATGTTAAATAACTAGGAAAAAACTGCTGACAACTCTCTAGAGAGAATTATGTTTGGGACTCTATACCGCAGAATGATCTGCACACACATGAGATGTTGCAGGAGGAATCACTGTAACACTGAAACAGTGAGGACCAGAAAGATCCAACACAAAACTGGTTAATCTACTATGGAATAGCTAAGTCACTAAACAGCCATTAAAAACATGGGAGGGTCCATATCCAGTTACATCAAAAGATGCCAATCCTACAGGAACCATCTTTGTTAAAACATGAAGAACTGGGCATGGGTGGTACATGCCTTTAATCTCAGCGCTCAGGAGGCAGAAGCAGGTGGAACTCTGTGAGCCTACTTCATCTATACATCAAGTTCCAGCCAACCACTACTGCATGTGAGACTTTGCTAAAAACAAAAACAAATAAAAATTTTAACACATGCTAAGCAATCAGTGTAGAGGTTCATTCTTGTAATCTTAGTACTTAGGAGGCTGAGGCAGGAGAACCACAAGTTTGAGGCCAGCCTGGGCAAGATAGTTCTGTTTGGCCTAAAACTCCCATGTAGACAAAACTAACCTCAAACTAAGAGGTCCATCTGTCTCTGCCTCCTGAATGCTGGGATTACAGGTATATGCCATCATACCTGGCAAGACTTTTATTCTTTTTTTTTTTTGAACAAATTTTTAAAATTTTATTTATTATGTATACAGTGTTCTGTCTGCATGTTTGCCTTCATTCTAGAAGAGGGCACCAGATCTCATTATAGATGGTTGTGAGCCACCATGTGGTTGCTGGGAATTAAACTCAGGACCTCTTGAAGAACAGTCAATGCTCTTAACCTCTGAGCTATCTCTCCAGTCCAGATTTTTATTCTTTAGATGAAAAATCTGTAACAATTACTAGAAGGAGAAAAATGTTAGTTTAATTTTGCTTTAATTTTCAACAGAAGGGAAGCAGTATATATTCTGGCTAACTCAGATTAATAACCTAGGTTCAAACACCCTACCACTTAGTAATTGTATTACTTTAGACATGGTATTCAAACTACATCTCAGTCGCCTCATTCATAAAGTAGGAATTTCATATCCCCATACACTACAATGAAGACTAATCGATCATCCCCATAAAGCACACAGCACAAGGACTTCCCACTCAGTAAGTGCTCAATCAAAATGTTATCAATATTTTAACTAGCAAGCTGTAACATTATGACAGCTTCAAAGACTGGCACAATTATGAGGCTGGAGAGTTGGGCTTGGTGGCACATGCTTTAAAGACCAGCACTTGCGATGTAGAAACAGGCAGATCTCTGTGAGTACAAGGCCAGCCTGGTATGTATAGTGAGTTCCAGGACAGCCAGGGCTATGTAGAGAGATCCTCTATCAGGAAAACTAAACAAACAAACAAACAAAAAAAGAAGCTGGAGAGATGGCTCTGCAGTTAAGAGTGTCTACTGTTCTTCAGGAGACCCAGGTTGGGTTCCTAGCACTCGCATAACTGATCACAATTATCTGTAACTCCTGTGCCAGGAAATCTTATGCCCTCTTCTGGCCTTTGTTGGCACTGCATACATGTGGTGCACTTCCATGCATGAAGGCAAAACACTCATATACATAAAATAAAAATAAAGGATAGTAAGACCCTGTCTCTGAATAAATAAATAAAGAAGTTTTCTTGGTACTAAAGAAAACTTCAGTCAGCATGAAAAACAATCTATGTCATTGTTCACCCATATATGTTCCCTAGATAGTATATAAAATGAGTGGACTTTAAAAAAATTCAACCTCTATGGGGCAAAAGCCATATTTATTTGCTTCTCAACCAGCATTCAAATATAGGCATTTCATCACAATTATGTACCACACTTACGATTTTTGTGGCCTAGCGTCATGATTCTATCCATATCATCAGCATTATTGACCACATAAGCTGATAAATCTTTGATATATACTCCCACATCAGGCCTTTCTTTAACCTAAAAAGCAAACAAAAATCATGCCTAAGACTTTATAATGCTAAGTTTTCCAGTTCCTTACTGAGTATCTACTATTATACACAGGAAGACAGCTGAGTGTGGTTATGAGCAATGCCCATATTCACGAAGGTCATAAAGCTTCAGTACAAATAAATACTTCACACAATTATTTGTGATGATGCCATGAATAAAATACAAAACAGCGTGAGAGAACAGTTCACTTAAAACTCCACATGTGTGCGTGCACGCATGTGTGTTTTGTGCATGCCAGGGCACACATGAGGTCAGAAGACAGTATGTGGGAGCCGGTTCTCTCCTTCCACCACATGAACCCCAGAGACTAAACTTAGGTCTTCAGGCTTGGTGGCAAGCCCCTTTACCTGGTGAACCATCTTGCTAGCCCTGGGAATGTATCAAAGACACCAAGCTAGTAAAAGGAACAGGGTAAGCTTCTGCAATGTGATATTTAACCTAAAACGTGCAAGAATAGAAGGCAGACTGATTTGGGGTAGAACACTGGCAAGGATCTTCAAATAGAAAAATCAAACTGGGCACTTACAAAAATAAAAAAATTCCCATACTAGTATTTAAAAGGCTCATCTTTTCTTGTTTGTCTTTTATCTTTTTTAATTAATTTATTTATTACATATACAGTGTTATGCCTGCATGTATCCCTGCAGGCCAGAAGAGGTGCCAGATCTCATTACAGATGGTTGTGAGCCACCATGTGGGTGCTAGGAATTGAACTCAGGACCTCAGGAAGAACAGCCAGGGCTCCTAACCTGAGCCACCTCTCCAGCCCATTTGTCTTGTATCTTAAAACATTTTTAAGATGGCAATACCTCCCAAACTTGATTCAGCAGCTATGCTTCAGTGACTTATGCTCAAATGGTTTGCACTTGTAAGTGACATATACAGGTAGTTTTTAAAAGTACCTTTTGTACAAAAAAGACCTTAATTTGGCAAGCACTCTATTCAAATTTTTTTCATATTTTTTCTTTTTTATTTATTCTTTTCTCATACAATACATCCGAACCACAGCCTCTCTTCCCTCCATTCCTCTCAGTCCCCATTTCCCATCTCCCCCGACCCTGAATCCTTCGCTCTCCCCCTAGACCCACTGCTGCTCCCTTTCCCTTCAGAAAAGAGCAGGCCTTCCAGTGATATAAACTGAACACAGCATAAAATGTGGTGGTTTGAAAGAAAATGGCTCACAAAGGGAGTGGCACTATTAGGAGGTGTGGCCTGTTGGAGGAAGTGTGTCACTGTGGGGTTGGGCTTTGACGTCTCTTGCTCAAGCTTCCCTCAGAATGACTGTCAGTCAACTTCCTGTTGCCTGCAAGCCAAGACGTAGCCAGCACCACATCTGCCTGCACGCCACCATGCTCCCAACATGATGATAATGGACTGAACCTCTGGCAACTGTAAGTGAGCCACCCCAATTAAATGTTTTCTTTAATAGAGTTGCTGTGGTCATGGTATCTCTTCACAGCAACAGAAACCTAAGTAAGGCAGAGAGGCAGTAAGACTAGGCACAAACCCTCTTATCCAGGCTGGATGAGGCAACCCAGTAGGAGGAAAAGGGTCCTAGGAGCAGATAAAAGAGTCAGAGACACCCCCACTCCCACTTTAGGAGTCCCACAAACACCCCATGCTAAACAAGCAGAGCATGTGTGCAGAGGACCTAGGCACAAACCCATGCAGACTCTGTGATTGTTTCTTTGGTCTCTGTGAGCCCCTATGAGCCCTTCTTAGTTGATTCTGTGGGCTGTGTTCTCCTGGTGTCCTTGACCCCTCTGGCTTCTACAATCCTTCCTCCCCGTCTTCTGCAGGATTCCCCAAGCTCTGGCTAATGTTTGGGTGTTGGTCTCTGCATCTGCTCCCATCAGCTGCTGAAGGAAGCCTCTCTGATGACCATTGGGCTAGGTACCCATCTATGAGGCACCGATTTTTGAGTATAACAGTTTATTCCAATTTTTGTTTTGTTTTGTTTTGTTTTTTTCAAGACAGGGCTTCTCTGTGTATTGTCTCTGTGGTTGTCTTGGAACTCACTTTGTAGACCAGGCCTTGAACTCACAGAGATCTGCCTGCCTCTGCCTCCTGAGTGCCAGGATTAAAGGTATGCACCACACACCCCGCCCTCCAATTTTTATCTTAACTCCAATTCCATCCTTACCTCCAACCGCTGTGTCTGATCCTTTCCCAAAAGGTCTCGGACTTCTTCATTATATATCTCCAAGTATGACACTCGAACCAAAAACCTGCAAGTACAAAGGAATACTCCATGTCTTACATGTGTCTTTCCCAGGTCTGACCCTCTCGGTGTTAGGAAATAGAGGCACTCTCTTACCTTGTGTCACCTTCTGCTTTTGCAATGTGACCAAATATGTGAGCAAATGAGTTGGGGATGACCCCTCTGAGCCCCGGCACAGCGCGTACACCTTCCATGGTGAAAGTCTTGCCTGTGCCAGTCTGTCCATATGCAAAAATGGTCCCTGAGAACGATGCAGAAAGTCTGTTACTTCAGAGTCTGATGATCCAGGACAATGAATCTCAAAAATTAAGCCACGACACTGTTATGTAACATATTCCCTAAACTAAAACTTCATTCTAAAGCTAGGCACAATGGCATACATCTATCATCTCAGCACTGGAGAGGAAGAGGTGAGAGGACTATTGCAAGGTTAAGGGCAGCCTGGGCTATCCAGTGAGAATGTCTCAAAAAAAAAAAAAAAAAAAAAAAAAAAAAAGAAAGAAAGAAAGAAAGAAAAAAGAAAAGTCAAATGGTGGTGGTGCACGCCTTTAATCTCAGCACTTGGAGGCAGCAGCAGGTGGATCTCTGTGAGTTCCAGGAAAGCCAGAGTTATGCAGAGAAACCCTGTCTTAAAAACAAAAACATATTCTAGTACACATTCAACCTTTAGCATCAACTAAATGTGAAATTCTTATGCTGGCTGGTTGTGGTAGCCCACACCTTTAATCCCAAGGAGGGAGAGGCAAATGGATCTCTGGGATCTTAAGGCCAGACTGGTCTATATACCGAGGTCCAGAAAGGCAAGGGTTACACAGTGAAACCTTATCTCAAAAAAAGAGAAGAAAATATACATTGTACTTAATTCTAAGAAATTAAGTTGGAGGAGGTCATTAAATCAGAGGCTGTAAAGCACAGGCTGCAGAGCAGAAACATCTGTTTGAGTCCAGCACATCTGGTACTTGACATTAGATAGATTAACTTCACAGAGAAGTCTGCTCAGTGGTAAACAGAGTGAGATGACCCACTCCACACACACTAAGAATCAAATGAAGTCATTTACAAACTCTGGTCTTATGGTAAGAAACAAATCTAGACAAAATAGGGACATAAACCAGGGGATGGCTGGGGGAGGAAGATGACAGAGGTCAGGAACACTTTCTAGGAGAGGTGAGCTTACACTGAGACTCAAAATGTACAACAAAGATCCAGAAGGGAGGCAAGGAGAAGAACAGAGCCTTCTGGGAACTGAAGCCACCAGGATGGAAGAAACAGAGATGGGTGGAAAAGGAAGATGGATTGACAGAGAGCCAGAGAAACTGGCAGGTCCCTAATCACACAAGCTCATGGAAACCATGACCTAAGGCAAAGTAAAGCCAGAGTGCCTCTTTTGGAGCTGCAACTTCCAGATCACTGTGGCTCCAGGTGCCAATAACTGGAGCAATCGAGAAAGCTATGGAGACATCAGCTAAGAGCTGAAGGCCAGGACAACAGCGAGTGAACCTGAATGTGAATGAGGGGTTCTGGGTAATGATGACTGGCTACAATGCATTTATTTGGCTCTGGTGGGGACAGCCCCACTGAGGAGGCTCTGTGCGCACAACACCACGGTTCCATCAGAGCTGTCAATACTTTGCTGTGGATTTTGCTGTGAACCTAAAACTGCTCTAAAAATAAAGTCTATTATTATTTCTTGACATATGGTCTCATGTTTCCCGGCTAATCTTGAACTCCTGGTTTAGGTGATCCTCCTATATTGACCTTCCAAGCAGCTGGTATAGGCATGCATCACTGAACCTAGCTAATACTATTTTAAAACAGTTAAAGATTAATACCTGACTCTGAGAATCCAAAACATTATACCTAAATTACATTTCAGCAATGGAGAATGAACTGCACTAAGTGTTATATAATTCCTAAGTATTATGTTTTCCAACTTGTTCTACTGTTATTACAATTTTCAGAGTTGGCACAAGACAAGAGAAAATAGGGTTGGAGAGATGGCTCAGTGGTTAAGAGCAATGGTTCTTCCACAAGTCCTGAGTTCAGTTCCTGGCAACCACAAGGTGGCTCGCAACCATCTACAATGAGATCTGGTGCCCTCATCTGGTGGGTAGGGATACATGCAGACAGAACACTGTATTCATAATAAATAAATAAATCTTTTTTTAAAAAAAAAAGACAACAGAAAATAGGTACAAATTCTTGAAAGTCAAACACCATTCTTCATTGTACTTATTTTAAAAATACATAATTCTGTTAACTTATCATTAAAGCAGTAACACTTTTGATTCCAACCTAGATGGAGTAACAAGGACTAAATTAACCAACCATCCTGGCTAGAACCAAAAGTAGAAAAAAATGAAAGCAATAGTTTCCAAAACAATTCGTTAAAAAAAAAAAATCTAATCCAGGTGTGGCGGCATATACTTTGAGTCCAGCCCTCAGGAGGCAGAGGCAGATGGATCTCTGTGAGTTCAAGCTCAGACTAGTCTATAGAGTGAATTCTTGGAGAGCCAGAGCTACATGGAAAGACCCTGTCTCAAAAAACAAATGAAATCCTAGTCTCCATGTTCCTGCCCTTAACTGAAGCCCTGAGGAAACTTCTTTATGTTGAAAGCCAGGAACTGGCCAGGCCTTGGTGGGCTTACAGTGAGAGGCTTATGCTACCTTTCAGCCTACAGCAGAAACAGGCAAATGCTTGTTGAATAAGGTCAAATACAGAGCTTAGGAAAGACCAACAAATCCAAGTCCCAAAACAAGAGAAGGCCACAAACAGAGGTCAGCAGACTTCCTGTGAGAACTCCAAAATGAGACTAGAGTAGCTGAAGTTTGGAAGAGGCAGTGTCCTGGGAGAGAGAGGCAGAGAGAGCTCTGGACATTGGCAGAGGGTCTCAAGTACCAGCTGAGTACCCACCAGAACACAAGTAAGAGGAAGGAAGCTACCTAATGATGGCAGGGAGGGGGTGGGGGAGAGAGAGAAGTAAGTGGAAAGATTAGAAAGAAGAATGGTCAGTGTGCACACTAGTTAAGAACAGACAGACTGGAAAGCCCCACAAGTCACAGGATGTTTAGTACAATGCACAAAAGAATCTTACCTCAATAGTGGGGAAGGAGGGAGCACTGTTCTGCTCTTTACTAGCCAATCCATGATGCCAGAAGTAGGGAGGCAGGAACAGGAGGATTCAAGATCATTCTGGGCTACATGGTGAGTCTGAGGCCAACTTGGGCTATATCGCAAGTTTGAGGCCAACCTAGGCTACATGTGACCCTGACTCCAAACCAAGAACAAGAAAGAAAGGAAGAAAAAGGGAAGGAGAGTGGTGAGTGAGGGAAAAAGAAGAGAGAATGAGACCACATCTCCCTAAAAGGATCAAATTGGTTTTCAAATAACTGCTCTGAGAAAATGTTTATAGGAACTAAAAAAGACCAAGAATTAAGGTAAAATTCACAATGTCTAGCATCCAACCAGAAACTGCCACGTCTACAAAAAAGCAAAATGATATGGCCTATTAAAGAAATCAGTAGGGGCTGGAGAGATGGTTCAGTGGCTAAGGGCACCGGCTGTTCTTCCAGAGGAGAGTTCCTGAGTTCAATTCCCAGCAACCACATGGTGGCTCACGACCATCTACAGTGGGATGATGCCCTCTTCTGGCATAAAGTTGTACATGCAGATAGAGCACTCACATACATAAAATAAATAAATAAATCTTTAAAAAAGAATATTTTAGATAAAAAAAGAAATCAGTCAACTAAAACTAAGTCAAACTGAGAGTTGCCAGAATTAGTGTCCAAGCACATCAACAGGGCTGGAGACACGGATGTGGGACATGAAGACCCCAGGCATCTAGACACAGACCACAGTGTGGGGGATGGGAACTGTAGTGAGAGTGCCAAGGGCAAACAAGGTATCACAGAGATCAGGCAGCCGTAGCACAGTTTCGAGCGCTCCTATATATCTCTGGAGTTTCCAAAAGGAATGAGGACAAGAACTAAAAATATTTGAAGAAAGAACAGCAGAAAACTTCCCCACAATGGATGAAGTCTATAATCTACAAATCCAAAAAGTTTAACACTACAAACACAACGGACACAAGAAAGACCCTACAAAGCACATTACAATCAAATAAAATGAAACCAACGATAAAGCAAGAAGTCTTCTGGGCAACTGAGAGAAGGACATAGTTGGGATGACGTGGGGCAGACTCGCTGCAGCTCCTCATCAGAACTCCACTTTCAGGACACTGAGAAGGTTCTGCAGGCAGAGAGGCACTTGTCATGCTAACCTGGCTACCTGAGCTTGAACCCTGGAACTACTGTGAAGGTAAAAGAAGAGAATCAACTCCACAGGTGTCCTCTGGCCTCCACACAAACCCTGTGGCATGTATACACCCTTTCCCCCCCAATTTCTCTCTCTCTCTCTCTCTCTCTCTCTCTCTCTCTCTCTCTCTTTCTCTCTCACACACACACACACACACACACACACACACACACAGATACACACATGTACACTTTTTAGAAAAGAAATGTAGTGGGCTGGAGAGATGGCCCAGTGGTTAAGGGCACTGACTGCTCTTTCAGAGGTCCTGAGTTCAATTCCCAGCAACCAGGTGGTGGCTCACAACCATCGGTAATGGTATCTGGTGCTCTCTTCTGGTGGGTAGGCATACATGCAGGCAGAACACTGTATACATAATAAATAAACTATTAAAAAAAGAAAAAGAAAAATGTACTTTCAATATCAAAACACAAATGGATTAAAAGGATGCAGAAAGGACACACCATGCTAACACCAATCCAAAAAAAAAAAAACCAGAGTGTTTATATCAATACCAGACAGAGCCAGTTCCAGAGCAAAGAGTAAGGGGGATGATTTCACAGGGTTGAGGACATAGGTTAGTGGTAGAGCACTTGCCTAGCATGCATGAACCCCTGGGCGGGCGGGGGGACGGGACGACACACCCCAAAACAGAAAGAATAATTTCTCAATAAAAAGGGTCATCAAGATGGCAGTAAATCCTAAGCATTCATGCATCTTCTCACAGAGCTCCAAAGTATAAGAAAAAGAAAAGTAGGAAGCCTAGCATGGTGGTTCACATGTTTAATCCCAGCACTGAGTTCAAGGACAGCCAACAGTTCCTAGTGAAACCCTGCTTGACAACAACAACAAAAAAAAAGGCAAATCAGAAAATATACTCAGATATTATTTCTCAATGATTGACAGACCAAAGAGAAGAAGAGCTGAATAATACTCACAAACCAGCTGACTAGTAAATGTTAAAAGAGCAACCCTGCCTCAACAGCAGAACACACAGCCTTTTCAAGTATACACAAAGCATTTAATAAGAAAACAGGTCTCAATAAACCTAGTAAGATTCAAATCACACAAAGTGTGTTCTCTAGTTAAAATAAAATTAGTGTATAATCAACAGAAAACCCTCTGGAAAACCATAAAATATCTCAACTAAACATAAATAACACATATAAATAAAGTATCAAGGAATCAAGGAGCTGGGAGATGGATGGGTCAGTTGGTAAAGTGCTTGCTTGCCACACAGGTAGAAGGACCTGAGTTCAATCGCAACATAGAAAATTTGGATTCTAACACTGTGGAGGATACTGGGGCTCACTAGTAGCCTACCCAGGTCTCTATCTCAAAAACAAGGGAGATCCCTCCTGAGGTACAAAACTCAAGGTTGACCTATGTATGGCCTTTGCATACATGTGGGTAATACATGCATGCATGCTGGCACAAACATGAAGAGGCAAACACATAAATATGTGCACAAAGTAGAATAGAAAGTACACACAAAGTAGAATAGAAAGCATTCTGAAATAGATATAAGTGAAAACATGGTCTGCATGTCAAAGTCTTTTAGATGACACTAAAGCAGTTATATGGGGGATGGGCATATTACTAAATTCCTATATTAGAAGGATAACATGATCCCTTAGTTCCCACCTTAGGAAAACAGAGGCTGGGTATAGTGGCTCACGTCTTTAAGCCCAGCACTCAGGAGGCAGAGGCAGAGGCAGAAGAACTTCTGAGTTCCAGGCCAGGCTGGTCTACAGAGTAAGTTCTAGGACAGCCAAGGCTACATAGAGAGATCCTGTTTTGAACAAACGATCTAAAGTCAGAGAAAAGAAGCAATTAAGATCAGAACAGAAGGGGCTAGAGAGATGGCTCAATGGTTAAGAGCACTGCTTGCTCTTCCAAAGGTCCTGAGTTCAATTCCCAGCAACCACATGGTGGCTCACAACCATCTGTAATGAGATCTGGTGCCCTCTTCTGGCCTGCAGGGATATGTGCACTGTATACATAATAAATAAATAATTAAAAAAAAAAAAAGGCAATGAGCTATGTTTATTTAAAAAAAAAAAGATCAGAACAGGAATTAGTAAGACAGAAAACATGAAACAACACAGAAAAAGTGAAAACTACCCCAAGTACAACTCTCTAGTCAACTAGTCAGGAAAAAGAAGACACAAATCACCACGTGGGGACCAGAAAGGTTAGCACCACATTCTAACACTCAGAGCCACAAACACAGAGAAACAACTTCCTGATTAAAATGACAACTGCAATGACAAATTCCATAAAAGACAAATTAGCAAAACTCATTCAAGAGAATAAGGGAGAACTGGAGTGGCCAGGGGCCCACTCACCCAACTGCATCTGAAGTGGTCAGTGTGGTCAGAACCCACTCACCCAACCGCATCTGAAGTAGTCAGGGTGGTCGGGACCCACTCCCATAACTTCGTCTGAAGAGTTTACCAGCCTTCCTACAGCACTGATGAGTGCTTTCCAATATCTAAAGGAACAATACTAATTCTCCTAGAAGTCTGCAAAAGGAATATCTGTAACTTCTTATATAGGTCCCTGACCACCCAGGCTTCAGATGCAGCTGGGTGAGTGGGTCCCAGAATTCATACTGTGCAGCTTACAACCACCTATAACTCCAGCTCCAAAGGATCCCACACCTTCTGGCCTCCACCAGCACACATACACACCCACCCACACACATATACAATTAAAAAATAAATCTTTTAAGAAAACTAGGATTATTCTGATACTCAAACTAGAAAAAAACATTTCCAGAAAATGTATTTTTAATACTTGATGAACACAGGTACAAAAATTTCAAATAAAAACTTAGTAAATCAAATCTAACAGTATTTGAAAAGAACAATACTTCATGACTAAGTGACAATGCTGGCTTCACTGATAAAACCTAACAGCAAACTGAGAAAGAAAAACAAAACTGCATTTGAAAAAATGCAACATACATTCTTTTTTTTTTTTTTTTTGGTTTTTTTTGAGACAGGGTTTCTCTGTGTAGCTTTGTGCCTTTCCTGGAACTCACTTCGTAGCCCAGGCTAGCCTTGAACTCACAGAGATCCGCCTGGCTCTGCCTCCCGAGTGCTGGGATTAAAGGCGTGCGCCACCACCGCCCGGCTGCAACATACATTCTTAAAGACACAAAGCAAAACAAACCTGTCAGCAAACTGAACTAGAAGAAAGGTGTGTCCTCAATCTGACTGAGAACATCTGTGAGAAATCCACAGCTAAGACAAGGCTCACCAGAGAAGAATGAGTACATTTCCCCTAAGATCAGAAGACAACAGTGTCCACTTTCTCCAACTGTGCTCAACATTGCCTGGAGTTTCTGGCCAGGGTATCAGGCAACAAAATGAAATTAAAGACAAAAGATTGGAAAGAAAAGTAAAAACTGTCTTTACTAGCAGACAATATAATTATGCATGTAGAAAAATCCTAGAGAATTTTTTTTAAAGTATAAGGGTCTGAATTTGATCTCCACCCCCAGCCCTAAGGACAGACACTAAAAATCAACTAGAATTACTAAATTTAGCAAGGTTGCATTCTGAAATATATAAATATATATAATATATAAAACATAAATATATAAAATCAACTGCAAGTCATGAGACAGCACTTTGTGCCATTAGGCCAATGCTACCAAAATGACAGTAACAGATGCTGGCAAAGACTTGGAGAAACTGGAATGCTCATATTGCTGGTAGAACATGAAATGGTGATGTCACTGTGAAATACCATTTGGCAGTTCTTCAAAAGGCCAAAGAAAGTTACCCCATGACTCAGCAACTCTACTCCTAGGTGTGTTATGTTCAGAGAAGTTAAAAACTTATACAAGAATATGCATAACAACATTATTCCTAACAGCTAGAAAGCAGAAACAACCCAAATGTTCAACTGATGAAATACACAAACAAAATGCATCTGTACAGTGGAATATTATTTGGTATAAAATGAATGAATACTGATACATTCTACGATAAGAATTAACCTAGGGGCTGGAGAGATGGCTCAGAGGTTAAGAGCACTAGCTGCTCTTCCAGAGGTCCTGAGTTCAATTCCCAGCAACCACACGGTGGCTCACAACCATCTGTAATGAGATCTGGTGCCCTCTTCTGGCCTGCAGGGATACATGCAGAGAGAACACTGTATACATAATAAATAAATAAATCTTTAAAAAAAAAAAAAAGAATTAACCTAGAAAACACTGTGCTAATGAAAGAAGTCAGATAAAAGACTGCTTGGTATGTGAGTCCCTTCCCATGAAATGCCAGGGCAGGACTCCAACAGAGCAGTGGTCCTGAGAGGACTCAAGTGGCTGAAACTGAGATGCAGACTCCTTCCTGGGCTGACGGAACACAGTCTAAGAACACTGTGATCCACTGAAAGCCTATGAATCCTATACTGTAAAATGATGAGTGGATTTATGTCACTTGAATTTTATCTTAATAAGAAAAAAATGCTTAAAAATCAAATGCTTTTCTGTATATACACAGATATATATGTGTATATATATATATATATATACACATATATATATACACATATATATACACACACACACATATGTGTATTTTGTTGCTGTTGTGTTTTGGGTTTTTGTTTGTTTGTTTTTTTCTGAGACCGGGTTTCTTTTCCTAGCTTTGGAGTCTATCCTGGAACTTGCTCTGTAGATCAGGCTGGCCTCAAACTCAAAGATCCGCCAGCCTCTGCCTCCTGAGTGCTGGGATTAAAGGCACACACCACCACCATCAAACAATGCTGGAGTAACTGGGTATCTATATATGTATCTGTATGATTGCTTACCATTTGACAATCCAATTTCTAGGCATCTATCCAAGACAAACTTTACATCTTTACAAAAACATACAGCAGCATTATCTATCTTAGCAAAAAGACTGGACTTTCATCAAAAAGACTGGTAAATGGACAGAGTGTGTTATATACATACAATGAAACGCAATTCAGAGAGGTAGAGGCTGGAGAATCAGGAAGGAGTTCAAGGCTAGCCTCAACTATTAACAAATTCAAGGTCAACCTGGGCTATATGAGACCCTGTCTCAATAAAATTAAAAAAAAAAACACAATTCAGTAATTAAAAAAAAAAAATCACAGCTGGGCGGTGGTGGCACAAGCCTTTAATCCCAGCCAGGCAGATCCCTGTAAGGCCAGCCTGGCCTACAAAGTGAGATCCAGACAGGCACCAAAACTACACAGAGAAACCCTGTCTTGGGGGGGGGCACACGGACACAGACGGGAGTGGTGGGGGACAGGACATAAAATAGGTAGCATCTGGAGAGATGGCTTGGCTCAGAGGTTAAAAGCCCTTGCTGTTCTTTCAGAGGACCTAAGTGCAATTCCTAGAACCCACATGGTAGTTCATACATCTGATGCCTTCTTATGGCCTCTGAGGGCACAAGGCATGCACATGGTATACATACATACAAGCAAATACTCACTCATACACATAAAATAAAAAAAAAAAATCTGTTTTCTCATTAAGTCACAAAGTCCTGATAATATGCAAAGACAGGTAAACTTCAAAAACATTACACAAGGAGAAAGGAAAGAACATTTAAAAAGAAAGCATTTTAGCCGGGTGGTGGTGGAGCACGGCTTTAATCCCAGCATTCGGGAGGAAGAGGCAGGCCGACTTCTGAGGTCGAGGCCAGCCTGAGCGCTGTTCCACAGAGAAAGCCTCTCTGGACCAGGCTGTATTCTCGGCACCCACCCACACAGTGCTGACACAGTGCTGACACAGTGGTCACAACCACTTTAACTCCAGGCCCAGGACGGACTGCCCTCTTCTGACCTCCATGAGCACTGCACACACACAGTACAAGCACAGACCTACATGTAGGCAAAATACTCACACACACAAAATAAAATGTTTAAAAATAAAAAGATGGCATTTTATGATGTCATTTAAATGAAATTTCAAAGACAGCAGATCAAAGGATGCAGGGGGGAGGTTGCAGGGTGGAAAGGAATGCTTGAGGATGACATTAGGGTTCTAAAACAGGACTGTGGTAAGGCCTCACAGCTGTATATGTTAGCCATAACTTACCAAGCTGTAGTTGCAATAGGTAAGCTACTTATCTTTCTGGGCATTGCTTTTACAATAATAAAGTTGTTCTGTTTTTGTTTTTGTTTTTTTAAGCAAGCTGGATATTCACTCACCATTGTAGCCTTCCAGAACGGAATCAATAATAGGTCTTGCAGTTAAGTTATATACATCAAGTTGTTTACTTTCTGGTCCAAAAACAGTATCAAAAGTAAACGTCTTTGGAGGTTCGTTGGAAGAATCAGTCTTATGGACGGTGATCGTTCCCCTCATCTCGTCGACGCTGACAGCCTGTCTATAGCACATTGACTTCTCTCTCTCATTGAGGGGCCGGCACCTAACAACAACCTTCACATTATCGCAGCTTTCTGGTTTCTCAGATTTATTGATCTGGTGGAGAAAACGTTTACAAAGAATGAAAAGAACATTCATTTTGCCCTAAATTTATAATTGAAATAGGCTACTTTTCCACCTCAGCACCCTGAATGTGCTAAGACCTCACAAGACTTTGTTAAATGCAATTAAAGATCTATACATAACAGGAAGGGTGCAAAGAGGAAATTTCTTTTGCAATACAAAAGAGAAGAGAGAAAACTCTAGTTTACATCTGTAGTAAATGCTTCAGATGCAGAAAATGAACTAGTATGCATGACATTTGCTCAACAGTCCCCAACATCCTCTGAATTTCCTGCCTGCAAAAAAAGCACATGTGAACATGGTTGGCAAGTTTTATCAAGAATGGAAGCGGTCAAGCTAGGCGCTATGGCACATACTTTTGATCCCAAGAGGCACAGGCAGGAGGACCTCTGAGTTTAAGACCAGCCTATAAAATACAGTGAGACCCTGTCTCAAAACAAACCAACAAAGTATGATGTCCTTTGCTTTCCCATGGCATCTAGTTTCATTTTCTAGAATGCATTTGTAAAAATTTTTTTAGCATATGAAACACTCAAACATGACTTACCTTCTCTACAGAAAACAACAGTAATTTAAAAACAGAGAAGGCCAATGACATACAGGGAAAAAATGTCTTATGAACAAACACTTGTATAAAGTTTTGATTTTCAAAATTTTACATGACTAAGAAATTAAGTCAATGGTTGGGGATTTAGCTCAGTGGTAGAGCGCTTGCCTAGCAAGCACAAGGCCCTGGGTTCGGTCCTTAGCTCCGGAAAAAAAAAAAAAGAAGAAACTAAGTCAAAACAATCCTATTACTATCAATATGCTGCTCTCCAGCTCAGCCTCATCGGCCTAAGCTAAGTCACATGACCTGGGCCCTGCATTACAATCTCCTAACTACGCTCCTGCATCTAATTGAACTGCCCTTCAATCTGTCCTCGTACATGATGGTGTAAACACAAATCAAATCAGGATACTCTCCAATGTAAAACTTTCCCACAGATGACAAGCCCAAAATAAAAAATGTTAGTATGGGAAGGTCTCTAGGTTTCACAAAATACTCTGCCTCCTCTCAGCCACAACACCCTGGGTTTCAGGACCTTTTCCTGGAGTCCTTCAGCCTAGAACATTCCTCCCGTCCTTCTTAGATAATATCTACTTTTCCTTCAGTTTTCAGCTCCACAGACACTTCCTTTGGGAACACTTCTCTGACTAGGTCAAGTGCTTTTTTTTTTTTTTTTTTAAACAGACTCTGAAAGCACATCCTGCTTTTCACAGATACAGTTTTACTCTTGTTTGATCCCTGATTGATGTCTGTCATTCTATCGTCACCTGAGTTCCAAACAAGTAGTCAAGGGGCTGAATTCAGCCCATAAAATTCTTTTATTCGGCTCAAAGTATTTTTGTTTTGTTCTGATACAAGGTCTCATGAAGCACAGGGTGGACTGGAACTCACTATGAAGTCAAGAATAGCCTTGAATTCTTTTTTGGGGGGGCGGGGTGTTTTTTTGTTTTGTTTTGAGACAGGAGTTTCTCTGTGTAATAGCTCTGGCAATCCTAGAACTCCTTCTGTAGCCCAGGCTGGCCTGGAACTCACAGAGATCCGCCTGCCTCTGCCTTGTGAGTGCTGGGATTAAAGGCGTGCGCCACCACCACCACCACCACCAGGCTGCAATTTAAGTCTTTTGAAAACAAAAGTAGATCTGTTACCAGTAGGCCAGCACTCCTTTATGGCAACAGTTTTCAATTCACCAGAGCCTACTTCTATCATATGCCACTCACCCACTTCCTTCATCAAGACTCTTTTCCCTGTTAGTGTGTATGGTTTTGACCTCTGCCTCAAAAGGCAAGCTTCTCTTTCTCCAAAGTCAAAAAACTCAGCAAGTGGGCCTGGAGAGATGGCTCAGTGGTTAAGAGCCCTTGCTACTCTTGCAGAGGACCTGGGCTGGGTTTCCAACACCACACAGCAGCTCACCACTGCTTATACTCCAGTCCCGAATCCCCCGACCTCTTCTGCCTTCCCCTGGCACATGGTGCACATACATGCATGCAGGCAGACACTCATACATATAACATAAAATTAGACTTAAAAAACGCCTGGCAAGTTTTGCTCAACCAACCCTACCACCTACATGGTTAGCATATATACGGCTGGTGCCCAGTATTTATTGAGTGAATACCGTGAAAGCAATAAATAAAAACAAACATAGAGCATTTTGTGCTGAATGTCAAACCCTGTCCTTCAAGTGTCTGATGAAAACCACAAGAAGTTTGTGTGGGAAATAAGAGTCCAGACAATTTGAATAGCTGTCGGAAGCCTCGTAACCAATAAACAGGCTTCCATGGCTCAAGCCTTCTCCAATGAGACTTACAACCACCCCCTTATTATGGCACGATAACAATCCGTGAAATTTTAGAAGGTAACCAAATCGCCGCCGCGTAGTCACACAAAGACACCTACGGGTTACATTCTGCACCATAAGCTAAGGCGCCCGAGAGGAATGACAGCTTACTCCCGAGGGAGTCGGGGACCGAGAGTGGACTCTGGGGTCGCGGGCATCCGCACGACCCTCGCGGCCGCGCGCAGCCACCAAGCCCCCGCTGCCGCGCGACGCTTTTCTGTCAGGCAGCGCGGGCCCCGCGGGATGCAGCGCGCAGTGGGGCGACAGGGCGGGTCCCGGGTGTGTCCCACCCCCACCCCCGCCCCATGCTCGCAGGACCCCCAAGCCTGGCCACCCCGCCGCCCTTCCCCGCCCAGGCCTCGCGGCCCCGCCGCCCTGCCCCGCCCGCCCGCCGCGCGCTTCTATGGCAACGGCCGCGCCCCCGAGCAGGGCCGCCCCGATGAGTCGGAGCCCCAGCGGCCGAGCGGCCGTCCTCACCGGCATGGTGGCCGCGTGCCGGGCTCCGCCAACGTCCCCGCTCGGGATGCAGCCCAACAACAGCGGGTTTGCGGGCGAGGCTGGCCGCGGGAGACCGAGACACCTGGGTGCTCTAGAGACTGCGGCTCACTCAGCGACGGAGGGCAGTGCGCAGGCGCACTCTGAGCTCGCCCCGCCCAATCTCGGCTGCCCTTGGCTTCTTGAAGTACGCATGCGCAAGGCCTTTCCGCGTCCATCTCCACGGACGCGGGACTGGGGCGGCGCCTGCGCGGCTGTGCGGTTCCTCTGCGCTGGAAGGGTGGTTCACGTTGAGGCCCCGGGACACCTGGCCGGCTCAGATTGTGAGGGGCTTCCGGCGCTGGCACTATCCCAAATATTAAAAATAACAGTGGGTAATAGCGCATCAGATTCTAATTGATTCATCCTTATTTCATGAGGAATATCAGAGGTTGGGTTCTGTTTATCTCTGCTGTGTGCACCAGCAGTTTGAGACTCTGAATAAAAAGTTGTGATACGTGGCCTTTGTCTGCTTGTGTGTACATACACGTGTGCGTTTGTGCACACCTCCACCGTTAAATTGATTGTCTAGCACTCCATTAGACAGGTGAAGGCTTTGTGCAAGGTGCGGTGAATTGAACCTTAGGCCTCAGGCAGGCTGGGCAACGGCCCTCCTACTGAGCTATTCTGTTTCAAACTGAGCTTTTTGAAGACAGAGGTTTATTTCTGGCCTGAGGTATCTGAATGAAAAAATAATAATAAGGAGGACACGACCAGACTAGGTTGGCCATGTGAGGAGAGAGAGAGAGAGGAGAGATGAGAGAGGAACTGCTGACCAAGAGGGGTAGCCTGGGCCAAGAGACTGGGATAGCCAAAATGGCAGGATTATATAGGGAAGGGCAGCTGGGGGAAGGGCAGCCCACCCCCTGAGCTGGAGAAGTTTTGATATGTTAAATAGGCACCTCAGCCATTGTCCAGGGTTTGAGAACTAACAATATCCAACTATGAGAATGGCTCAAAGCCGAAGCTCCTTCTAAATAGCCACTTGCTCAACAGAACTGGTTTGGATTTTTCTGTTACGGGAGAGTTGGTTTTGGTTTTGGTTTGATACAGGGTCTCACTGTGTAGACCATGCTGACCTTGAACTCACAGAGAGATCCTTGACTCCTACAAAACATGAAAGGCATCTCCATCATGCCTGGAAGTTACAGGAGAGTGTAAGTTGCAAATAATTATAAAACATGTTTTGTGTTAACATTCAAAGTGTTCATCTTGGGGTTGGAGAGATGGCTCAGCAGTTAAGAGTACATACTGTTCTTGCGGAGGACTGAAGTTAGGGTCCCAGCACCCAGGTCAGGCATCAGAACTCCAGTTCTATGGAATCCTACACCCTCTTCTGGTCTCTGTGGGCACTGTACTCACATGCATATACTCACTCACAGGCACACACATACACTTAATTTAAAAATTAAAAAAAAATAGCCGGATAGTGGTGGCATACGCCTTTAATCTCAGCACTCCGAGGAAGAGGCAAAGCAGATCTCTGAGCTCAAGGTCAGCCTGGTCTACAGATCAAGTTCCAGGACAGGCAGGGCTACACAGAGAAACCTTGTCTCAAAAATAAATAAATAAAAATAATAAATCTTTAAACAATGTTCCTCAATACATCACACAATTGGCTATCAACATCAGTAAAATGTTCTGTATTTCTCAATGGTGCTGAGTAGGACAGGCCCATTTCTTATGATAATGTAGACCCCGTTGCACAACTGTTGATAATACATGATAATGCCTTATCATTTCTTTACAGTTTTATATTTTTTTTTTTTTTTTTTTTAAAAATCATGTTTCTTCTTTTTTTTTTTTAAGATTTATTTATTTATTATGTATACAGTGTTCTGTCTGCACATATCCCTACAGGCCAGAAGAGGGCACCAGATCTCACCATAGATGGTTGTGAGCCACCATGTGGTTGCTGGGAATTGAACTCAGGACCTCTGGAAGAACAGCCAGTGCTCTTAACCGCTGAGCCATCTCTCCAGCCCCCCAGTTTTATATTATTTACGTGAGTGTGTGCTCCAATACTCATATGCCATGACTCATATGTGTGGAGGTCAGAGAACAACTTCAAGAGTTAGTCTCTTCTTCCACAACGTGGATCTCACCGATGGAACTAAAACTAGGCTTAGTAGCAAGCACCAGCAATCGTGCTGGCCCTAAAGTTTTTAAAAGATGTCTTTATTCTTTGTTTTGTTTTTTGAGACAGGGTTTCTCTGTGTAACAGTCCTGGCTGTCCTGGAACCCACTTTGTAGACCAGGCTGGCCTTGAACTCACTGAGATCCACCTACCTCCGCCTCCCGAGTGCTGGGACATGCTCCACCACCGCCCAGCAAAAGATGTCTTTATTCTAAACTAATCCAGTTTCCTAGCTATGCTTATTTTACCTTGTATAATCCCGCATTCAAATGCATGTTATATTACATCATACTACACTAAGATATATAGGCCACTGTAAGTATCTTGAAGCTAGAGACTTTGGATTTTTTTTCCTTTGTGTTACATCTCTGAAATGCTATCAAAGTGTTTGCTGAAAGAACAAAATTAATCTATTTTGAGTGCATTGCTTTGCATTCAAATACCTTCTACAAATGTAAAGGTTTTAGTTGTGTAAAATCAAATCATTAATACTATACAAAAGTAAAAATAAAAGAAAATGGCTATTGTACATTGTGTCCCACATGGTGACCTTTCATAATGACCTTGCTTGTTAATTTGTTTATTTCATGTACCACCAGCAGAAAGGGGGATCCTTAGGAGCTTGCCCAGATTCTCACCTGTCTTTCCAGAGCCTAGCACAGAACCTGGCCCCAAAGAACTAATTATCCACCCCTTCCAGCCCAGCATCAGTCCGCTTGGATGTGTAACAGATATTTTATCAGGTCAAAGTTTAAATCCCGTTCCCCAGACCAGTTTGCCTCCCTTACTCTAGGCTGTCCCTGTCACATACACACAAAAAACCTCCAACTTAGACTCACTGCATCTCAACAAATAGCAGAATTCCAACGAACGATCACTCTGCTCAAACCCTTTTTCCCACCCCATATCCAATCCTTCAACACAGCCTGTTAGGATCTGCCTTAAAGTAAAACCAGAATTTGATTTCTACCTCTGCCACCACCACCATCACTATGGGCTCTCATGTGTATTGCTACACTCAGAACCTGTTTCTATAACATCCTTGAGGGATAACAGGCGTGGCTTTGTTGAGAGAGTCCTTGCCTAACATGCTTGCATCCCTGGGTTCCATTCTCAGCCCTCATAAACCTGGTACACACAGGTGGAGGCAGGAGAATCAAAAACCCAAAGTCATCCTCAGCTACATGGTGAGTCTGAGACAGCCTGAGAGCCATGAGACAAAGGACAGGTGTGGTAATCCCAGCAGGCAGGAGGCAGAGACAGGTAGATATCTGTGAGTTCAAGGACAGGCTGGTCTATATAGTGAGTCCCAGGCCAGAATTACACAGTAAGACCCTATCTCAAACAAAAACAAAAATCGAGGAGGCAGAGAGCAGGAGAAAAAGTGAAGCAGAAGAGAAACTCAAGCACCCACAGATCTGGGCCTGGGAGCACCCTGGATCCAGTCTCCCATGGAGATGGAGAAAGGACTGTATCTCCAGCACAGCACCGACAGGGATGGTGTTGAAACATGAATCAGATCTCTTTTTCTGCTCCAAACCCTCCTTTAACTTTCCATCTCTCAGAGTAAAAGCCACAGCCATCCCTCTGCCTCTCCAAGTCTTCCTCTTCTTCCATCTGAGCCTGCCCAGTAGGCCTCCTCACTTCATCCAACATCCCAGATACAATTTCATCCTAGCAGGAAAGGGTTATGTGCTTGTCAGTAGGAACTAATGAACATAACTATAAGGAATTTTAGCTGGCCATGATGGCTCACACATGCAACCCCAGTATTCAGGAGACTGAAGCAGGAGGATCATCTGTGAGTTCAAGTTCAAGAATGATCCTGGGCTCCAGAATGAGTGCCAGGACAGCCAGGGCTAGAGGGTGAGACTCCACCTCAAGCAAACCAACGGAAATTTACTTAATGCACTGAGCTGGTTTTTCCTTGTAATTATGAAAGTAGTCTTTTTTTTCAGCATTTATTTTATGTGTATGAGTGTTTTTCCTGTGTGTATGTATGTACAAAATGTGTATGTCTGGTGCCCTTGGAGGTCAGAAGAGGGCATCAAATCCCCTAGGACTGGAATTACACACAGTTGTCAGCTACCATGTAGGTGCTGGAAACAAAACCCAGTGCCCTGGAAGAACAGCCAGTGCTCTTAACCTCTAAGCCATCTCTCCAACCCTTACTTTCTTTTAAAAATCATTTGATGTGGGTGGACATAATAAGTTAGAACTCAGAGACACTTACCACCAAGTCTGACAATCTGAGTTTGATCCCTGGGACTCACACAGTGGAAGGAGAGAACTGACCCCCAAAAGTTGTCCTCTGACCTCCATATGCACATAGTGGCCCATACTAACACTCACAAGCACACATAGACACATACATGAATAAATGAGGGAATATAATAAAAATACATTTTTCTTAGTTGTTTGTTGGTGTTGGTGTTGTTTTTGTTTTTTGTTTTTTTGTTTTTTGTTTTGAGACACAGTCTCATTATGTACCTCTGGCTGTCTTGGAACTCACTATGTAGATCAGGCTGTACAAGAACTCACAGAGATTCACCTGCCTTTGCCTCCCAAGTGTTGAGATGAAAAGTGTGTGCCTATCTCTGGCTCTAAAAATACATTTTAAAAAATTATCTGGGATCTGGGCAAAGTGGTGCAAGGTTTTAAACCCATCTCTGGGGAGGTAGAGGCAGGCATATTTCTATGAGTTTGAGGCCAGCCTGGTCTACATAGTGAGTTCCAGGACAGCCAGGGCTATGTAGAGAGACTCAGTCTTTAAAATAAAAAAATCATTTGATTCATACATTAACCTTTTGAAATAGGTAGTAATTGTTGTCCTTATTTTATAAATAAAACTCTTTCAAGGTCATGTACACTGATAATAAAGTCTAGATATAAACCCAGGCAGGCCAGCAAGCTCTTCTCCTAGATGTCTGCCTGACTCAGAAAACATCTTCTCAATGAGCACTAACATCATTCTAATTAAAATTTCCCCAGACCCAGCTCTGCATATCTCCTCTCCCTACTTTATATATCCCTATAGTTATCTGATAGTCAATATATATGCTATATACATACCAACTTTTAAAGTTACATTCATTTATTTATTTTGGTGGGAGCAGGGAGGCCAGAGCAGCACAGTGTACACGTGGAGGTCAGAGGACCACTTGGGGAGGTCAGTTCTCTTCTTCTACCACATAGAGTCTGGAGATCCAACTCAGGTCATCATGCAAAGCAGCATGGCCTTTACACACTGAGCAATCTTGCTGATCCTACATACAAACTTTATTAAGATGTTATTAATACTCTACACCATATAATTCATCAATTTAAATTGCACAGTTCATTGGGTTTTGCTAACATGAGTGGAAGTGCATGACTATAACCACAACTTACAATACTTCTTCACCCTAAAAAGACATTCTATGCTTTTTACAGGAGTCATTCATTCCCTGATTCCTTCATGGCCTATGTTCTCCCAATACCCTGAGTCCTAGACAATCATTTTCTTCTCTACGTCTTTACCTATTATGGATAGTTCATACAAATGGGATTACATCATATGTGGCTTTTTGTGAATGAATTCTTCCACCTTTTTAGCATGATTGATGTTATAAACTTTGCTTGCCTATAGGTATGTATGTGCACCATGTGAGTGCCTGGTGCTCATAGAGGCCAGAAGAGGGAAACAAAACAAAACAAAACAATCCAAAGCATTGCCAACTCCAAGCTGAGAATGTAGTTCAGTTGGGAGAAAGCTTGCCTAGCATGCATGAGGCCCTGGGTTCATCCACAATACCCTCTCTGGGTGAATGTCCCTAATCCCAATACTTAGGAAACAGAGGAAATTCAAAAGTTCAAGGTCATATTGGGCAAGCCTGAAATACACAAGATACTGTTTCAAAAACATAAACATTACCAGCTCCCTATAAGTTCCTTGTATCCCTTTCCATCACTATTCAACATCCCATGGCTACTGTGGTGGTTTGAATAAGAATGGCCCCCATAGGTGCATAGATTTGAATACTTGGTTACCAGGGAATCTCACTATTAGGAGGTGTGGCCTTGTTGGAATAGGTGTGGCTTTGTTAAAGGAAGTGTGTCACTGGGGGGGGGGGGGGCTTTGAGGTTTCAAACGCTCAAGCCAGCCCCAATGTCTCTCTCTCTTCCTGCTGCATGTTGATCTGGATGTAGAACTCTCAGCTACTTCTCCAGCACCATGTCTGCCTGTGTGTCACTATGCTTCCTAGCATGATGTTAATGGACTAAGCCTCTGAAACTGTAAGGCAGCTCCAATTAAATGTTTTCCTTTATTAGAGTTGCCATGGTCGTGGTGTCTCTTCACAGCAATAGAACATTGACTAAGACAGATAGTATGCAAATGGATAAATGTAGAAATGACTGAACTACTCTTAGAGGGAGGGATTATCACTTTTTCTTTGAGACAGGGTCTTGTGTAGCCCAGGCTGCCCTCAGGTCCACTATGTAGCTGAGGATGACCTTGAACTTGTGATCCTCCTGCCTCCACCTCCCAAGTGCTTGGATTTCAGGCATGCACTACCACACTGGGTTTATTTGGTGCTGGGAATCAAATCCAGGGTGTGGTGTATTGTAGGCAAGCACTCTACCAACTGAGCTATATCCACAGCTGAGATTATCACCATTTTGGGTAAGTGGGAACCAGATCCTGAGATCAAGGCCCAGTAGCAGTGCAGACTGTAGGTCAGGAGCCATCTCAAGACTGAGGAGCACTTTCGTGATGCTCCTCTGGCTGGTCTCATGTCCCCAGATCAGTACGGTGAGGTAAGATGCAGGTTGTATGGTCAGGCACACCAGATATGCCATGAAGACAGCAATTCTGTCTGGGGCACAGGCCTGTTATAGGGAAGAGGTATGAAGCAGGGGTATAAGGGAGGAGGAGGGGGAGTCTCTCACTCACTAGTGGGTTCAGACTCTTACAGTCCTAGGTGCCCACCACCCAGTGTCACAGTGAGGGTTAGGATGCAGCCGCCCAGGAGTGGCAGGTGAAGCCACCAAGGCCTCTCCTTCCTCGTAAGTGCCCCAATGGTGGGGTCACAACATGCGGCTGTGAAAAGCCAGGTTAAGTCACAACCTGGATGTAGGCTCCATCATGCTGGTGCCTAGGGTGAGAGGTGTTAGCCATTGCCAAGTCCTGCATTGTATTTGCTCTCCTGGCACCTTTAGTCTGAGGCCCCCTGGTGGCCTTTTGAGTTCCACAAGCCTAGGCCAGGCTCCAGCAGCCGGTGCCCTATCCTGCATCTCCAGTGGCTCCCTCTGTAGTGACCAAGGCTTGCCCTCCTGATGTGCATCCTGTGTGGAGACGCAACACGCACCTGTGGCTTGGTAACAACCCATCACCTCTTCTACAGTACCTGGGACCCTGTGCTCCAGGGAGTCGTTTACCTCACCTAGCTAGCAGATGCTTCTTCCTTAGAAGAGGCCACCATTGAGAGGTGCTTAATTCCATCAGGGTTTAAGGGTCTCATAGCCCCCTTTGCTCACCTTAATCAGGAGGCCCCCTGACACTGTTGGACCAAGAGTCCCCCAAACCTCTGCACCAGCCTGCTCCATTCTTTTCCTAACAAGTCGAGATGGAGATATGCCACACCTTGCAGGAAATCCTTTCCAGGCTCCTAAAGCTAAGAATGCCTTCCATTTTTCAGAGAGAGATGCTTAAAATATATATTTAAATTTCCTAACTATTTTTAATTATGTGCATGTGTGTCTGCATGTGAATTTACGCATGTAAGTGCAGGTGCCTGTGAAGGCCAGAAATGTTGGAGCTCCTGAGAGGTAGAGTTAATAGGCAGCACTGAGCAGCCCCATGTGGGCACTGGCAACCAAACCCTGGTCCTCTGCAAGAGCAATGTGCACTCTTCACCTCTGAACCATCTCTCCAGCCCTTCCTTGCAGGCCACACTCAACCTGGCTCTTCCGGCTATCTTCCTACAGTCACGTGGTTTCAGTAGGCCAGAGAGGCCTCTGAGGGATGGTGACAGTTGCTAGGACAAGCGACTTCAAGTCTACTCCCAGAAACTTGGCCTGGTTGTGCCCATGAACTCGGGCCTTAGTGACTCTGAACCCCTTCTGTGAGAGGAGCAGGAGGCCCAAACGCTGGAGGGAGAGCAGAAGCTCCCAGTGCTCTGCACGTTTGCTCCACCATCAGAGCTTCACTGTGGATCCCTTCAGGAGACCGTTTCCCAGTCAGCGTCCCTCTGACCTCTGCCCTCTGCCCTCTTCCACTTGGAGGATGGGGACACTACTGCCATTTCTCCGGTGCCTTCCTTGGCCGATCTCAGTCTCCAAGGAAGTAGGAAAATATGGCTTGTGTGTCCAGTTCCAAACCTTCAATACAAATGTTTATTATAATATCATTTGTGAGCTTCAGAGATGGCTCGGTGGTTAAGAGCACGTTCTTGCAGAGGACCTGGGTTTCTTTCCCAGCACCTACATAGTGGCTCACAACCATCTGTAACTCCAGTGACAGGGGATCTGTGGTCCTCCTCTGGCTTCCTGGGGCACCTGCACTCCTATACACAAACCTCCATAAACACACACACACACACACACACACACACACACACACACACACACACAATTTTTAAAATCTTTTTTAAAAGATATACTTTGTGCCCTCTAAAATTTGTTTTTGTCCAACAACTAAACCTCAAGTGAATGACCTTTAAAATAAGTACTCTTGGGGGGAGGTATAGTAATATTTTGTTTCTCTAAAAATGTAAGACTGTCATTAATGCCCTTGGCATTTACAAAGGCCTCTGAAGATAAAGCGTAGTTGTTGGTGTTTGCTTTTGTTTTGATTTTGATTTTGACTTCCTGAGACAGATCTTATGTAGCCAGGCTAGACTCAGATTCACTAAGTAGCTAAAGATGACTTTGAACTCCTGTCTCCACCTTCGAAGTGCTGGGATTATGTGTGCGCACCACCGTACCTGACAGAGACATACTTTCTCAGAACTGAACCATCTTCAATAAAGGCTGAAGGAAGGGGGTGGGGCTATGGAAAGGGCTTGCTGTGGATTCCCAGTAGGTACTGGTGTTGTGAAAGAAAGCTGGTGTGATGGGGCACACTTATAATCCCAGCTGTGGGGAGGTGGAGTGGACACAGATAAATCCCTAGGGATTGCGCGCCAGCTGGCTTCAGTTACTTGGCAAGTTCCAGGCCAAGAAGAGATGAGAGACCCTGTCTCAAAAGAAAAGTGGTTGAGGCCTGAAGAATGACATGCAAGGATATCCTCTGGCCTCCACATGCTTGTGTACACACATGTGTACATACAACACACACACACACCCCAAAGGGAAAATAAGGTTGAAGTAAGATATGAAGCTGCAAGGCTGTGATGGTCATGGGCAGTTGTTCAGAGTGTCTGTCCAGGAAGCTGGAAGGCATCTTTTTTCTTTCTCCAAGTAGTCATGCTGGGATTGGGAGGAGGAGTGAGCAACACCCACAGCTCCTGGGAAACTTGGGGTGAGCTCTTGCCCTGAACTCAGATGGCCCAGCCTTGGGCGCACCTCTGAGTCTGAGCTGGCAGGCAGTGGGGGCTTGAGACCTTTGGCAAAGGGAGTCCATGTGATGTACATTAGAGTCACCACTTCCTAGTGACTTGCCAGACAGACAAGATGTGGTCGTGTTTTTCTTCCAGAGGTATTTTCAGTGGCAGGCCACTAGAAGACCAATCTACTCAGTTTGTGGATGCCCCAGTCCCCATGGATAAGAAACAAAAGCTACTGTGACGTGATACTGGGCTTTGGCCTCTTTTATTTTCTTTTTACAGTCAACTCCACGTGTAAAAGACTTCATAAAGCATTGTGGTTCTGGCTGTACCCCGGGTGAGCTGCGGAGAAAAGGGCTGGCTATTCTGGACAGACTTCACTGGGACCTCCACACGGGAACATTGCTGGGCTTCTTGGTTATAATAAGCAGGGGTTTACAGAGTCTCCCTGAGACTCATCTGTGCCTTTGGAACAGCTGTTTACAACACAGAACAGGCAAGGCACAGGCGGGCAACACGTTCTTGCACATGCACCACGGCGAGGTGACCCACAAAGGCTCACGACATACGGAAGAGTGAAAAAAATGTTATCTTTATATCCCACACCATTCCACCAGGCTCTCATGTCTAAAGGACACAGAATTCACTCGACAAAGACATTTGGACAGCACTGTTAGGATCAGTTTCTCTCTTAAATACACACTGCAAAAATATTTAACTTTCCGTTCTATGAATATTATATATAAATATCTGTCTGCCTTTGCTATACTTTACACACATTCACTTAGCTGTCTTTATTCACTGACACAACAATCCTTATTGAGGCGTTAGACCATACTGATCTAGCACTTAAAAAAATAATCAGACACCGGCTTGTGTTGGTTTTAGTTGTGGGGGATGGAGGCCATCCTTCAGGATATGTTTGTGTTAGTAAGGCAAAAATTATGCAAATGAGGAAATGTCGTGACGTTTTGGTCTGTTATGAAGCATGAAGGTTAAATCACTAACGGCAGTTTCATCATGGAAAACTGGTGCTGTTGACAAGGTTGCAGCTTTCTCCTCGGGTCAAGCTGTTACCGGTAACTTTCCCCGCTCCCTTTCTCTTGAACAGCAGGTTCACGTTCCTCAGAATCCACACATGGCCATCTATACGCTTCAGCCATAGAGTGACCACAACACCTACCGGACTATCTGGGAATGAGAAGGGTTGGGCCACACTGGATGCTCCCTGACGGCAATAGAAACTGTTTGCACTTTGGGTTATTGATATGTGAAAACTAGGGGGGGAAGGGTGGGGCTCTGTCCTAACATTAAAAAGCATGGTCTCCAGTTCCACGCCCTGATGGTCCTGAGCTGGCCCCCATGTGGCGGCACTGCTGCCTCAGAGGAATCCTTCCCTCCACGTCGCGTCCCTGACCAGGCAGCTGCAGCACTGTATGGCAGGCCACCAGCTGCTGCAGTTCAAGGGTTCCACATTGGCTTTGGTCATCATCACCTTAGAGTTGGAGAGGCTCATGCCCGACTGCTGTGCTCCTATATCTGATCTGCTAAAGAAAGCACAGGTAGACATCAACTTGGCCCTTCCAGCTGACGCGTTCTATGCTGAAAGGGGTACCCATGGCCCTTCTTGTTCCTTTGGGGGCCCCAGGAGATACACTTAGCAAGACATCTATGGCACGAGTCTGACTTCACGCCATGCTTTCTGTGTGGGCTCGTGCTCTGTGTTCCCCAGGATGGCAAACCTTGAACTCACAGGGAAGGGATTTTGGCGGTGAGGAACGAGAATACAGTCTGATGTCCAAGATCAGGAATGGGTGGAGGATTTGGGTGCTTAATATTGAGGATTATAACGTCCAGACTTTCCTTCTCTATGGATCTGTGGTGACAGGCACAGGGTGGGGGCCGTGTCAGCAGCTCTCAGGACAGATTAGGATGGAGTGGTAGATTATCTTTAGTTATTGAGGATGGAGATGAAGGTTCCTAGGATGGTAGTTAAAGCTATGAAGTAGGGTAGCTGTACCATGCTCAAAAGTGCCTCATGTGATCGTCCTGGCGCTTGACTACTCCTTCCTGTGTCTGAGATGACTGTTTTGAGGTTACCGCTCTGCTGACGTACCTGTCAGTGCTGAGCAGTACGGTGGCTTCGAGGTGCTTGTGAAGCCACGCCTGAGAAGACTGCGGTTACCCTCATGTGCCAATTCTGTTTCACCTGCCAGCCAGCCTCTCTGCCACCACCCTGAGACCCCCAGGACCTGTGGGAACTCACCATGCTTGGACACCTATGAATTCTTTGGCTTTAAGAGTCTCATAATGAGACCGGGAGAAGCTGGAGAACCACTGGAGAAGCTCCTCAGTCCTCAGAAGAAAGTTATATCACGACCAGAAGAGGTAAGGTGGCCAGAAGTTGTGACCCTGCCTTCCCTGTCTGTCCCCTGGAACCAGCAAGCCAGGGAGAAGGCTGCACTCTGACTTTTTCCTTCCTCAGCAAGGACTGGTTCTGTCCCTCAAAGTTGGAGTGAGAGCTAGTATGAGCCCTCCTCCGCCTGAAGGATGGGGCTGCTCCTCCGGCTTTTTTTGTTTTCTCACTATGTGGTCAGGGCTGGCTCAGCACTCACTGAGATCCCCAGTGCTAGGATTAAAGGCGGGAGCCACCGTGCCTGGCTCCCTCACAGACCAATCCTTGCTGTCTACCTGCCCGGCTTGGCCAGGTCCCTCCAGCTTCTTAGTCTTGTCCCAAACACAAAAGTAGCAGCACTTCAGTCCCAGCTACCCTGCTCCCTCTAAAAGGTGGGATGTCTCTGGCCCCGAGTGTCCCCATGTGGTGGTGATTTACACCTTCTCCTAAGGTCCACATCAGACAGCAGCACATCTCCTCCATGGACTCAGACGCCCCACTTCCTTCCTGCAGAGGACTTCATGCTAAGGATGCTTCTGTGACACACATGGAGGGGATGCGGAGTCCCGTGCTGCTGAGCCCAGCCTCTCCTGACTGCCATGCTGCCAGGAGACCTGCATGGATGGCAGGGAAGAAGCCAGCTGCCTCTCTGGAGCCATCCTACTGTCCATCCCATTCGCAGAGCTGTGGAGCCCAGCCGGCCAAGACGCCAGCTGGACCCGTGTCAGTCCCCAAACTGGGGACTTGAATGACTAGGCCATAAATTTAGAGGTGGTCCATGAAGCTTTGCCACTGTGAGTGGCTCTTTCATAAATGTGCTAAGCCATGGAATGGGGGTGGGAGTGGGTACAATGTGTTGCCAGATGCTCACTCTGTGGTCAGGGACCAGACAGGCCACATCATGAGGCCAGGGTACCTACCATTTTACCATTTCTTTGGTTTTGTTTATTGGAGCTTACACACACACACACACACACATTTATTTATTTGTGTATTGTGTGGTGATCAGAGGACAATTTGTGGGCGTTAATTCTCTCCTTCTACTACATGGGTCTCGGGGAATCAAACTCAAGCTCGCAGGCTTAGCAGCAAGCGCCTCTACCTGATGAGTCATTTCACCGGCCCCCTTTTTCTTTTCTTTTCCTTTTTCTTTGAGCCCAAATTGCAGCCCGGCTGACCTCAAAGCTAAAATCCTCCTGCTTCAGCCTTTGGAGTACTGGGATGGCAGGAGTACTGGGATGGCAGGAGTACTGGGATGGCAGGCACAGGGCAGCACGCCTGGCTGTTGGAGGGTTCTGTAAAAATGCACTCTGAATGGCTTTCAGTGCTGCTGGAGACCTACTTTCCATTCATGGAACTCTTGTGCGATCTCCTGCTAGAGTCGTAGATTCCTGGAACCCTGTCCTCTGGGTCCTGTCAATAAGCGTCCTCCAGGTAAGTCCTGGGAAGACCAGGAGAAAATGGGGATAAGGATAGGGAGCTGACAGTGGCCAGAAACCTGACATTCAGACATCTCCAGTTGCCTACAGCAGGCCGGCAAGGTAGACATGCGGACTGGCCTCTTGCTGTTCCATCCAGAGGCCGAGATGTTCCTGTAGACACTGTGGATGGGACGGGAGTTCACCTCAAGGGCTTATACCAGTGTGGGTATCCTGTGGCACTGGGTGTCTGCTGCATAGCACCTGGGCCTGTCAACCAGGTGGCTCTAGCTGTGAAATGTCCCCCAGGCTGATCTTATTCTCAAGCTTATACAGAAAAAAGGCAGCTCTAAGAGTCCCATACCAGAGTGAGGAGGTGGCCTGTGTGTCTGCAAATGAAGTAACTCTTCTTGGGCAGCGACCGCTTCCACTGCCAATGTACCACTGTGCATTGCTAAAAGACTGCATGGGGGCCTGGGGTCTGTTCTGCTTGCCTCTTTTAGTTTTTTACTGGCAACTCACCTCACCTCAACACACAAACGGGAATCCCTATGGTTGGTTAACATGAACACAATCCACCTTCCTTCTGTCCCCACCTGGAAGGGCCAGGGGCTAGTGAGGACTGAGGTCAGGGGACGTGGAGATGGCAGAAAGACCAGAGGCAGCTTGTTCTTTCCAACCACCAGTGCACCCTTCCTTCCAGCCACTCCCCCATCTCCCAAGGCTTCCCACCTCCACACACCGTCTCAGTCCCACGGCCCACACCATCACACTATATAACGATGACATTTCCACTCTTCCCCTGTGACCCTGATGGGATGGTAAGCTTTAGCTCAGGAATTCAGGATACAGATAACCAATATGCAAATCCCAGCTCTTCCAGCTGCTTGCTCTGCCGCCTTAGGCAATTATGAAACCTCTCTGGGACTTCCCCTGAAAATTGAGGACAGTAATAATATCTAATCATAGGATGATGAGGATTAGCGATGTTAGAGCACATCATTACAAGAGCTGAAAACACATAAGTGTTAGCTGTTCCAAGCCAAGCTTCCTTAATAAAGATGTAAACTCCTTGAGATCCGGGTATGCCCTGGACCTTATAACTCAGTCTTGGCCCCTATAACTCTTCAAGAGCCCCAGACTGTAGATTCTCTTTGATCCTGTGACTCCTTCAGCCCACAAGCCCTCACAGGTGCCTGCATCAAGATTCACTAGGAAATGAAATTCTTTCGGGAGACTGCCCCCCCACCCCCGCCCCTGCAAAGGTCACAGCGGAAGCAGGCTGTATTTTGCCACAGCTACAGGATATTAATATGCTCAAGACACTCCAATCAGAAAAAGCTACTGCCCAAAAATGACACTGTAAAAAGCTCAAAATAAATGCAAAATTTAATGAAAACAAATGAGTACAAAGTGGATGGGAAGGAACGGAAACAAGTTGACGACGGATGGAGCGGCAATGGTTAACAACTGAAGTGGTTTTAGAAACGCATGGTAACATAACAGACAAGCAAGCCGGCTTTCCTGGGCGCTTCCCCAGTAGGAGCCCCAAGCAAGGGGAGTCCACACGCGCGCGCACACACACACAGGAACATGTACGGGGTCAGTGTGCATTATCACAAGGCGCCTGTATTCAGGCCACCCAACATGAGGAAGAACACACACCCTGGTTGGCTTGAGATACACCTGCTTGGTGGCTGCTGAGTTGGGTTTCTTTGCTTAGTGCTGGGGAGAGAATTCAGTCCCCAATCATGCTAGGCAAGTTCTCTAGCAATGAGTCACATGCCCAGCATTTTTTTTGTTTTTAATTTTAAACGGGATCTTGTTAAGTGGCCCAGTTTGGCCTTGAACTTTTGATTCTCCTGCCTCAGCCTCCTGAGAGCCTAGGGATTTGGCATGATTATTAACAGGATCTTTTCTCTCTCAAAAGTCCAGCTTGAACCATAACTTTCACGGTGATTCTACCACAACACAGAATGACTAAAGGAAAACATAACAGCAAATGTCAACATGATCCTATGACAGTCCCCATGGAGCCGACAAATGAGGAGTCGATCCCAGCTGGACATGAGGGTCACGTCCCCCAAAGGCAAGCTTCGGGTTTTTCTTGCACACCAAGGATTAATGTAACCTCAGCTAAAGATAATGGAACTCCACACAGCAGGGGAAAAGTTTGCCATGGCTGACAGGATCCATGGGGGGGTGGGCAACTTGGACTCTAGAAAATGCAAGTCAGGTCTCCCCAGGGATGCTGGCAAGCTTTGGGCCAAAAGGTGGGCACTGACCACAGCAGCCTTCCAGTCGTGGCTGGTGAGCTGCAGTTGACAGCGGGGGAATTTGCTGGCTCCAGAGTCCCCGGCATGGACCGTGAGCCTGCAGCCCTATCTTGGACAACCCGCTGGCTCATCCTAGTCTCTAAACATATTGGCTAGGAGAGGCTGCTCTGAAGGTCAGGCTTGGACCGAAGTGAATACACCTCCAGATACACAGTTTCCCTAAGAGGAGCCCCTGGCCTGCAGTTCACCTCTGCCTCAGACACCAAAGTCCAACATCAGTTCTGCCATGACCAGAGGCGGACTAGGGGCGGAGCCACAAGGCTTCCAAGGTCTGAACCTAATTTTATATTCTTCTGCTTAAAGCAGTCTTTGTAAATAGTTCAAGAGTCCAGCCTTGCAGCCAGGATCCACCCTGGTTATGGAGGATTTTTCCTCAGAGCATCAACATGTACTATTCTCCTACTGTGTGGAGCCTCTCACAGGTACAGGCGGCCTTTGGGGAGCTGTGCCTCAGTGGACTCACAACAACCTTCCCCTCCAGCTCACTCTGAATGAACCATCATCTCAGAAGGACAGGAAGAAGCCAGAAGCCAGACTGGTCCTGGCCGAAGAGAAGCAGGCCTGGCCGAAAGGGGGAAACGGTGATGGGAGGGAGCTGGGGCATAAAAACTGAACGCAGCATGAATCAGTGTGGTCTCCTCAGGTTCTCAGTGAGCGGGCCCTGGGTGATCAGCTCCTCGGGATGAAGCTTCTGGGGAGCCCGGTGCCAGCCGGTGCTGCACCAACACTAAGGACATTCGTTTTTACCCCACTTTCACCCCTGAGGCTTGCAGACCACCAGGAGCAGAGCAGAATGGATTCTGTCAGGACTTTGCTTGTTTTTACTCTGTTTTTGAGATAGGGTCTCATGTAGCCCAAGCTGGCCTCTACCTCGACCTCACTCGGTTATGAGGCCAGCTCTGCCCCATCACACCTGACAGCCACTTTCTTAAAAGTGTCCACCTGGAAACTACAGCCAGAGGGGAAGCTTAGCCGCTAGGCTTTGGTTTTTCCTTTCTCTCTCTCTTCCCCCCCACCTCAAATTGTCCTAATACTTCAGACCCCTTTATTTCCTTACCCCATGACTTGGCCAGGAAAGAAGTAACAATGACCTTGACATGACGGCCTTCTCCCCACTGAGCACGCTGGTTGGGAGCAGGCGGCTTATTTGGAGTCAGACACTTAACACATATGCACTTGGTCCCTGTCACAGGTAGCACCTCTAGGTCAGAGACAAGGGCTTTGGGCTGCTGTTCCATTTACATTCACAGTAAAAACGCCGGGCGTGGTCTTGTTCGGGGTCCACTTCAGTCCGTAAAGAAGTCCCAAACACTGCCAGAATAGGAACTTTATTTCCCACCTCTCCCTGTGTATCATAGGAGTGTTTTCTGCGTAAGAAGGTTTAGAGCTCTTTTTAGTTTAAAAAAAAAAAAATCAGGGAATCTGTGTTACTTATGAAAATAATGGGAAAAATAGATATTATTTTTCTTTATACTGGTGCCAAAATAAAAATTTAGAAAATGTTTCAAAGTTATTGAAATTAAGCTCTAGGTTAGAAAAATTAAAATGAAGGGGAAACAGGCGAATTCTGCAGCGAGTATATACCAGACCACAGGCCACGCCTAGGGCACCACATGAGTCGCCGCCGCCGGCTTGACGATGAACAGTTAGGCCTAGCATCCCTGGCTGGGGCCATCACTAGAGCGGCACGTAACTGCTCCGTCAAGGAATAGTGACACTGTAAATGGAAGACCAGCCACCAGCTCTGGAAAAAATAAACCTCGTCAGTTTGGGATTCCAGCATTCATGGCTTTGACACGTTTGCATAGAGAGGGGCGCCGGCCAGGCCCGGGCAGCCTGGGGCCAGCGGGTAAGGACAAGGCAAGGTTGTAAACACTGGAGTCTGTACCGGCTCCCAGTCCATCCTCACACCATGTTATGGGAGAAGGGTCACAAGGTGTAACTCAAGCAACTTAACACATGAAAGTCTAAAGTCCGCTCTCGACATGTAAGTCTGTGCGTGCTTTAACTGAAAAATAAAAATAAAACAAACAAAACAAAAACAGACACATTAAAAGATACGCAGACCAAATCAAACAGAAGCAAAGACAGCAAGGTGGGCACTGGGAGAGGACAGTCAGTTTGGCATTTGTGATGAGCCAAGCAGGGCGCTCGCTTCAGTTTGTGGCGTCCCGGGCTGAGGGTCAAAATCTGATTGGGAAGTAATTTCGCAAAAATTGATTACAATTTAAAGAATGAGTACAAACCAACCAAAGCCATTTAACTAAATGGCCACGACATCATCCACTCCCAAATGCACGCCTGGTCCACCCTATCCCACTGGACCCCTGAACCCCAATTCTAGCTCCACAGGGACAGAGTGCTCTCTCCCAGGGCCAAACTGACTGAAGCTCTCTGGTGTAACCCACCCAACAGAAAGGGCTGGCCTTCCAGATCCAGACCTGGGCAACAACATTCCAGGAGACCAGACAGCTGGGACAGGCCTCTACTGAGAGCTGGGTCTATCTCTGCAGTGGGGGTTCCACCCTCAACTGCCCTGCAGTCTCTTCCCCCCGCCCCTACCTTTTTTTTTTTTAGACAGGATCCTTGCTATGTAGCCCAGGCTAGTCTAACAACTCATTACATAGCCCAGGTTGATCTCAAAGTTAAGAGCAACCCCCCTGCGTTTGCCTCCCCAGTGCTGGGGACACAGGCATGTGCTACCATACCTGGCTGGCGCTGGGGCTTCTCCCAGTTTCTTATTTGGGGCCACTGTCTACCAACCTCTGCTTTCACAAGATTGCCTGGGCCACATTAGCAGGGAGCAGGGCAGAGTCACTTTGAGTATCCAGACTCTGTCCCCTGTCCCTCTCACAAGGAGGCCCATTTCTGAGCTGCCAGCTTAAAGCTCACACTGGCTGTACCTCAACCTCCACACTCACCAAACCAAGGGCTGGGCTTGGGACCAGGACTGAATAGGCAGCTGGGGTGGGCTGTCAGGCCTCAGGATAAGGAAGACTACAAAAAGGGGGACACCCGTCCCAAAGCAGAGAGCAAGCCTTGGGAACCACAATATCCATCTATTCCTACATGCTTTGTCTGTGCCCCAGAGACGCACTTAAAAGTTTGAGGCAGGAGTGTGTGTGTGTGTGTGTGTGTGTGTGTGTGTGTGTGTGTGTGCTTGTGCATCAGTGAATGCCAAGGGGTGAGGCAGGACACTGGCGAGTTCATGCACCAAGATGTATCTATCCCAGGGCCACAGCTAACAACCCACTGTGTGGGTCTGACCACTAGACTCTACTGCCCCCAAGAATGGCAGCATTGGGTATATGTATCCTTCAACAATACAATGGAAAACAGCAGCCCAGGAATGAGGCTGAGGGGGAGGGGGTGGTGGAAAGAAAACAATGAGAACAAATGTAAGCCAAGGGCCAGGGAAACACAGCCTCTTTACCACTTCAGCAGCGAAGAGGCCCCAGATGCCGAGGTGGACGGGAACACCACGGAATGACGGGGCCCGAGTCTCCCAATGAAGTAGAGTGGGAAACTGAGAACCCTGGAGACAGGGTATCAGACTCCAGATAAGATCTCGGGAAAGGACTATGGAGAACACGAATATGGCTGGGGATGTAGACCAATGGTAGAGAACCTATCTAGCATGTGCAAGGCCCTGGGTTCAAATCCCTAGAACCACAAAAATAATAAATAGTTGTTTTTGTTTGTTTGTTTTTAAGAAGGCAAAGAAAAGAAGGAGGCAGCAGAGGCAGGGGGTGGGCCAAGCAAAGAAAACGCTAAGGAAACACGGCTAGGAACTCTTCTGTGCCCCTTACGTTGGCACACCTGGGAAGAGCCTCCTTGCCATCTGTCACTCCCTACTCTACAGGAACTGCTCCAACCCCTACGAGAGGAGCAGCCCCGCAGCCCTGCAGGAAGGGTCCATGCTTCCAGCCCTGCAGGAAGGAAGTAGCTGTGAGGAGATGACAGTGATGGGCAGTGCTGACTGGCCTGCCCGTACGGGTCCCTGCTGCTAGGTGTCACCAGCTACCAGGATTCCACACCCCAGCCCCAGAGGCCTAGGGGACATATGCCACAGCTGCTCAAGCAGAAGCACAGGCTCTTTTGGAATCTGGCAGGAAACGAGGACAGTCCCACATCTGTCCCTCTCCTGGACTGGCAGACTTGTCCCAGTCTCCTGTGGTTACACCTGCTTGGCTGTTCCTTGCTACTGGCTGCCCACGTGACCCAGCTCCTTCACTCCCTCAGAAGTGAAGAGGCCCCAGCTGCTGAGGATGCTGTGGGAGGATGAGGGAGGAGAGAGGTCAAAGGGGGGCCGGATGGAGAGTAAACAGCTACAAGAGAGAGATCTAGGTGGTGGGACATGGAGAAGACTAGGGCAGGAGCAGGATGGAGGTCCAAGGAACCGGTAGAGAGCAAAGGAGGAGGTCAGCTGGAGGCTGAGCACGGGTGAGCGGTGACCCAGAGGGACTGAGAAGTGGAGAGAGAGAGAGAGAGAGCAGGAGTGACTGAGCCCAGGAGGAAGGAGACAGCCCAGGGAGGGAGATGCCACTTACTTCTTCTTGTCCTTGTCTTTCCGCAGGGGCTGCTGTGAGGTGGCATGCAAGGCCTGGGACTGCAGGGCCTCCATGGCCGCCTTCCTGCAGTTGAAGGCATTGGTCTCCTCCTCCAGCTCCCGGCGCTTTTCCTCCACCTTGCGCTTCTCCTCCTGGTGGATTCGCTTCAGGTGCTCAAACTTCTCATGGAGCTGGGCAGGAGAGAAGGGAGGCACCTGGGTACGGGCAGAGTAGGTCCCCCCCTCCACATCAGCCAGCCTGCCCTCACGTCCTCTCCACAGCCCCCTAGGCCTGACACACACCTCCCGTTCCTTCTCCTTCAACTCGAGCTCTGTCTCCTTCACTTTGTTGACGAACATCTGTCTCATCTCTTCCTCCTTCCTCTGTAGCTCGCTCAGGAACTCCTTCCTCTTGGCCTCGTATGTCTCTTGGAGGCTGCGGAGACCCAAAGGAGAGGCCAAAGGTAGAACCGAGGCAGTCAAGGCAATGGAGTCGGGGAGATGCTGGGCAGGGGCAAGAGGACCCGGGGCTCCACCAGCCTCTGCCTTCGGGCTTATGAGGCCTAAGAGAGCGAGCGCTGGCGGGACAGGAGTGGCTGAGGCAGCGCCGGCTGTCACCTGAAGGGCTGGCTGTCACCATCACTGTCCTGGAAGCCCATCTCCTCCAGCTTGCAGCGTCGGTAGAGCTCGTAGTGCCGACTGTGGGTCTGCTCCCGAAGGTCCTCCATGTTCACCCGGATCAGCATCTCCCGCAGCTTCACGAAGTCACAGTGGTTCTCGTTCTCCACTGAAAGCAGGGGCGTGAGGGGCATGAGACGGGCACGCAGAAGGGGGGTGGGGGGCGGACAGACAGCAGGGCAGGGGCTGGGTGCCTGGGTGGCTCCGAAACACCACGAGGCAGGTGTGCAGATCAGCAGGGGGAACGTAAGACAATGGTCGGGGGCCCTAGGGCCTCCACAGAGCGAAACAAACATGCAGATGGTTGGGGTACAGCAGGACAGTGGTTGGACGCCTTCGTGGCTCCACGGCACGAGGCAGGCATGGAGACGGGCATCGAGACGGGCAGAGGGACAGCAGGAGAGTGGCCAGGTGCCTCGGGAGCCCACAGAGTGAGGCGGCCATGAAGATGGGCAGAGGGACAGCAGGACAGTGGTTGGGGCCTCAGCTGGCAGGACAAGAGCAGACTGAGCTGAGGCCCCAGCTGGGCATGGACTCGCCCCACACTCACCCTGCACCACTCCCCAAGGGTACTGCCGTGCTCGGACCAGCTTGTTGCCCACCTTCACCTCCTCTGTGCTGCCCACCACAGCAAAAGGCAGGTGTGCCTGGAAAGGGGCCCAGGTATACATGTGAGCACTTGCTGGAAGGAGGAGAGAGACTCTCACCACCCCTGCACCCTAGGGAGGGGCTACCAGCCTTTTACAAGGCTCTGGGCTTGAGGCTCACTTCCCATCTCTCTCAGAGAAATGTTCTAGACTCCTGGTTTTCCTGTCTGTGGGGTGTCCTTCTCAGGGCCAGCAGAGCGCTCTGACAGGACCAGTGACCCTGGCCATGCAAGTACTCACTCCTTCAGTCATCATATTCCCACCCAGAGTCTAGAACCTGTGACACTCAGATCTAGGGGATCCTTAGTGCAAACTCAATACCCAAATCCTCTAGTCTGGTGCCCACAGAAATCAGGCCTGGGAGGCAGGGAACGCCTACCCGCCCTGTGATGGAGACCCGAAGGATAACATTCTGGGAAGCTGAGTCCCCAGGGACTGTGTCTCAGATTGGTGTCTCCAAGCCCTCTGGCTCTGGAGCCCTGAGGCCTCTGACCAACACTCACATTCATGACCGCATTGATCTCTGCAACAGCCTCGTCGTCGGTGGGAAACTGGTAGATCTGGACTCCATTGCTGACCAGCTCGCCCATGATCTTGATCTTGAATTTGTGGAGCTCGCTCTTGGAGATGGTGTCAGCCTTGGCAATGATGGGAATTATGTTCACCTGTGAAGGTCAGCGGAGGGAGCAGCAGGTTGGTTGACAATTTTGAGTAACGGTCACTGGCCATGGACAAGCACTAAGAGCAGGAAACCAGGAAGACAGTGGCTCCAGTGAGCAGCTGCAGTCCAAAGCCAGCCACCTGTGGCCACTGTGATATCCGGAACCCTAACAACTGGCTGTAAAGCTTCTCAGGGCCCCGGCTCCCCAACATAACTATCCAGCCCCTAGTTTCATCACCATGGCATATTCAACTCGGACCAGAATGCTCTGCAGGTCCTCACTGGCCCGGGGTCTGACAGAAACAGTAGTGGTAGCCAAGCCACCCACTAAGCAGGTGAGATGACCAGGAGCAACTCGCCAGGCCAAGGTTACCATTTTTCATGGGGACAATTAGCTCGTGAAATGGAAAGACAGTCACAAGGACTGAGAGGTAACTATGGGGGGCATGTGTCCTCCAGGACCCCCAACCCTTCCCGACATCCCATGAAACTGCCCTCATTCACAATTCAATTCTGAGTCATTCTCCTCTCCTAGTGAGCTCAGAAGAGAGCCAAGGGGAAGCCTTCAGACAGGAAAGAAGTGAAGGGAGGGACTAGAGATTAAGAGGCTGGGATGAAAGAGGACACTCTGGGCAGAGGGTCAGCAGGAGGGGTTCATCATTTTACCAGGAAAATAAATAAATAAATAAATAAATAAATAAATAAATAAATAAATAAATAAATAAATAAATAGGCAAGCAAGAGCAGAGGGTCAGCAGGAGGGGTTAGTCATTTTACAAGGAAAATAAATGAATGAATGAATGAATGAATGAATGAATAAACAAACAAACAAATAAATAAATAAATAAGCAAGGCTGCAAATGAGGAGGAAAGTTGCAACAGGGCTTGGAAAAGTTCAGTGAGGGCCACTGAAATAGCCAGAGAGGACCAAGCTGACCACAGGATAGCCCACTGCAGTCACCACACCTCCTTCCAGAGGCGGATGGCAGAGGTCGGGTGACAAGGAGGGGCATGTACCTTGCTATCTAGTTTCTTCATGGTCACCAGATCCAGGGACTTCAGGGAGTGCCCGGTGGGCGTGATGAAGTAGAGGCAAACGTGGATCCTCGTGTCATGGTAGTCAAAGAGGGAACGGCGGATCTTCAGCTCCTCCTGCAGATAGTTTTCAAACTGCGCGTCGATGTAGTCAACGATGGGCCTGTAACTACAGACAGGTTCATCACCTGGGAGGCAGCCTAGAGCCCGAGCCAGGCTATCCCCACTCTCTCCCCTCCCTGGGAACAGCTTTGCCCTATCTGGTGTAGGAGGCTGACCGACCCCTTCTTCTATGCCCTCCTAGAGGAAGAACTGGTCTGTCCAGGGCCCAAGACCTCAGTCCTTCTCCAGCAGCTGCCCTTCCTAGGTCACGTTAGGGTGTATGTGTGGGGCGGGTTGAAGCAGGAAGTGTTTGGGAAGTTTTAGGATGGAGGTCAACCAGTTCAGGGTGGACAAGGGTAGGTGGGGCCGCCCTTCCCGCCTCTTGCCTGTCATCCTTATTGATCTGATCCCCAAAGCCCACAGCATCTACGATGGTCAGTTTGAGATGCACGTTACTCTCTTGGAGGTCGTAGGTCTGAGGCCGCAGGCGTACACAGTCCTCGTGGTGACTGGCTTCCTCAGTCTCAAAGGTTGTGTTGAAGAGTGTGTTCATTAGTGTGGACTTGCCAATCCCAGTCTCCCCTGTGAGGGGGAACAGCAGGGAGAGAGGTGAATATCAAAGGCTAGAGCCAGGGCTGGTAGTAGCTAGAGGAGGTGGGGCTCGAAGACCCTCAGCTCCAGGAGAGGGAAGCAAGCCTCTCTCTCCACTCCTCACTCTCCCATCCTTGGTGGCCTCTGAAAAGTGTGGGGGCTTCGGCTGTTGCTCAGTTTTGGAGTACTTGCCTGGCATGTATAAGGCCCTGGGGTTCCATCTCAACACCAACCCCTATCCTGCCCGCCCCCACAAAAAGGTCTGTGAAATGGCTCAGCGGATAAAGGCACTGGCTGCCAAGCCTAGCAACCGGAGTTTAATCCCTGAGACCCACACGGTTGGAGGGAAGTGACTCCTTAGGCTGTCCGCTGTCATGTGCTCCCTCAAATAAAATGAACAATTTTTCTAAAAGAGGGGGCGGGGGGGGGGGGGGAGGAAAGGAAAAGAGAAAAAGAGAAGAAAGAAAACAATATTCACAAGGAAGAGTCATAAAGGAAGCCTTTGATGTAAGACATGGCTATGCAGGGCATGTGACCTTCCCCAGGGAGCAGGGAAAAGGCAGTACCAGGCTATGGATACCACTGGATGCTGGCTTCAAAGAGACCTAGTCACAAAACACAAGCCCGTTCTGAGCATCACCCTTCTCAGGCCAAGGTGGCCACGGGTCCACAGGAACAGGACCTGAAACCACCAGCAGCTGGTCCCTGTAGCCTGGGCAGCCTCAGCTTTGCATGGTCTCCTTCTCAAGGGATACCTACAGAGGACCCTGCACAGTCTTTGTGCCTCTGGGAGTCCTAGGCCTTGGACACATGGAGACTCCCTGGTCAGGTTGTGTTTGTTCCAAAGGGTACTAGAGATTTACCCTGTGACCCAGTGACAAAGCAGGGTCTCATTCACCCTTGTATCCTTGTCACATAGTAAGAAGGGGAGAATACTTTAAAGATTTATTCATTTATTATTTTTTTTTTTTGAGACAGGGTTTGTCTGTGTAGCTTTGGAGCCTGTCCTGGATCTCGCTCTGTAGACCAGGCTGGCCTTGAACTCACAGAGATCTGCCTGCCTCTACCTCCCAAATGCTGGGAGTAAAGGTGTGCGCCACCACCGACCGGCCAAGATTTATTTTTATTTATGCGTGTGCGTGTGTGCGTGTGCGTGTGCGTGTGTGTGTGTATGTGCAGGTACCTGTGGAAGCCAGAAAGAGGGTGTCAAGTTCCCTGGAACTTGAGCTACAAGTAGTGGTGAGCCACCTGACATGGGTGCTGGGAACAGATGTCCGGTCCTCTGGAAGAGCAGCAAGTGCTCCTAACCACTGGGCCATCTCTCCAGCCCTGTGAGGTTTTTGGTTTTTTTTTTTAAATAAATGAATGAACTTGTGACTGTGAATTTCTATGATAAACACCCACAGTTTAGGCAGCACTTTCATGGACCCACTTCCGCTTCCTCTGTGGCGACTCTGAGTCAGGCAGGTCCTGGCCCCAATCCTGTTCTTGATCCTGGCAGAGGCAAGACCAAAGCCTGCACCCAAGATCTCCCTCTGCTTGGGAACCCCCCACCCCAGCTTGACAGGCGGCCAACACAGACTTCCTAGAAGTCTCCCCCATCTTCTGCCCCGGCCAGGCCACCACTTACCCACACAGAGAATGTTGAAGCTGAAACCCTGGGTGACTGACTTGCTGACCAGCTGGTCAGGGAGGCTGTCAAACCCCACATGGCCGCCCAGGGACAGGCTCCGGGGCTCAGGCTCTGCATTCTGCCAAGAAAAGCACAGCAAGACAGTGAGCCCCCTGGGAAAAGAGGTGTCTGTGTGTCAGACCAGCCCTGACCCTGAGCCCCCTGGGAAAAGAGGTGTCTGTGTCAGACCAGCCCTGACCCTGAGCCCCCTGGAAAAAAGAGGTGTCTGTGTCAGACCAGCCCTGACCCTGAGCCCCCTGGAAAAAAGAGGTGTCTGTGTCAGACCAGCCCTGACCCTGAGCCCCCTGGGAAAAGAGATGTCTGTGTCAGACCAACCCTGACCCTGAGCCCCCTGGGAAAAGAGGTGTCTGTGTGTCAGACCAGCCCCTGGTGCCTGAGTTCTTAGCACCACTCAGGACACACCTTGCAGTCACCAGGGTTCCAACTCCATGCCACACTCCCACAGAGGGACCCTGAGTCCCCCCACTTTTGAGACAGGCTGGCCTTGAACTTGCTACCCCACTGCCTCGGTCTCCAAGGTGTTTAAGATGATGAGTATGTGCCACACAGCCAGCTCCCTAGATCTTTTCATTAAACAGGGTCTCATGCAGTCCATGATAACCTTGAATTTGCTACACAGCCAAGAATGACGTTCAGCTTCCAGCCTCTGATTCCACCGCCTGTGTGCTGATATTACAGGTGTGCACTCCGTGCCGGGTTTATGTGCTACTGGAGAGCCCAGGGCTTTATGCATCCTTAGGCAGGCACTCTGCCAACTGAGCTAGATCCCCAGCCTTCCTCTGGATCTTCAAAAGCCCAAGGCATGGGTTGGAGAGTGTATATTCCTACAGCCAGGTCTGAGGAAGGTGGAGATGCTGCCACTCCCTCACTGGCCCTTTCCCAGCCCCACTTTGAATCCATCAGATGGTCCTCCCTGTCAGGCTGGACTGGTGGTCCTCCACATCCACTTTCCACTACTCATGTATCAAACACAGAGTCCCTGCAGGGACCCGGCTACAAGAGCCAACATTCCTGAAGACGGATCCAAGACTAGGGCTCAGGGGAGGCGTCTGCTTCTTCCTCAGTGGTAGTCTCTGGAGACCTAAGGCTCTGGGGTCTCCAACCCTACCAGAGCCAGGACTGTTTAGAAAGAGGATTCTGGGAGAGCATGAGGAGACCTGACCTCAGCAGAAATGTGGGCATCAGGCTCCAGTGATCAGGGACCACTGGAGTTGGTCTGTAGCACTGTTAAGAGAAGCAATAAAGCCCAAAGAGAGAGTCAAGGCTGGACTCAACTTTGTGCAGACATTTTCTCTGGCTTGCCTGGGAGTGAGAGTAAGATGCCACCCCGAGGGCAGGTTGAGGCCCACATAGCTCCACGTTGGGCAGAACCATACCTCTTTCTCCCTCAGTGCCTATGCCCTAACCACCACCAGGGACAGGAAGGCACACAGGAGTCTCTCCTATCCACAGCTCCACAGTGGAGCTCTGGGTAGTCATGGCAACCCTCCCAACTCAGGGAGGCCGAGAGAGAACCAGCTCCAGAGTTATCCTCTGACCTCCACAGGTGTGGGTGTGCCGTGGTACATGCATCACATACACACACACACACACACACACACACACACACACACACACACGCACGGTGGGCAAAGGAGTTGGGGGTAGACAGGAGGCTTTGTGCCTTCTGCTACATAAGAGTCTCCTCAGCACCTAGACGTCAGCTCTCTGCAGCCAGTACATCTTGGCCTGTACATCTCTAGCCAGTGTGGCCTCTGGCACAAAAACCCAACCTGCCTTCGGATACTAACACCTGTCCCAGTCACGCCTAAGTACGTCCATAAGCAGCCTAGATCTTATGTGACTCTTCAGGTTTGCCCTAAACCTGTTTCTCCAAAGACTCTGGGTGGAGCCTATTTCTCACAGTGACCCTTCCTCCTACCGCTGTCCCCAGGGCTTCATGTCCCAATTCACACACTCACAGGTCCTCTTTTATTTTATTATTTTATTTTATTTGCATTGGCGTTTTGCTGCATGTATATAGACGGTGTGAGGGTGTCAGTTACAGACAACTGTGAGCTGCCATGTGGGTGCTGGGACTTGAACCCAGGTCCTCTGGAAGAGCAATCAGTGCTCTTAACCACTGAGCCATCTCTCCAGCCCCCTCACAAGTCCTCTTAAGGTTGCAAATGTAACCTGAGAAAGGGGCCACCAAGGAGCTTTCTTTCCCTGGTGCCCACATCAGAGATAATACATAGCGTCTTCCCACCCACCCCTTTGCCTGGCATTCAGGCCTTCCCCGCCAGGCTCAATTCCAGCCCCACTGGTTACTTCTAAATTCCTGTGTGTGTGTGTGTGTGTGTGTGTGTGTGTGTGTGTGTAGGGGTGTTGTTGTTTTGTTTTGTTTTGAGACAGGCCCAAGCTGGCTTTGAATTTGTTGTGCCAAGAATGACTCTGAACTCCTAATCCTCACGCCTCTATCTCCCCAGTATTGGAATCACAGGCATTTACTGCCATACCTAGTTTGATGCAGTGCTGGAGATCAAACCCAGGGCTTTGTGCATGCTTGGTGAGCAGACTACCAACACAGGCATGCCGACATTCCCCCTTCTTTCACACTATTTAATTAATTTGTGTATTGAGTGGGGTAGGGGTGGGGCTCACACACGCTCCTGTATGGGTAGAGCTTGTCAGTTCTCTCCTTCCGTCACGCGGATTCCAATTCCGGGGGTTGAATTTGGGTGGTCGGCCTTGGCAGCAAGCACCTTTACCCACTGAGCCATCTCTCAGCCCCTAAGTCTCCCTTTTAGCTCAGCAGCTTCCCTGAACTCCGGAGCTCCCAGGGCTCTCTGCCTTTTCGCTGGCACCTGACCTTGCTGGCCCCTACACAGCACGTCAGGCCTTCCCAGACAGTGGTCCTGTTTCCTGGCACCAATCCTGAACTTTTTTTTTTTTTTTTTTTTTTTCCGTTTTCTGAGACAAGGTGTCCTGGAACTCACTCTGTAGACCAGGCTGGCCTCAAACTCACAGATCCACCTGCCTCTGTCTCCCGAGTGCTGGGAGTAAAGGTGTGCACCGCCACCACCGCCCGGCAGTCCTTAACAGTTATGTATTGTGATCCTCCACCTCTTCTCCCCACTTCAGAAAGCTCTCCATGGGCTGGGGAAGCCATGTTCTCTATGCTTCCCACCCTTGCATGCCATGACGCTACGGCTCAGTTTCAAGTTCACAAACAGCATCTTCAAATGCTGCCACACTGGAGGTGCCACCTGCCCACCTTACACAGGACTTCATTATTCAGTCTTCCTTCCTGCTTGCGGCAGGCTGAGGATCAAATGCAGGACAGAACAGGCTGGAGCTTATTTTTAGGTGAAACTGAAAATCTCCAAAATTGAAGGCGTGCTGTGCTTGCGGAGAAGGCTGCGTATTTATTCACGCTCTCCTTCCAAGGGTGACACAATCAGGATGCAATCCAACATCCTGTAGTCTGCCGCCAAAACTGACCAAGTCAGCTGCGTCTGGAAACCCCCCCCCCCACACACACACACACACACACACACTCCACAGCAGAACACTTGCAAAAAAAAAAAAAAAAAAAAGAAGAAGAAGAAAGGGAGAAAAACCAGGCAGGCCTATGCCTCACTCCCCAAACTTTCTGACAATTCTGGGCTCCAGGGGCTAAAATGAGCGCTGAGGAACTCACAAGCCCACCTCCCCAGGCTTAGCAGCCCTGCCTCTTCTTCCCTCACACAATGTGCCTCTCTCTGTGGAAGTGTGTGGAGGACGAGAGGTCATCACCCCCAAGTTATTGCCCAGGCTGCACTGCGTCTACCCAGGAACATCAGGGACCAGAGTGGACGTCCTTCTCTGGTGCACCCACACACAGAATAATGGCTACGGCCCTGATAGAAGACAGTGTCCTTCCCTGTCCTCAGGAGACTGATGTGACCTTCTGGCTTTACTGAGGGATGACGCTCGCTAATGCCAGCCTTCCTGATCACACATTTGGCATCAATAACTCGTGACCTACTTACTGCAAAGTGTCACCCTCCCCTCAGATGTTCGATGGCCTGAGCAGTCACAGCAGAGGAAGAACTAGGAACACCCCAGGTGTCCCCAACATGATGCAGTGGCCAGGACTCAGACACAACATCAGGTCTCCCACTGGGTAACAACCCTGCCCTCTGGTGGTAGCCAATCAGCATGATGCCAAAGCAAGTGGCCCAGGGGGGAGCCTTTGTGACTACCCTGTGATCATCTGTGGAGCTAGCCTAAGACTAAAGCCCTCTCACAAAGGGCAGCAGGGCCAAGGAAACGGCAGAGCAGTTAGGGAGCTCCTGTCTGCCCTACCTCTGGTCCCTTCTCTACACGTCTGGCATAAATCCCTGGCTGGGCAGGACCTTAGCACTGTGACTGCTAGTCTCCACAGAACAATGCATGCACAGGACAGAGGCAAGGAAGGCCAGGGAGGCCAGGAAGGCCAGGCGTCTGAGTTTGCAGCCTCAGAGAGGAACAGAGCTCACAAGACGACACCAGTCATCTGTTAAGAACTACCTTGTGGAAAGCTGGGCAACAGAGGCAGGTGGATCTCTGTGAGTTCGAGGCCAGCCTGGTCTACAGAGGGGATTCCAGGACAGCCAGGGCTACACAGAAAAACTCTGTCTTGAAAAACCAAAAAAAGAACTACCTTGTGGGACTGAAGAGATGGCTCAGAGGTTAAGAGCCCAGGGTGCTCTTCCAAAGGTCCTGAGTGCAATTCCCAGCAACCACATGGTGGCCCACAACCATCAATAATGAGATCTGGTGCCCTCTTCTGGCAAGCAGGTGTATATAATAAATAAATCTAAATAAATATATAAATCTTAAAAAAAAAATCACCTTGTGTGAACTAAACCAAAAGAGCTAGAGTCTCTCACTTAGTTTTTCCCACCCTGTATGGTAATAACCAGGGCCTAGCCCCGCAGGAATGGAGAGCAGAACAAGCCCTTAGCCAAAGCACTCTGCTCTGTTGCCTTCCAATATGCTTAGAAGACTCCCAATCTATCACAGTCAGCCATCGCTGGACACATCTGCTCTGCGGCAGGCACTGGGACAGCCAGCAGTGAGAAAGGGAGGCCACCACATCCTTGACCCCAGGCTCATTCTAAACTCAAATGCCACCAGAGCTCAGCAAGGCACCGTAAATGGACAAAGGATCGATACAGCAATGCTGATCAATAACGGTATGTATGCTCTGTATCATAAATGCTGATCTGTAACTGTAACACGTCTGAGTTCTAAACTATACAGTGTCCATCTCACTTACTCCCCACGGCAGCCCCGTGAGGACTACGGTGCACTGTGAGACAGGCTCATTTACAAGAGGCCACGCTGCTCAGGATCTGAATGGAGACAATATGACCAGGAAACTGACACCTTCTGACAGCAGCTGACATGGTCACCTGTAGAATCCTTCCAGGAAGAGGTGGAAAACGGCAGAGTTCATTCTCAGACATGGCCCAGGGTGGCCAAAGGTCTGCAATTCCACACAACTGTGGGAATGCAGGTCTACTGTTTAGAAATCTGATTCCCCCCTCCCCTTAAGAGATCCAAGCAGGGCATAGCAACACATATGTGCAATCCCAACCTTAGGGAAGCTAAGGCAGGAGGATCAGGAGTTCAAAGCCAGTCTGAACTACATAGAGAGACCCTGTCTCGAAGCAAAAATACAAAACATAGTCAATGGTGGCATGTGCCAGGGGCAAATGCTGAGGAGGCTATGGCAGGAGGATCATGACTTCAAGACCAGTCTGAACTACCTAGGGCTAGGGATGTACCTCTGTGGTAAAGCGCTTGCCTAACCATCCATAAGGCCCCGATTTCTATCTTTAGTACCTCCCCCAAACAAAACAAAGTGAAAAGGAAACAAAAGATGTATAACAAGACAAGAGAATCAGGAATTCAAGGCCATCCTCAGGGACTCAGCAAGCTTAAGGACAGCCTGGGCTACATGTTATCCTGTCTCAAAAAGAAAGAATGAAAAGGGAAAAAAACAAAAACAAAAAAAGAAAAGAGGAGGAAAATACTGGGCCAAACATGGTGTTTTGGCATTTCAGAGAACGGATCTAGACCAAAGCCATTACTGAGCAAGCTAGTCCTGCAGAATGATCTGGGGAGATGGCGTCCACTCCATTCTGGGGGCACGGAGGCCGTGGGAGACTGTTCCATGAGGATGAGCCTTTAGACTGGCAGGCCCTAGACAGGCACAGATCTTGCTGACTCGGGCCCTTTTCCTACCCAGCAACCTAGGATGCTCACAAGGGGCTCTAAACATCTTCAAAGACCCCCCTGGGCAGAGAGAGAGAGTTGGCAGCTTGGAGATCTGCACACAATGAGAAACTCCGTAGGCCAGGATCCCCTTTTTAATCACTAACAAGCTCCTGGATCCTGAGCCAAGGCCCAACTTCTACATCATACTTTCTTTGGCACATCTGAGAAAACAACCAAACTAAGAAGTGCAATCCTGCATGCCCGGCCATCCAGAACAAAGCAGAGGACCTTGTTTATTATACAGCCCAGTGGGCAACTGGGACATCCCTCTCCTGGTTCAGAACTGCTCTGTCTGAACCCTCAGGATCTGCCCTAATGGACAGACACGAAGAACTGCCCATTTTACCAGGAGCTGGGGTGGCATCTAGGGAGAAATCAGGTCTCGGAGTTTGCCACCACACAAAAGCAGACTATACTCAAGAGACTGGAAATCATCAGCTCAAGTATCCACACTAACAAGACAGGTAAAGTTGAGGATGAATAAAAAAAACCAAACAGGGAGGGGGGCGGATAACTGGTTAAGAGCACTGGCTGCTCTTCCAAAGAACCAAGGTTCAATTCTCAGCACCTACATGGTAGCTCACAACTGTCTATAACTCTGGTTCCAGGGGATCTGGTACCTTCACACAGACATACATGTAGGCAAAACACCAACGAACATAAAATAAAATAAAAAATAAAAAAAAAAAAGAACCCTAAATCGAGTTGGTTGTTGGGAGGGAATCAAAGAAATGTGGTTCCTGAATCCTGGATCAAGAACAAGCTCCCTGATGCCAGATCTTCCACAGACTTCTCTAGTGCCTTGGTCTCTGAACACATCTGTTCCCTGGCTCTTGTTCCTAGCATCCGCCGGCCTCCTAGGCTATCTTAGGGCTTAAAATTCAGAAGGATTTTTGCCTTTTCATTCATCTCAAGGCGTCCTTGGGTACACCCTGCCGGTTAGACAGGAAGCCCACTCCCCAGGAGAACACTAGCCCTGGCTGGGTTAGAAGGCCCTGAGCAGGACCCAGGAATCACTGTACCACGGAGCCTTCTCCACCCATGTTCCTGGCACATAGTAGCTTCAGCTACTCCCAAGCAGCCTAGGCCATAAAAATAGCCAGAGCAGAGGCCTCTGGCCAGAACTGTGGTGTTAAGCACAACTCTCCTTGAGCCCAAGAGGAATCCTAGGAATTTTCCCAGGCTTAGGGTCTGGTCCCAGGATTCCAAGCAAGCTTCTAAACCCAGGTCAGAGGTTACGAGAAATAACTAAAAGGTTGTATGCAGGAAGGCAAAGATGGAGAAGGTGTCATCCTGGACCAAAGGAGAACAGAAGCAAGACACACCTGTCCTCAATCCAGAGGACACCTGGGCAGCAGAGTGTCTCTCTTCTACGGCAGCAACAGAAACCTGGGCGGAAGACTCAACCCCAGATCAACCTTCATAGTGCCACCATGGTGGCCCAAGGGTTAACAATGGGGAGCTGGCTACTGGGCCACCAGTCACTCTCACTAGGCCAGTCATTCCCCACCCTCCTGTAGGAAGACCAGGAACTTGGTAGCCCAACTACCCTCCTGTTCTCCCTAGGCCGCGGTACTCGGTCATCTGTTTCTCTGTCCAAGATACGTTCTCCCTCTTCCCACAGCCAGGCTGCAGCTCATCAACTAAGGACAGTTCTATCCATAGTTCCACCAAAATCAGGTCTCCAGGAAACCAAAAGCACAGTTTCTGGGCCCGTGCCTGTCCCCACCACCCACAAGGCCTGGGACATAGACACATTCTTCGGCTCTGATGTGCTGCGGGGAGGAAGAGGAAATGTTCCATCCTGCCGCTGCACATACGGGGCGCTCTGCTGCAGGAGGCACAGCAAGCAGCTCCAGTTCTGTGCCTGGCTAGGACTCAGCAGCCATCGCTGTCTGCCAGTGGGGAAAGCCACAAGTGGTCCAACCTCATTCAGAGGAGAAGGCTGCATTTCCTCATAAACGAAACACCAGCCCTGGAAGGGGGGATGTGGGTTCCAAAATGTCCCTCCCTGCCTTATTTACCACCACAGGATGGAGAACGGTGCTGGCAAGGCCCAGAGAGTGGATCTGGCACCAGCATGGCCAGAGGTGGCTGTGTAGGCACAGCCATGCATCTCTGCTGCCCATCCACCTCCGCAGCAGGCAGAGGGGCAGCTCTGTCCCTGGGGAGAGAATCCTGGGTCCAGCCCCCGCTGAAGCCCAGGTGTGGGGTGGCCCACACCCAGAAGGCCCCACAGAGAACAGCCGTATGGCATCATCAGAGATGGACTCTTACTTCTCTTCCTCTGGTTCTGTCCCTCTAACTCGGCTCTGTGATAAAAAGCCTACTATGTACCTGGAAGCTACCAGTGCTAAGAATACTCAACTCACCCCAAGGCAAACAGGGCAACTGTAGCTATTGCCAAGAAGCTCCCTGCCCTGTCCTCTGCTGCCTCTTCCCAGCTGGGCTTCCCGACGTGAGCCCTGAGAGTGTACAGGACTCCTACAGAAGCTAATGAAGAACATCCCAGCCCCCAAAGGGGGCACTCTGAGTCTGGAAGACATCCCGTTCCCCAAGCAGATGTGTCTCCCTCCTGCCTAACCAGCTCCACATCTGGCTGTCCACAAAGCTAGTGCATTGTAAAAATGTGGCTGGAAGTCCCAAGACCCTACGGGCAGCACAGAAGCAGGAAGCTGGAGGCCCTGAGAGACACCTGGAGGCCAGCCGTCCTTGCTCTGCTCTGTCATCCTGCAGCTGGGCCATGGCCCCAAGGAAGCTGGGTTTCAGCCAGAAAGCCTTCTGGGACAGTTACTGTCCCAAACACGCACCACTACCTAGTTCATCCTAGGGCTCAAACGTCCATCACCTCAAGGGGCCATCAGATGGAAGCTAGCATCTGGGTACTGGGCCCATCTTTGACTGACCAGCAACCAAAATCTGCTTCCTCACCCAATCTCGTCCTGCTGACATCAAAAAGACATCAAAACATCCATTGCCCCCAACCCTCCACCCCCACCCTCCACAGCTTTTGGACCGGCCCTGAGTTCCCCAACTCCACCTAGCCTCCCTCCTCTTTGGCACTGTGGTCAGTCTGCTCTTGCTACCCTCTCTCTCCCTGCCCCAAGCAGTCTCTAGTCAAATGCTCCCTTGGGTCATCAACACCTTCTCACCAGACTCATAGCTCTGATCCATCCCATAAGGTTGGTTCCCTAGTATGGTAGGGAGGGAAGGAAGGAAGGATAGGGCAACCCCACCTCCTAGGGAAAGGTGTAGAATTGTGGCTTTGCCTGTGGCATTCACATGTGACCCCTCAATGCTAGCCACTGGGAGCTACACTGGTATCTTCTGCTCAACTATCATTTCTGCCCAGAAAGGCTTGGCGTGGCTACTGGTCATTTTCACAGGATACCGAGATCCCGGAGACAGGAGCCCTGAGCTACACTTGGGTGAGAAGGCTGCCTCCCACATCCCTAGCTTTAGGACAAAATAGGCACTCCTTGGATAACATGCTTGTTGGGGAAGTGTCAAGATTACAGGGGTGACAACGGATGTAACAGATGGTGCCGAGGATAAAGCGGAGATGGGGGGTAAGTGACTGGCTGGGAAGAATGCCAAGGATGAGGCAGCCTCCTCACGTTTCTTCCCTCTCCCCCGCACATCTTTACTTTGCCTGGGACCTACTGGGTCCCTCACCTAGGAGTCTGAACCTCCTCCATTAGATGCAAACAGGAAACTCACAGGAGTGGGTCAGGGTAGAAGGGGAGTGAGCCTCAGAGTCAGAGACCAAGAAGCAAGAGAGGGACCCCAAGAGTGTGGCAGGAGTCTGACTGCCCAAGGAGAGCACGAGATGACAGAATCTGCTGAGGCTGCCCCCACAAACCTACACAACAGCCATCAACCTAAGCCCCTGACCTGACTAAGGCAGGACCCACTTAGAGGTCAAAGATGTGGGGCCAGCAAGATGGCTGTGGGTGAGGGTACCCGCCGTGACATCTGACAGCCTGAATTCCATCCCCAGTCCCCTTATGGTAAAAGAGACTCTGAAAGCTGTCCTCCACCCTCCACGTGTACACCACCACACACGCATACCCACATACATACCTACACACACAAACATAACAAGTAAAATATAATAAAGATAGGCCTAGGGTGTGTGCAGCATGCTGGGAAGAGTGGATCGAGATACCAACACACCTCCATCTCAAAGTACATCACTGTGTGTTCATTTTCTCTTCCAGGCACACTGCAGATTGAACCCAGGGCTTCCTACACAAGTTAAGTAGGCTCTTCACCCCTGAGCTATAGCCCAAACCCTTCTGTGTGGCCTTGTAGGCTCCGGACTAAGAGAGTTTTCAGGTCCTCCAGAGCTGCTCTGACCTTGCACGAGCCAGAGGGGCAGTGGATATCTGCCCCAGTACCACTAAACCTTGCGGCTGGTGAAATATCCAAGCATGTCTCCAATAAGCCAAAGACTACAGTGAGCCTTCAAAAAAAAAAATCTTCAAGGCATCAGTATGGTTATGCACAAGATAAGGTAGGAAATTACCTTCCCAGGATGATAAGGAAGGGAGGAAAGAGACCAGACTCCTAAACTCCGGCCAAACTCCACCCAGTATCTCCACCCAAATTCAATCCCATCCAAGTCCTCCCAGGAGGCTAATGGCCCAGAGTGCAGAGGGCAGGGAAGGCATCCATCCCTGGAGCATAACCATCATACTAAGCAAGGTCCCAGAATTCCAGCATTACAGCTGCACTGAGTCTGTGCTTTGGCTCACTATGGGGATCATGTGAAGACTTCCCACAGAAATGATCCAAAAGCAAACAGAGCAAGGCCCTCCCAAGCCACAGCTGTACGGTGTAGACACTCGGCGGACCCTCCGAGGCTCACCTCTGGCCACATAGCGATGCAAAGGAGGTGCAGCCAGGCAAACACATCCCCTGCTGCCCTCTCCCACACGGTATTTCCCATGTACCTGACACTACTCAGGTACCTCGCCTGCATTCCTTCCCAGAATCCGCACAACTCCATGAGGGAGACCATATTTTCTCTGGCTGTACAGAGGAGAACGCCGAGGGGTAAAGAGCTTGCCAGAGGTCCCACAACCAACAAGTAGCATTTCAAGGAATCCTCTCAGGCCACTGATTCCAGTTGCTCTACACATACTCCCATCTGTGCAAGATCAACTGTTAGACGAACCTCTGACCTCCAAACAAACCCAGACAGAACCTTCCGGTCAGCAAGGGGCAGAGAATGCAGCACACACACACACACACACACACACACACACACATCTTTTGGTCTCCATCAACTGGGCAGGTTTATAAGGACTCGGCTGTTTTCCTGAAGTACATAAATTCCACTTTACAGCCACAGGAGTGAAGTGGATCTCGGCTTGGCCAAGCCTCTGCAGATTCCCCATGTCGGCAAACTTACTTAACAGACACACAGCCCCCCTCCCCAAGGGGCACAGAACACACCAGCCAACACATTATGAAACCAAGAGCTCCTGTTTTATTATGCTTATTCCCAAAGACCAACAAATGTATTTTCAGATTAAAGAAGAAATTTGCATATATAAATTCGGATGGCAGTATTTATAGCATAATTACATAAGTCCTGGCTCCCTTATTTAGCCCCAGAACCAATTCGTTATCGGTCACACATTCAGTATTCTCCCTCCCTCCAACAGCCCTGGGCCCTCCTCCTCCACCTCCTCCCTCCCTTCCCCTCCTCCCCTTCCAGCCGACCAGGGCCTCACATGCTGGCATGAGGACACAGCTTCCTTCACTGTCACAGCCTAGCCTCCCAGACACACCCAAATCCAGCCTTAGACACCAAGAGCGTGCAGACAACCCCCAAAAGGCCTCCCTCCGCGTGCCATGGCCTGGTTCAAGTCCACAGACACCCCTGTTAGGACCATCAAGGGACGTCAGCCCAGAGGAAGGCAGACCCTGACTGGGGCCCAAACAAACACTCAATGGTTGGGATCTGGAATCACTTCAGCTCCTGAGAATGGCTGCCGCAGACCCAGAGCCTATCACTGGGGCCCTGGACCTGTCTGGAGTTGCACCCAGGATCCAGGCTCCTGGGGGAAGGCAGTGAAGGAGATGGACAGCAGGCCCGGATTCTTCAGGACCAAAGTCTGCAACTCCCCTGAGCTCTTTTCGGAGCATGTGTGTGTGTGTGTGTGTGTGTGTGTGTGTGTGTGTGTGTGTGTGTGTGTTAAGGGGTTGGGGGGGGAAATCCCTGAACCCTTGGGGCTCCATCCTCACTCTTTGCACCCAGCTAACAACACCTGCGCGGCTAAGTCAAGTCCCCAGGGGTGCAGGAACACCCTGGGGAAGGAGAGTCGGGGGCGTCCGGGATCCTCCCCTTTAGACACGAGTCTGTCTTCACACCTGCCCCGAGCCGCCCAAGTCTTGGCTTCTTCCCGCGAAAAGGAGCTTACGTCGCGCGAAGCCCGACACGCCGAGACCCCCTCCTGGGGTTGGCTCCGGGGGTCCCCGGGTTCGAGGCCCCGCCGCGCGGTGCTGACAGCCCGCCTCGCGCCCCCCTCCCGCGCCCCCGCGCGCCGCGGGCCTCACCGAGATGCGTTCCAGGTCGGTGGCCGCCATGGCGAGCTGCGCACCGGGCGGGCCGGCTGCGGGGAGCGCCGGGGCCGCGGCGGGGACGAGCCGGCTGCGGGACGCGCTCCGCCCGAGCGGCTGCGGCTGAATGGATCCAATATGGCCACTTCCTGGAAACTCCCCTTGGCGGCGGCGGCGGCGGCGGCGGCGGCGGCGGGAGAAGCCGCGGAGCGGGCCCCGCCCCCGCCCGCGGGACCGGCCTCCCTACCCAGCTCAGCCCCAGCGCAGCACGCTCCCCCGGGCTGGGACCGACCGGGGGTCTCCGCGGCTTGGCGGGAGGTACTAGCTGCGGGTGCTGCTGGGACTTGTAGTCCGCGAAGTGGGGGGCCTCGGACTGCCACGTCTGGGGTACCCGGAGCGATTCCCGAGGCCTGCTGCGTGTTCTTGGGAAGCTAGGTCAGTGCACAGCACAGAAGGGTGCTGCGTTCGTCCTGGGGGCTCGGCCTCCAAGCTGACTGTCCCTGCTGGAACGTGCAAATGCACTGCGACCACCAGCCCAAGGTTTCATGCACTGCACGTCCGGGAGAGGCCCCCTCCGCCTCTTCTGCCTATGCCGTGGATCCCACCTGATGCTCTAAAGCGGAGCTAGGGCGGGAACCCCAGGCTGGACCGGTGCGTCCGGCCAGGCAGCCTTTGGCTCCTTGCGCAATGATGAACCCGGGAAAGATGCACAGTTTGAGAAGCAGAGATCGACGTAGCATATTACTAGCGATCCTCACCCTGCCTGTCCCACGAGTTTAGAGTTATGTCATTATGTAGAAAGGACCTTGGTTCCCACGGCATGTGCATCTTCTTTTCCAACCTTACCACTCAAAAAACGTACACAAACGTCTTAACGGGCTTGGTAATCTTTTCCAGTGACTATACACGATCTAGCTATCCCCAGGTCCTCCTTTCCCCTCCTCTGTATCTGGTCTCTCTGATGGCAAGGCAAGGTTTACCTCTATCCCTCTACTTCCCCACGAATGTCCACCCCCACCTCCAATATCTTGAGAAACAACCCTGATCTCCCACTCATTGGAAACTTGTGTCTGCCGGAGATATCTGGTGACCACATCTGGACTTGGCACACTCCATGCTGTGACATACTTCCTACCCACCTCCACAGCTGTGGTACCATTCACCTTCTCTCCCTGAAGTGGCTTTTCCCTTCTTTCTTTACAAACCAGCTTGTCTCCAAGGTGAACTGGCACCTCACCCAGCTGGACTTAGCGATGTTTTATTTTGTGGTATGCTCTTGCATGCTGTTGTTTCTTGTACATTTCTGTGACAAGAAATGGGGCAGGTATGCAGCTCAATTGGTAGAGTGCTTGCTTGCCTAGCATGCAGAAAGCCTTGAGTTCTGTCCCCAAAGCTGCATAAACCATATGTGCCAGGGCACATCTATAAGCAGGACAATTCAGAATTCAAGGCCATCCTCCACTATTCTAGGCCATCCTGGAATACAGGAGACTGTCCAAAACAAAACAAAAAGTGGGGGGGGGTGTGGCACAGTGGTTAGCATAGAGAGGTGGATCGATGGTAAACTTTCCTGTTTGAATCATGCCCCACCCCCAGCTTCTTAGCATTACCTATGCAAGCTAACTTTTCTGACTGTAAAAATGTAGGTATTCATGGACCAGTAAGATGGCTCAATGGGGAAAGACTCTTGCCACCAAATCTGATGGACTGAACTCAATCCCTGGGCTCTGCATAAAGGAGAGAACTGACTCCCACAAGTAAAGTAAAATAAGCAGGGGAATTTAAATTGTGATTGAACTCTGTTGTTTAGTAGTAACTCCTCTAGACCACAAGGGCCCTAAGTCAGACCCCAGAGAGCGCATGTGTGTAACTGATGATAATTTCATCATCCTAGACAATCTCTGCCTTTCCTTTTTCTTTTTTTTTTTTTTAAGATTTATTTATTATGTATACAGTATTCTGTCTGCATGTATGCCTGCACACCAGATGGTTGTGAGCCACCACGTGGACGCTGGGAATTGAACTCAGAACCTCTGGAAGAGCAGCCAGTGCTCTCAACCTCTAAGCCATCTCTCCAGCCCCCCTTTTCCTTTTCTATAACTGACAAGAAGTGACTCCCAGCTGCCTTTTTCTTCCTCGGGCCTCCTTGGACTTTAATTGCCTTTGAAATGGCCTTTCATTCCTACTTGAGCATTATTTCAAAACATCCACTTGGCTCCTCAGCATGGTGGCACTCACTTTTTTGTTTGTTTGTTTGTTTGTTTGTTTTTCGAGACAAGGTTTCTCTGTGTAGTTTTGCGCCTTTCCTGGAACTCGCTTTGGAGACCAGGCTGGCCTCGAACTCACAGAGATCCGCCTGCCCCTGCCTCCCAAGTGCTGGGACTAAAGGCGTGCACCACCACCGCCCGGCGGCACTCACTTTTAATCCCAGCACTTGGGAAGCAGAGGCAGGTGGAGCTCTGGGAGACGAGGCCAGCCTGGTCTACAGAGAGAGCTCCAGGACAGCCAGGACTACACAGAGAGACCCTGTCTCCAAACAAAAGGAGAGGATGGAGAAATGAATGTCTCGGCAGTCTTTTAGAAGACCCAAGTTTAGTTTCCAACATCCAAATCCTGAGGTAGCTTACAACAGCCTGTAACTCCAGCTCCAGGGGTGTCTCATGCCTCTGGCCTCCTTGGGCACACACCACCACCACCACCACCACCACCACCACCACCACCACCATCACCACATACACCCCACACATGCAAACATAATTTAAAATTAAATTAAATTCCAACAGGCAAACACCACCAGTGGATGAGATGGAAAGGTCCCGGGGAGACAGGTGACTTCCCTCTCTTGAGCTGTGTCCATTGTCCTAGGAAAACTTTCTCCTAATCTCCAAGCCTCAGACTTCTCACATCGTTAGTGTCACTCTGTTTATGCTGCTGTGGGTTCGAACTTCTGAAAGAATTCGGATTGTCTGTGGGGACTGAAAGGCCAGAACAACATTTTCAGATGCAGCAAACCGTTTCCTACAGCAGGGTTCCAAGTGGTCCCTTATACACCCAGGGATACAACGAGAGCAGACAGGTCCCAAAGTCACATGACCTCGGGCTAAGACGTCTCCGTAGAAGCCCTCCGGAGCTTGGTTGCCTGATGTGCATTGTCACAGAGAAAGCAGACTGTGCCACACTCTACCCCACCCCGCCCTGACCCCATCCATCACCACCCACATGCAAAACCAGCCGGAGTCTAAACAAGGCAGACCTCACTCCAGGAAACACTGCCTTCCTGGTCTCTGCTCCTCCCGGGTCTGTTTACCGTTTGTCGTTTCTTGGGTCGAACACAGGTTCACAGTTTTCATGGTTCCTCTCTCATTTTCGTTTATGACTTTCATTTTTCTTCCTTAATAAAAAGCCTGGGATATAGCTCTGGAGGGGGTGGGGGTGCCTGAAGACAGGCACAAGTCCTTGGGTTTGCTCCCCAGCCCTGGGGGTGGGGGGAGAAGTTCTTGATCTTTATCTCAAGTTCATAAAATGTTCAAAGGATGGGAGGTCAGGGTGTCTGAGTGGCAGAGCACTGGCCTTGCAGGAGCAAGCCGGGTGTTTGATCCCCAGCCCCGACGATGAGGAGCATTTGGCCTGCAGTTGCTGCCAGCCCTCAGCCTTCATGCTGTGGGTTTGCTAAGTCTGTTTTTTAAAGTTCTGCTTATATTTTCTTTTCTTTTGTTGTTTTCGTTATATATTTGGGGGGAGGATGTTGAGACTGGATCTCACCATGTTGCTCTTGCTTTTGTAGAACAAACTAGGCTTAAAGATGTAGTGATCCTCCTGCCTCTGTTTCTTAAGTGCTCAGATTACAAGTGTAACCATGACCCGCTACTGCTAATTCTTCTTCTTCCTCTTCCTCTTCCTCTTCTTCTTCTTCCTCCTCCTTCTTCTCCTCCTCCTCCTCCTCTCTCTGTGCATGTTGGAGATGTATGTGCACATGTGTGTACAGGTACACTCCAGAGACTCTATTCCTCACCATATATATATATATATATATATATATATATATATATATATATTCCTCACTTTTTTTTTTTAAAAGGCAAGGTCTCTTCTTGAACCTGGAGCTCCCTTAGCTCCCTTTTCCACTAGACTTGACCATCCATCAGGCCTCTGGGATCCACCTGCCTTTACCCTCCAGCACTGGAATTACAGATGCACCCTGCCATGCCAGACTTTTCACATGGGTGCTGGGGATCTGAACAAATGTCCTTGTGCTTGTACAGATGTGCCATCTCCCTGGCCTTTTCTTTTCCCAGGCTGGCCTCACACTAGCAGCAATCCTTGTGCCTCAGCCCCTCAAGTGCTGGATTACAGGATCGATCCCCCCACGCTCAACTTTATATTTTCCTTTAAAACTATGATGCCCAGAAGTGTGGCACACACCTTTAATTCCTGCACTTGAGAGGCAGAGGCAGGCAGAGCTCTGAGTTCCAGGCCAGCCTGGTCTACAGAGTGAGTTCCAGGACAACCAGAACTACGCAGAGAAACCCTGTCTCAAAAAAACAAACAAAAAAACCTACTTTTGTCAAATTTAAGTGATGTGTCTAAGAGGATGCCAAGCCAGATGCCTCATACTCTCCACTGATGAAACAATGTGAATGGAATTATAAACTACATTTCTATATGTGTGTCAGTCACATACCAGTTAGAATTAGATCAGTCACTTCAGCAACATTAAAGTTTCTTCCTTCCTCATCCCTCCCTTCCTATGTTGTCCAGGGAAGTACCCTAGTGCTTTGCTGATCCCACCCCACCCCCGTTGTTAGCACTTTGCCCTAGTGGTCTAGTGTGGATACTGTGTGTCTGCACTCCAGGCAGCAAACAGGAATGGAGGTGATACAGTGAGCAAACACTCTCAAATGATTCCAGGGGCTGCCCTGGCATACTTCCGGTACTTGTGCTTACATCCCACCAGCCAAAGCTGGAAATGAGGTCTTTATTTTGCCTAGCATGTGTATAGCTAAACAGTCATGAAATGCTAGCACAGGGACTGCCTGGGAGCAGGCTCAGTCTGCAGAGTGCCTGCTGTGCAAGCACCAGGGTCCGAGTTCAGACTCGCTGTACCCACAGGAAAAGCCCAGCGTGGCAGCACACATCTGTGGCTCCAGTGCTGTGGGTGTCCGCCTGTTAAACTTTATAAAAATGATACACGTACACTTAAAATAATTTAAACAGTGCAGTTAAGTTTAAATGGCCCCAATGCCACCACCAAGAAATGACTAGCCCAAGCATCACTGTACATTATTCTAGAAAGGTTTATGTGACTGTTTACAGACAGGAGGAAAGGTAACAGATATTTTATAGAAGTGTCCACCCTGGGCCAGCAAGATGGCTCAGCAGGTAAAGGTGCTTGCTGCCAAGTCTGATGATTCCCTAGTACTCACGAAGTAAAAGGGGAAAACAGACGTTTGAAAGTTGTTTCCAACTCCACAGGCACTGTGATCTGAACAAATACACACAGACATACAAGAAATAAAATAAACAAATGTAAGCCATAGTGGTACATATGTTTCGCTCTATGAGTTTGAGGCCAACCTGGTCTACATCGTGAGAGCTTGTCTCAAAAAATATCCAAATAAATAAATAACTATTTGATTTGTAATACTGGTGCTACTGAAATGAAACATGTTGTTTAATGTTATTTGAACTTAATAGAAAAAAAAGTTGGAGTGAAATCTTAAGGAAGAGTTGGACCTCAAAGAGAGTTTCCTGACTGCAGGAGATATTACTCCCTAAAAGACCCCTCCGAGGTTAACCCAAAAGTTGCAACAGTATCTGGAGACTTGTCTTTTTCTTCAAGTTCACATTTCTTTCTTTCTTTTTTAGTTTTTCAAGATAGGGTTTCTCTGTGTAGTTCTGGCTGTAGACCAAGGTGGCCTTGAACTCCTTGAACTTGAGATCATCCTGCCTCTGCCTCCCGAGAGCTGGGATCAAAGGTGTGCGCCACCATGCCTGGCTTAGAGCTGGCATTTCGGTTATATGAGCTGCCATTCCTGTCTTGGTTTCCCCCATCTTCTTGGATTTGTGAATTGTTATTCTTCCAGTGTCTGGACTAGGGACAATCACATTCAGTTCTGGAAACAGAATTCTGCAATTACTCAGTATACAGTTTAAATTCATTAATTTGATGCTCATCAACCGTCCTTTCACCATGTGTTTCCATTTGCAATAAAAAAAAAACTCAGTTCAGCTCTTAATAGGAGGAATTTCTTTAGTTGTTTTTCCAAGAAGGGTTAGGATGCTTAAGAATGTCAACTATGCTGGGCAGAGTGGCACATGCTTTTCAGTCCCAGCACTCAGGGAGGCAGAGAGAGAACCAATTCCAACGTTATCCTCTGACCTCCACAGGTGTGGGTGTGCTCTGGTACATGTGTGTCATGCATGTGCACGCGCATGTGCACACATACACACACACACACACACACACACACGTAATAAAAAAAAGTTATTTTAAAGAATGTCAGCTAACCAATAAGGGTGGGCATGCCTTTACTCCCAGCACA